>NC_057805.1:70074967-70388755 GCF_018294505.1 Triticum aestivum
AGGTTTTGTCGATCCTAAGAATGCTAACAAAGTATGCAAGCTCCAGCGCTCAATCTATGGGCTGGTGCAAGCATCTCGGAGTTGGAACATTCGCTTTGATGAGATGATCAAAGCGTTTGGGTTTACACAGACTTATGGAGAAGCCTGTGTTTACAAGAAAGTGAGTGGGAGCTCTGTAGCATTTCTCATATTATATGTGGATGACATACTATTGATGGGAAATGATATAGAATTCTTGGAAAGTATAAAGGCCTATTTGAATAAGTGTTTTTCAATGAAGGACCTTGGAGAAGCTGCTTATATATTAGGCATCAAGATCTATAGAGATAGATCAAGACGCCTCATTGGTCTTTCACAGAGTACATACCTTGACAAGATATTGAAGAAGTTCAATATGGATCAGTCCAAGAAGGGGTTCTTGCCTGTATTGCAAGGTGTGCAATTGAGCACGGCTCAATGCCCGACCACGGCAGAAGATATAGAAAAGATGAGTGTCATCCCCTATGCCTCGGCCATAGGGTCTATTATGTATGCCATGCTGTGTACCAGACCTGATGTAAACCTTGCCGTAAGTTTGGTAGGAAGGTACCAAAGTAATCCCGGCATGGAACACTGGACAGCGGTCAAGAATATCCTGAAGTACCTGAAAGGACTAAGGATATGTTTCTCGTTTATGGAGGTGACGAAGAGCTCGTCGTAAAGGGTTACGTCGACGCTAGCTTCGACACAGATCTGGATGACTCGAAGTCACAAACCGGATACGTGTATATTTTGAATGGAGGAGCAGTAAGCTGGTGCAGTTGCAAGCAAAGCGTCGTGGCGGGATCTACATGTGAAGCGGAGTACATGGCAGCCTCGGAGGCAGCACAGGAAGCAGTCTGGATGAAGGAGTTCATTACCGACCTAGGGGTGATTCCCAATGCGTCGGGCCCGATGACTCTCTTCTGTGACAACACTGGAGCTATTGCCCTTGCGAAGGAGCCCAGGTTTCACAGGAAGACCAGGCATATCAAGCGTCGCTTCAACTCCATTCGTGAAAGTGTTCAAAATGGAGACATAGATATTTGTAAAGTACATACGGACCTGAATGTAGCAGATCCGTTGACTAAACCTCTCCCTAGAGCAAAACATGATCAACACCAGGACGCAATGGGTGTTCGATTCATCACAATGTAACTAGATTATTGACTCTAGTGCAAGTGGGAGACTGTTGGAAATATGCCCTAGAGGCAATAATAAATGGTTATTATTATATTTCTTTGTTCATGGTAATTGTCTATTGTTCATGCTATAATTGTATTGTCCGGAAATCGTAATACATGTGTGAATACATAGACCACAACGTGTCCCTAGTAAGCCTCTAGTTGACTAGCTCGTTGATCAACAGATAGTCATGGTTTCCTGACTATGGACATTGGATGTCATTGATAACGGGATCACATCATTAGGAGAATGATGTGATGGACAAGACCCAATCCTAAGCATAGCATAAAAGATCGTGTAGTTTCGTTTGCTAGAGCTTTTCCAATGTCAAGTATCTTTTCCTTAGACCATGAGATCGTGCAACTCCCGGATACCGTAGGAGTGCTTTGGGTGTGCCAAACGTCACAACGTAACTGGGTGACTATAAAGGTGCACTACGGGTATCTCCGAAAGTGTCTGTTGGGTTGGCACGGATCGAGACTGGGATTTGTCACTCCGTGTGACGGAGAGGTATCTCTGGGCCCACTCGGTAATGCATCATCATAATGAGCTCAATGTGACTAAGGCGTTAGTCACGGGATCATGCATTGCGGTACGAGTAAAGAGACTTGCCGGTAACGAGATTGAACAAGGTATTGGGATACCGACGATCGAATCTCGGGCAAGTAACATACCGATTGACAAAGGGAATTGTATACGGGATTGATTGAATCCTCGACATCGTGGTTCATCCGATGAGATCATCGTGGAACATGTGGGAGCCAACATGGGTATCCAGATCCCGCTGTTGGTTATTGACCGGAGAGGCGTCTCGGTCATGTCTGCATGTCTCCCGAACCCGTAGGGTCTACACACTTAAGGTTCGGTGACGCTAGGGTTGTAGAGATATGTGTATGCGGAAACCCGAAAGTTGTTCGGAGTCCCGGATGAGATCCCGGACGTCACGAGGAGTTCCGGAATGGTCCGGAGGTGAAGAATTATATATAGGAAGTCAAGTTTCGGCCACCGGGAAAGTTTCGGGGGTTACCGGTATTGTACCGGGACCACCGGAAGGGTCCCGGGGGTCCATCGGGTGGGGCCACCTATCCCGGAGGGCCCCATGGGCTGAAGTGGGAAGGGAACCAGCCCCTAGTGGGCTGGGCGCCCCCCATGGGCCTCCCCCCATGCGCCTAGGGTTAGGAACCCTAGGGTGGGGGGGCTTCCCACTTGCCTTGGGGGGCAAGGCACCCCCTTGGCCGCCGCCCCCCACCCTAGATGGGTTCTGGCCGGCGCCCCCCCCTCCCAGGGGGCCTATATAAAGGGGGGGAGGGAGGGCAGCAACATTACAGCCTTGGGCGCCTCCCTCCTCCCCTGCTACACCTCTCCTCTCACAGAAGCTCGGCGAAGCCCTGCCGAGACCCGCTACATCCACCACCACGCCGTCGTGCTGCTGGATCTCCATCAACCTCTCCTTCCCCATTGCTGGATCAAGAAGGAGGAGACGTCGCTGCACCGTACGTGTGTTGAACGCGGAGGTGCCGTCCGTTCGGCACTCGGTCATCGGTGATTTGGATCACGGCGAGTACGACTCCGTCATCCACGTTCATTGGAACGCTTCCGCTCGCGATCTACAAGGGTATGTAGATGCACTCCTTTCCCCTCGTTGCTAGTATACTCCATAGATGCATCTTGGTGAACATAGGAAAATTTTAAAATTACGCTACGATTCCCAACAGTGGCATCATGAGCCAGGCTATGCGTAGTTACTATGCACGAGTAGAACACAAAGAAGTTGTGGGCGTTGATGTTGCCAATTCTTCTTGCCGCTACTAGTCGTTTCTTGTTTCGGCGGCATTGTAGGATGAAGCGGCCCGGACCGACCTTACACGTACGCTTACGTGAGACAGGTTCCACCGACTGACATGCACTAGTTGCATAAGGTGGCTAGCGGGTGTCTGTCTCTCCTACTTTAGTCGGAACGGATTCGATGAAAAGGGTCCTTATGAAGGGTAAATAGAAATTGGCAAATCACGTTGTGGTCATACGTAGGTAAGAAACGTTCTTGCTAGAAACCTACAAACCACGTAAAAACTTGCAACAACAATTAGAGGACGTCTAACTTGTTTTTGCAGCATGTGCTATGTGATGTGATATGGCCAGAAGATGTGATGAATGATATATGTGATGTATGAGATTGATCATATTCTTGTAATAGGAATCACGACTTGCATGTCGATGAGTATGACAACCGGCAGGAGCCATAGGAGTTGTCTTTATTATTTTGTATGACCTGCGTGTCATTGAATAACGCCATGTAAATTACTTTACTTTGTTGCTAAACGCGTTAGCCATAGAAGTAGAAGTAATCGTTGGCGTGACGACTTCATGAAGACACAATGATGGAGATCATGATGATGGAGATCATGGTGTCATGCCGGTGACGAAGATGATCATGGTGCCCCGAAGATGGAGATCAAAGGAGCATAATGATATTGGCCATATCATGTCACTATTTGATTGCATGTGATGTTTATCATGTTTTTGCATCTTATTTGCTTAGAACGACGGTAGTAAGTAAGATGATCCCTTATGATAATTTCAAGAAAGTGTTCACCCTAACTGTGCACCGTTGCGAAGGTTCGTTGTTTCGAAGCACCACGTGATGATCGGGTGTGATAGATTCTAACGTTCGAATACAACGGGTGTTGACGAGCCTAGCATGTACAGACATGGCCTCGGAACACACGCAATACACTTAGGTTGACTTGACGAGCCTAGCATGTACAGACATGGCCTCGGAACACGGAGGACCGAAAGGTCGAGCATGAGTCGTATAGAAGATACGATCAACATGGAGATGTTCACCGATCTTGACTAGTCCGTCTCACGTGATGATCGGACACGGCCTAGTTAACTCGGATCATGTTTCACTTAGATGACTAGAGGGATGTCTATCTGAGTGGGAGTTCATTAAATAATTTGATTAGATGAACTTAATTATCATGAACTTAGTCTAAAATCTTTACACTATGTCTTGTAGATCAAATGGCCAACGTTGTCCTCAATTTCAACGCGTTCCTAGAGAAAACCAAGCTGAAAGATGATGGCAGCAACTATACGGACTGGGTCCGGAACCTGAGGATCATCCTCATAGTAGCCAAGAAAGATTATGTCTTAGAAGCACCGCTAGGTGATGCACCAATCCCTGAAAACCAAGACGTTATGAACGCTTGGCAATCACGTGCTGATGATTACTCCCTCGTTCAGTGCGGCATGCTTTACAGCTTAGAACCGGGTCTCCAAAAGCGTTTTGAGAAACATGGAGCATATGAGATGTTCGAGGAGCTGAAACTGGTTTTCCAAGCTCATGCCCGGGTCGAGAGATATGAAGTCTCCGACAAGTTCTTCAGCTGTAAAATGGAGGAGAATAGTTCTGTTAGTGAGCACATACTCAGAATGTCTGGGTTGCACAACCGCTTGACTCAGCTGGGAGTTAATCTCCCGGATGACGCGGTCATTGACAGAATCCTTCAGTCGCTTCCACCAAGCTTCAAGAGCTTTGTGATGAACTACAATATGAAGGGGATGGAAACGACCATTCCTGAGGTATATTCGATGCTGAAATCAGCGGAGGTGGAAATCAGAAAAGAACATCAAGTGTTGATGGTGAATAAAACCACTAAGTTCAAGAAGGGCAAGGGTAAGAAGAACTTCAAGAAGGACGGCAAGGGAGTTGCCGCGCCCGGTAAGCCAGTTGCCGGGAAGAAGTCGAAGAATGGACCCAAGCCTGAAACTGAGTGCTTTTATTGCAAGGGAAGTGGTCACTGGAAGCGGAACTACCCCAAATACTTAGCGGACAAGAAGAAGGCCGGCAACACCAAAGGTATATGTGATATACATGTAATTGATGTGTACCTTACCAGTACTCGTAGTAGCTCCTGGGTATTTGATACCGGTGCGGTTGCTCATATTTGTAACTCAAAACAGGAACTACGGAATAAACGGAGACTGGCAAAGGACGAGGTGACGATGCGCGTCGGGAATGGTTCCAAGGTCGATGTGATCGCCGTCGGCACGCTACCTCTGCATCTACCCACGGGATTAGTTTTAAACCTCAATAATTGTTATTTAGTGCCAGCTTTGAGCATGAACATTGTATCTGGATCTCGTTTAATTCGAGATGGCTACTCATTTAAATCCGAGAATAATGGTTGTTCTATTTATTTGAGAGATATGTTTTATGGTCATGCCCCGCTGGTCAATGGTTTATTTTTGATGAATCTCGAACGTGATGTTACACATGTTCATAGTGTGAATACCAAAAGATGTAAAGTTGATAACGATAGTCCCACATACTTGTGGCACTGCCGCCTTGGTCACATTGGTGTCAAGCGCATGAAGAAGCTCCATGCAGATGGACTTTTGGAGTCTCTTGATTACGAATCATTTGACACGTGCGAACCATGCCTCATGGGTAAGATGACCAAGACTCCGTTCTCCGGAACAATGGAGCGAGCAACCAACTTATTGGAAATCATACATACCGATGTGTGCGGTCCAATGAGTGTTGAGGCTCGCGGAGGATATCGTTATGTTCTCACTCTCACTGATGACTTAAGTAGATATGGGTATGTCTACCTAATGAAACACAAGTCTGAAACCTTTGAAAAGTTCAAGGAATTTCAGAGTGAGGTTGAGAATCAACGTGACAGGAAAATAAAATTCTTACGATCAGATCGTGGTGGAGAATATTTAAGTCACGAATTTGGTACACACTTAAGGAAATGTGGAATAGTTTCACAACTCACGCCGCCTGGAACACCTCAGAGAAATGGTGTGTCCGAACGTCGTAATCGCACTCTATTGGATATGGTGCGATCTATGATGTCTCTTACCGATTTACCGCTCTCATTTTGGGGCTATGCTTTAGAGACTGCCGCATTCACTTTAAATAGGGCTCCGTCGAAATCCGTTGAGACGACACCGTATGAATTATGGTTTGGGAAGAAACCTAAGCTGTCGTTTCTAAAAGTTTGGGGATGCGATGCTTATGTCAAGAAACTTCAACCTGAAAAGCTCGAACCCAAGTCGGAAAAATGCGTCTTCATAGGATACCCTAAGGAAACTATTGGGTATACCTTCTACCTCAGATCCGAAGGCAAGATCTTCGTTGCCAAGAACGGGTCCTTTCTAGAGAAGGAGTTTCTCTCGAAAGAATTGAGTGGGAGGAAAGTGGAACTTGATGAGGTGATAGTCACCCCTTCTGAACCGGAAAGTAGCGCAGCGCGGGAAAATGTTCCTGTGGTGCCTACACCGACTGGGGAGGAAGTTAATGATGATGATCATGAAGCTTCGGATCAAGTTACTGAACTTCGTAGGTCCACAAGGACACGTTCCGCACCAGAGTGGTACGGCAACCCTGTCCTGGAAATCATGTTGTTAGACAACGGTGAACCTTCGAACTATGAAGAAGCGATGGCGGGCCCGGATTCCGACAAATGGCTAGAAGCCATGAAATCCGAGATAGAATCCATGTATGAAAACGAAGTATGGACTTTGACTGACTTGCCCGATGATCGGCGAGCCATAGAAAACAAATGGATCTTTAAGAAGAAGACGGACGCGGATGGTAATGTGACCATCTACAAAGCTCGACTTGTCGCTAAGGGTTATCGACAAGTTCAAGGGGTTGACTACGATGAGACTTTCTCACCCGTAGCGAAGCTGAAGTCCGTCCGAATCATGTTAGCAATTGCCGCATACTATGATTATGAGATATGGCATATGGACGTCAAAACGGCATTCCTTAATGGCTTCCTTAAGGAAGAGTTGTATATGATCCAGCCGGAAGGTTTTGTCGATCCTAAGAATGCTAACAAAGTATGCAAGCTCCAGCGCTCAATCTATGGACTGGTGCAAGCATCTCGGAGTTGGAACATTCGCTTTGATGAGATGATCAAAGCGTTTGGGTTTACACAGACTTATGGAGAAGTCTGTGTTTACAAGAAAGTGAGTGGGAGCTCTGTAGCATTTCTCATATTATATGTGGATGACATACTATTGATGGGAAATGATATAGAATTCTTGGAAAGTATAAAGGCCTATTTGAATAAGTGTTTTTCAATGAAGGACCTTGGAGAAGCTGCTTATATATTAGGCATCAAGATCTATAGAGATAGATCAAGACGCCTCATTGGTCTTTCACAGAGTACATACCTTGACAAGATATTGAAGAAGTTCAATATGGATCAGTCCAAGAAGGGGTTCTTGCCTGTATTGCAAGGTGTGCAGTTGAGCACGGCTCAATGCCCGACCACGGCAGAAGATATAGAAAAGATGAGTGTCATCCCCTATGCCTCGGCCATAGGGTCTATTATGTATGCCATGCTGTGTACCAGACCTGATGTAAACCTTGCCGTAAGTTTGGTAGGAAGGTACCAAAGTAATCCCGGCATGGAACACTGGACAGCGGTCAAGAATATCCTGAAGTACCTGAAAAGGACTAAGGATATGTTTCTCGTTTATGGAGGTGACGAAGAGCTCGTCGTAAAGGGTTACGTCGACGCTAGCTTCGACACAGATCTGGATGACTCGAAGTCACAAACCGGATACGTGTATATTTTGAATGGAGGAGCAGTAAGCTGGTGCAGTTGCAAGCAAAGCGTCGTGGCGGGATCTACATGTGAAGCGGAGTACATGGCAGCCTCGGAGGCAGCACAGGAAGCAGTCTGGATGAAGGAGTTCATTACCGACCTAGGGGTGATTCCCAATGCGTCGGGCCCGATGACTCTCTTCTGTGACAACACTGGAGCTATTGCCCTTGCGAAGGAGCCCAGGTTTCACAGGAAGACCAGGCATATCAAGCGTCGCTTCAACTCCATTCGTGAAAGTGTTCAAAATGGAGACATAGATATTTGTAAAGTACATACGGACCTGAATGTAGCAGATCCGTTGACTAAACCTCTCCCTAGAGCAAAACATGATCAACACCAGGACGCAATGGGTGTTCGATTCATCACAATGTAACTAGATTATTGACTCTAGTGCAAGTGGGAGACTGTTGGAAATATGCCCTAGAGGCAATAATAAATGGTTATTATTATATTTCTTTGTTCATGGTAATTGTCTATTGTTCATGCTATAATTGTATTGTCCGGAAATCGTAATACATGTGTGAATACATAGACCACAACGTGTCCCTAGTAAGCCTCTAGTTGACTAGCTCGTTGATCAACAGATAGTCATGGTTTCCTGACTATGGACATTGGATGTCATTGATAACGGGATCACATCATTAGGAGAATGATGTGATGGACAAGACCCAATCCTAAGCATAGCATAAAAGATCGTGTAGTTTCGTTTGCTAGAGCTTTTCCAATGTCAAGTATCTTTTCCTTAGACCATGAGATCGTGCAACTCCCGGATACCGTAGGAGTGCTTTGGGTGTGCCAAACGTCACAACGTAACTGGGTGACTATAAAGGTGCACTACGGGTATCTCCGAAAGTGTCTGTTGGGTTGGCACGGATCGAGACTGGGATTTGTCACTCCGTGTGACGGAGAGGTATCTCTGGGCCCACTCGGTAATGCATCATCATAATGAGCTCAATGTGACTAAGGCGTTAGTCACGGGATCATGCATTGCGGTACGAGTAAAGAGACTTGCCGGTAACGAGATTGAACAAGGTATTGGGATACCGACGATCGAATCTCGGGCAAGTAACATACCGATTGACAAAGGGAATTGTATACGGGATTGATTGAATCCTCGACATCGTGGTTCATCCGATGAGATCATCGTGGAACATGTGGGAGCCAACATGGGTATCCAGATCCCGCTGTTGGTTATTGACCGGAGAGGCGTCTCGGTCATGTCTGCATGTCTCCCGAACCCGTAGGGTCTACACACTTAAGGTTCGGTGACGCTAGGGTTGTAGAGATATGTGTGTGCGGAAACCCTAAAGTTGTTCGGAGTCCCGGATGAGATCCTGGACATCACGAGAGGTTCCGGAATGGTCCGGAGGTGAAGAATTATATATAGGAAGTCAAGTTTCGGCCACCGGGAAAGTTTCGGGGATTACCGGTATTGTACCGGGACCACCGGAAGGGTCCCGGGGGTCCACCGGGTGGGGCCACCTATCCCGGAGGGCCCCATGGGCTGAAGTGGGAAGGGAACCAGCCCCTAGTGGGCTGGGCGCCCCCCCATGGGCCTCCCCCATGCGCCTAGGGTTGGGAACCCTAGGGTGGGGGGTTTCCCACTTGCCTTGGGGGGCAAGGCACCCCCTTGGCCGCCGCCCCCCACCCTAGATGGGATCTGGCCGGCGCCCCCCCCCCTCCCAGGGGGGCCTATATAAAGGGGGGAGGGAGGGCAGCAACATTACAGCCTTGGGCGCCTCCCTCCTCCCCTGCTACACCTCTCCGTCTCGCAGAAGCTCGGCGAAGCCCTGCCGAGACCCGCTACATCCACCACCACGCCGTCGTGCTGCTGGATCTCCATCAACCTCTCCTTCCCCCTTGCTGGATCAAGAAGAAGGAGACGTCGCTCCACCGTACGTGTGTTGAACGCGGAGGTGCCGTCCGTTCGGCACTCGGTCATCGGTGATTTGGATCACGGCGAGTACGACTCCGTCATCCACGTTCATTGGAACGCTTCCGCTCGCGATCTACAAGGGTATGTAGATGCACTCCTTTCCCTCGTTGCTAGTATACTCCATAGATGCATCTTGGTGAGCGTAGGAAAATCTTAAAATTATGCTACGATTCCCAACATGAATGACCCCAAATCCAGAACACCGCCACTAGCTCTTGCCTCGCCTGCTCTGTCGTCTCGCACAACAGATAGGAAACACCTCGACCAGTCGATGCAGGAGGCGATGCCATTGCCACCCTCAGACCACTCGATGTCACCACCCTTGACGAAGAAACCCTGATCCTAGCACTACCTACGATCGTCAGCTGGTCGCCTCACAGTCACCTCTTGGGGTTTTCTTTTCCTGGTAGACCCTCACTCCGCAATGTTGTCATTTCGAACAACAGTCTCGCAGAAACACAACTCTTCGTGTGAAGTAAAGAAGTCAGATGTGTGCTCTTTCCTCTTCCACAAGAAAAGCTCTCTCCTCCCGTTGGCACCGCCGCCGGTCCGTCCTATCTCTTATGGCCTCTAGGCCATGGAGGTGCGGACGATCTTGGCCCCCGCCGGCGGGAGGGACTTGTTCTCGTTCTTCTTAGATTCAAGGTCTTGGTTGGGGTTGTGTGGCGGCGGCGATGCCCCTTAGTAGGAATAATGTCCCCCACGTCCTATCCACGTCCTGATGGTGCATCTAGCATGGTCGGAGAGCGTGTGGAGGTTTGTCTCCATCGGATCTTGCGGGATTTGGTCAGTGCTGGTCATTGGTGGATCCGTTTGGATTCGGTCTTCGTTTGTCTTCATTTAGGCGTTTACATGTTTGATCCTTCTGATCTACGACTTTCTTCATCAGCGATGGTTGCCACTCTGGTGCATTGGTCCTATAGGGCCTTAGCACGACGACTTTCCAACTGTCTACTACAACAAGATTTGCCCAGCTCCGATGAGGGAGAGGCGATGACGGCGGTGCACATTCGGCTCACTCCAGTGCCTGTAGTCGTCGCTAGGTGGTCCACGGACATGGTTGTAATTTTTGTACTGCCAGGATTGAAGATGAATAGATTGAAAGTTTCTCAAAAAAAAGTCAAATGTGTGGTGCACAGAGACGTCTTATACCCTGAAAAATGTTGTGCAAAATTTAGACAGGCTTGTCCGTCTTAGTCCCAGGAAGGCCATTTAAAAAGAGAAGTGAAAACGACATCAGACCATCAATAGGACTGAAAACTACAAGCAAGTGATGGTCTGATTACTTAACACGGCGTCTCTCCGTGTTAGTTTACGTGACATGATAGCAACTCAAGTCTCGGCTCAAAGTCTTTTGGTCGTTGGTCTCCATTTTTAGGCAAAGAAAATGCAAGGAAAATTATCCACTGGTCCACACGGGATTAAAACCAGAGTCCAATGCATATATACTGTACCTTTAGCATCTTAAACAATTTAGTATACAATGGAAGTATCTCAAACTCAATATAAATCACAATGTGTGTATTTTGTATCTATACAGCACAGGGTTCGCCTGAATTTTCAGGCAAATTGAATATCCAACGAACGTCAGATTTTCAGATATGACAAATGGTATATCTTTTATGGTAAATTATGTTAGCTGCGGATGGCAAATTTAGTTAATGAGCATAGCAAATTCACATCACTTTTTTTTTTTTTTGCCATGCCCGTCAACTATTTTTGCCATCTGCGCATCAATATAAACTGCTAGGAAAGGCGTTCAATTTGCCATGCCTAAAAATCTGATATCGTATTGTTAACATTTCTGAAAAAAGAATCTCCCTCTTTCTAGCCAATAAATAAATAAATTAGAAAACAAGAGAGAGATAAATGAGTAACCGGGCAGAAGCTTCGACGGAGGCATGGAGCGCGTTCTCCTTCCGCCCACTATAAATACCCCCTCGCGGTCCGCGTTTCCGCTTCCAACCAAAAAAATTAGCGCGACAGCTGTTCACACTGCTGACTGCTCCACCCTCGAGCGATCCGTCCGTCTGCCGCCACCTTCATCCCCTCACCCCATGGCGGCCGCCGGGTGGTCCTCGGCCGCCTTCCTCGCACTCCTCCTCCTCCTGCTCCCGTTCGCGCCCAGCCCAGCACGCGCGGCGACGCCGGGGAAGTCCCCGTCGCCCACGTCCACCGCCGTGTTCCAGCTCCAGGGCGCCGTCTATCCCATCGGGTACGCGGTCTCCTCCCCCCTGCCCTGATCAGATTGGGTTGGTCCTTAGGGTATCCCCGGGTTCTGTTCTGTGCGTGCAGAACAGATACGCAGATCTTTGGGGTTTATTTGCAGCTTTGGTTGGTTCGTTGGTTGGTTCTGACGAATGCAGAGTCGTCGATCGTCGTCTGCGTGGCTCTGCGGGCGTTGATGTTAATCCTGTCCAAGTAGCCGGCACAAAGTCCAAGAATCCTTATGACTTTTGCTCCATGAACTGCCTTTTGTCCGTCTGCCTATTTATTTACTTTTTGTTGTGAAGATAGGGATCCACTGAACTGTTTTCAGTTTGCATCCTCTGTTTATTTTCTCAGTTCTTTCAGGATTTGCTTGTTCACAAATTTTCTGTCCCGTTTCTGCAGGCATTACTATGTCACCATGAACATTGGGGACCCGGCGAAGCCCTACTTCCTGGACGTCGACACCGGCAGCGACCTCAGCTGGCTGCAGTGCGACGCCCCCTGCCAAAGCTGCAACAAGGTGCACTACGCCTCAATGTTATATCTCACCAAATTGCTTGAGTTGCACGGAGAATTCAACTCCAGTATCCAAGTTCGTAGCTTTTCTTTCTGCCACCAGATTTAGTCCAAGAATTGGTCTCTCTTCTCTCTGTTAAAAGTAGCATGTACCAACTTTGACTTACATTTCCAGTTTAAGATTGTGATATTTTCCGTCAAAACATGATAATAATAATATTTTGATATTTTCTTGCTTGGTTTGCATCAAAGTCACTGATTATCCTAATCCACTACTGGCTTAATTCTAGTCCCAGATTTGGTGTGGAATGCAGGCCTTGGTTTTTTTCCTTTCCCCAAGGTTTTGTGATTGATTTTCTTCCTGATTGTTGTTGTAGGTGCCACACCCATGGTACAAGCCAACAAAGAACAAGATTGTTCCCTGTGCAGCTTCGCTCTGCACTAGTTTGAGCCCTAACAAGAAATGCGCCGTACCACAGCAATGTGATTACCAGATCAAGTACACGGACAAGGCAACTTCACTCGGCGTGCTCGTCGCTGACAACTTTACACTGTCCCTGAGGAATTCATCCACTGTCCGTGCCAACCTCACCTTTGGGTAATAATATATGACAATTTATGTTTCATTGCCTTAGTAGCGGTGTTTTAATTCCGTTCTTGATGTTTAATTGCTTCTGTTTTCAGCTGTGGATATGATCAGCAAGTGGGAAAGAATGGCGCAGTGCAGGCGGCGACGGACGGCTTGCTTGCGCTTGGGAAAGGATCAGTTAGCCTGCTCTCGCAGCTCAAGCAGCAAGGGATTACCAAGAATGTTGTTGGCCATTGCTTCAGCACGAATGGAGGAGGCTTCCTGTTCTTCGGGGATGATATCGTACCCACCTCGCGTGTAACTTGGGTTCCCATGGCTCGTACCACATCTGGGTAAGAATGCATTATTCTTAACATTTTGATAAATGTGTTGCCAATTGCAAATCTTGGATTTGTTTTTAGTCTAAGAATTAGGCTATGTTGGTGTTTGGTTGATTTCTTGATCACCAGTGACATGGCATGGACCTAATGAAATGGCCCTGTTGTTGAAACAACATGACAACGTAAAAATTAATAAATTTTGAAGCTATCCTTATCTTTTTGCGCTTTGGAGCTAAATTCATCAACTTCACATGACAACTCAGTGATAATGCTCCTGTACAGTTGATTGCAACCCTGTTGAATGTTTCCAGTCTATCATCAAGCAGTGTATTTCATATTAATATCAATAAACTACAAAAATAATTCAGAAAAAGGGTAAAAACTTTAGCGTCTTAAAACGTGTTAACTCAGACTCTCTCTTTTTTGCTGGGAACTCAGACCACCTGAACTGAATGCCCGTATATAGGGTTTACATTCCGTGTCAACAGAAAGTTTTGTAAATTGTATAAGGTTTCAGTAAGACCTTTTGGCTTCACACGTTATACAATATTTTATTTTCAGGAATTACTACTCACCTGGCTCAGGAACACTGTACTTCGACCGACGCTCGCTAGGGGTGAAGCCAATGGAGGTGGTATTTGACAGCGGTAGTACCTACACCTACTTTGCCGCCCAGCCATACCAAGCAACTGTGTCTGCGGTAGATTTCAAACACAGTTCATTTTAACTGCCATGAATTTGAAGAAAGAAACAGTTAATCAATCGGATACTTGTCTTGTAGCTCAAAGCTGGTCTCAGCAAGTCACTTAAAGAAGTCTCAGACGTCAGTCTGCCTCTTTGCTGGAAAGGGCAGAAGGTATTCAAATCTGTGTCAGAGGTCAAGAACGATTTCAAGTCACTGTTCTTGAACTTTGGCAAGAATTCTGTCATGGAGATCCCTCCGGAAAACTACCTCATTGTCACTGTAAGCGTTCGATAACCCAACTTGCAGTAATTTTTACCAAACATTTTACTGAAAAAATGAAAGCTAAAATGTTCTCATCTTTTTTGTGCCAGAAATATGGGAATGTGTGCTTAGGCATCCTTGATGGTACGGCTGCTAAACAGACATTCAACATAATTGGAGGTATAAATTCATACACACAGTACCCAGTTTCTAAAATTAGGATATCTGGGATCTTGTAATAATTGCAGTTGATCTTCTGTTCTGTAGACATCACAATGCAGGATCAGATGATAATTTATGACAATGAGAAAGGGCAGCTTGGATGGATCCGTGGGTCATGCAGTAGAAGCTCTAAGTCTATTATGTCTAACTTTCCATGATCATTTATCAGATCTAAATCATTAACCTATCCGTTCGAACACTGGCTGCACCTCAAGCACTATAGGGTGCCATCCAAATAAAAGTACTGTATGTTGTACGTAGTGTATTAACATGAGCCTGAGGAAAATGAGGCAGAAAGGAGAGGAGAAGAGCCATGCAGATGTAGGCAGATAAAGTTACTGACATGTATTCTCCTCCTGTTCAAAATGAAATGGAGTCTATATTTTACCATCTCCTTTTACTTGCAGCTCTATCTTTCTATATGCAAGTATACGGTGCTTGCGTGCTTCAAATGGTTGCAGAACTGAATGCTGCACATACTGAACGACTTAAATAAATCATACTACCTGCACATACTGAACTATGTGGAGCTATCCTGCATTAACTGTTTATACTGAGGAATTGCACGTGCTGACCTATACTACTTCTAACATTGAACGCAAATCATACCAAGAGTTGTGTTCTGATCACGCGGTCTCTTATAAGAAGAAAAAGAATAAGATGCAGGTTCAAATTTGCACAGATCGCGGTTCAGCTGTTTCGAGTTTGAATAATGACAGAGAATATATATACCAATCTATCTGGTGGCGCATGCTTAACACTGTAGACATTCCAACTGCTGGTATGAAAATTCCACTTCAAATGGGAGGTTCATTCAGTTGTAACCGTATACCGTAATAGCCTTGCCAGTTTCTCTAGGATATTACTAGCAATAGCTTGCTTAGCACATTTCTCTTTTAATAGCAAGACAAGATGCCCCCTCCGTTAAGTTTAACTATTATCAAATAGTTGTTGCTTTATTTTGCAATGTAACACTATATATCTAAATAATGTGAACCAAACCGAGGAGAGTAGAAAATGACAGAAGAGGGAGAATGTTTCTAAATATGATGGATTATTCGTGGTGAGATACAAATCAAAGCCAGTTGCAACTATCTAACTGAATGCTGCTACTGTCATCCAAATAAAGCCTGTACTGTCTTAACATGCCTGGCCAAAATGAGGGATGAATAGGAACAAAGATGAGTGTGTAGTAGAGACAAATAGTAAGTATTTGTATGTTCATCCTGTTCATAATAAGACAGAATCCTTACTCTTGCATCCCATTTACTTGAGGCTTTTAAAAACAATGATACACAATATATCTGATGCTTGCATGCTTTTCAATTTTACTGAAAGAGTGTTATGCTTTTTAACGGACTCGGAACTGAATGTTCCACTGGATCAGGCAGGTAGCATTGTGAGTAGGTCTTGTCTAATCATATTTATCTTTTTATAATATGATGCATGCTTCCATATACAAAAGATCCAAAGTGGTCAGACCCTCCCCCGGACCCTGCACAAGCGGGAGCTACGTGCACTGGGCTGCCCTTTATAGTATGATGCTTGCTTCCATATATTTCTAATTTCAAAATAATTATTGCTTGCTGGAGTGGAGATTCAAACCATCTCCATGTTCCTTACCTATTTGGGGCTTTCCACAATGATTCCTTAGCACATACTCCCTCCGTTCCTAAATATAAGTCTTTGTAGCGATTCTACCGGGTGGACTACATACGGAGCAAAACGGATGAATCTACACTTAAAATGCATCTATATACATCCGTATGTGATTCATAGTGGAATCTCTACATAGACTTATATTTAGGAACGGAGGGAGTATTTTGTAATGTAACCCAAGATATCCTTTTGTTGTGAATAAAATTGTGGAAAGTGTGCTTAAAGAACGATGGAAACAGAAATGAGAACCTTTCTACTCTAACATTATGGGGGAAATGACCATGAGTTCTAATTTCTGCATTAAATATATGCACATATCTGGAAGTTGCATTGCATATATGTGTATCATGTACAGCTAAGTAGAACAAAATAAATTGGTTTTCGAATTTCCAACATGAAAAAATGATCCGCAAAAATGTGTCATTTGGTATGCCATAACTTATCAAATGTATCTTCTCTACAGCATCTTGATGGAAATGTTTAGGTCATTTAGCCCTACAAGTAAATTCATCTCTAATATTATTGTTAGAGAAGGGAGAATAATTCTAAATACAATGAATTATTCTAGGTGAGATACAAACCAAGTCAGCTGTAACTTTTTGACTGAGTTCTGCTATTGCCATCGAAATAAAGTCTGTCCTGTCTTAACATGCCTGGCCAAAATGAGGGATGAATGGAAACAAGTGAGCATGTAGTGGAGACAGACAAATAGTAAGTTACTAACCTCTTTGCTCTTCCTGTTCACAATAAGACGGACTCTTTAATTGAAGCTTTAAAAACTTAGATACACTATATATCTGATGCTTGCATGCTTTTCAATTTTTTGAAGATTATTTTGCTTTATATCGGACTCAGAACTGAATGTTCTATTGGATCAGGCAGGTAACATTGTGAGTAGGCCTTCTTACCTGTTTACTTTTCTGATCAGCTGCGTTCATGTAAATGGGATAGCTCCAACTCTTGTTTCAAGATTGAGTTGTACGCTGAAATTGCATTCTTGTAAATATGGGTTACTTCTCAAATCTGAGAAATTTAAAAACCAATCCTCATTGCTGACTGATGGTGTATATATAGTAATGGTATATGAAGATGAACTAGGCAAAAAATTAAGCTTTTACCTTTGAAATATCAAGCTCTAATCTGAAAAATTACAATTGCCAAATGCTGATCATTAACTTTGTCCTTTAAAACCAAAACCCTACTGTATGCACACAAAAAAAATCATACTACTGTTGTTTGTTTAGTATTCATAATTTAAACATTGACAGAGTAGAAATGATGACTTGTAGCAAGGATGATGTGGGATTATGATGAACAACAATTTACTACTTTTATCTCACGGCACATACAAAATTCCAAACCTTGTAGTCATTTATTCCTCGCTTTCGACATGAGTACTGAAATCAAAATTCAATATCGAATCAATTCGAATGCCCATTACGTTGTGTCATACATTGTAAATGACCTTGTCAGTTGTGATAATCATGAGTTGCAACAGTGTTAGTTGTGTTTTTATAGTATGATGATTGCTTCCATATATTTCTAATTTCAAAATAATTGTTGCTTGCTGGAGTGGAGATTGAAACCGTCTCCATATTCCTTATCTATTTCTGCGGTTTCCACAATGGTTCCTTGGCACATATTTTGCAATTTAACACAATATATCCTTTTTTGTGAACATAATTGTGGAAAGTGTGCTTAAAGAGCGACCGAGACAGAGACAGAAATGAGAACCTTTCTAATCTAACATTCGGCAAAAAAATGACCGTGAATTCTGCGGTTATCTTACTGGAAATGGACCACTGCTTTGATATGTCTTCATGTACTCTATATATGTTCACACAATTAAAGATTTTCGCATTAAGTATATGCACATATCTGGAAGTTGCATTGCATATATGTGTATCATGTATAGCTAAGTAGAACAAAATAAATTGTTTTTCAAGTTTTCAAGGTCGAAATGTTTAGATCATTTGGCATGGCATCATTTATCTGAATGTATCTTCTATACAGTATCTTGATGGGAATGTTCAGATCATTTAGCCCTATGAGTAAATCTATCACTAATCATTCTCGTATTTTTTTTCTAAATATAATGAATTATTCGAGGTAAGATACAAACCAAATCATCTGCAACCATCTAACTGAATGCCTCTACTGCCATCCAAATTAAGTCTGCCCTGTCTTAACATGCCTAGCCAAAATGGGGAGGAGCATACAGGTTAGTGACATGCTATTTGTCTCCACTACATTCTTTGTGAACATAATTGTGGAGCGTGTGCTTAAAGAATGACCAAAACAGATATGAGAACCTTTCTACTCTTACATTCTGGGAAAAGATTTGCATGTTTTGCGGTTATCTTACTTGAAATGGACCACTATTTTCAGATGTACACTATATGTTCACACAATTTTAAAATGTATGCAGTAAAAATATGCACATATCTAGAGGTTGCATTGCATATGTGTATCATGTACAGCTAAGTAGAACAAAAGAAATTTGTTTTGAATTTCCAATGTCAAAAATTGAGCTGCAAAAATGTGATGTCCATTAGTTTGCTAGACATGTATCATTGGCATGCCATCATTTATTTAAAATGTACTGTATCTTCTATGCAGTATCTTCATGGGAATGTTTGCATCATATTTAGCCTAAAAATAAGTAAACATATCACTAATTTTGAGCATCATGCACCTTATCACAATTTACTGGTCATTTATTTGTGTGAATTCTTAAAAATGGATGGCTGGTATAGTTATATCACCACCCCTTGTGCTCCAGCCAACCGCTGTTTTCAATCGAGTGATATAAATTATAATTATGTAAATCCATTTCTTTGTGACTTAATCTTCTTGCCAGCCTAAATTTCACTGAGTCTCAGTTGGAACACATGGAATTTGACATAAATTTGTTCTATTCCTGCTAGAATTTTGGAAAATTTCGTTGTTTTAAACAAGGATTTAATAGTCAGGGAACTCTAATGCCATTTGCTCATTAGCAAAGGCAGGGGTATACTATTTTTGAAAACATAACTATACATTCTGAACCCCCGCCCAGCATAAGTTGCTAAGCCCGAATACAACATCACTTGAGAAGAAAATCAACATTAAAGCCACAAAAAATGCAAAGGAAAATAAACTAAGGCGTACTACAAAGCAGTGGAGGAAATTAAGCTCTGAAGCCAACGGCTATAAATACCTGACCACCCTGGTCGCGCCATCCAGAGAAGCAGAGTTTCAAATCACACTGCTGCCTTCTCCCCCCACCATGGCTGCCATGTGGTCTCTGATCATCGCTCTCCTCCTGCTTCTGCTCCCACTCGTGCCGTCCTCCTCCTCCGCCATCACGCTCCCGCTCCATGGCAACGTCTACCCTGTCGGGTATGTATGTTTCTCTGATCCTTACATAGTTACATGGCAATTGACAAGCTTTGATCGTCCTTCTCACACTTGAGGTTTTCTTTCTCCGTATATTTGACACGCTTTTCTGTACCACTGCAGCCACTACTATGTTACGATGAAGATTGGTAACCCCCCGATGCCCTACTTCCTGGACATCGACACCGGCAGCAACCTCACCTGGCTGGAGTGCAAACACCCGCAACTCGGCTGCCAGCACTGCACCCAGGTAACAACACTCAATCCTGTGATATCACATACTACTATCTTACTACTGTAATATTTGTGTTTGATGCCAAGTGTTCTGTTCTGTCCAAGGTTATTGGAAAAAAATGTACTGCAATCTTGGAGTGATCTTTGCTTTTGTGCTTGATTTTTCCAGCATCCAAAACACCCACATTACTCGCCACAACTTATCAACTTGAAGGTGGAATGTAATAACAAGTACTGTGATGCACTACGGAAAGACCTGGCAGGTGGTAACCCTATATGCCAACATAAGAAGCCGCATCAATGCCACTACAACATTCAATACGTTGATGGGACGTCAGATGGTGTCGTCTCCTTTGACATGATCTCTCTCGGGGAAAATGGAAAATCCATTGCCTTCGGGTAAGATACTGACCGTTCACTGTCAGTTCAATGCTTACTGGACTTGGATGTCAGATGATTTTTCACCTTTCGTTTTGTGCAGATGTGGATACAGCCAGCAACCACAGAAAGAAACATCACCCGTAGATGGCGTCCTTGGTCTTGGGATGGGAACGGTAGGTTTTGTCCCACAACTCATGCTGCACAAGATGATCACCAAGAACATCATTGGGCATTGCCTTGGCAAGGATGGAGGGGGCTACCTCTCCTTCGGGGAGCAGTTTCACCTGGGAGGCATAACCTGGGCACCCATGAGAAAATATGAGTAAGCACTGTTGCTCATCAATTTCAAGAGCTTGTTTGTGATCATTACTTGATGAAGTTTTGGGTGCCAATTTCAGTGTTTGGTTTTTGCTCCCCATTTAGCCTTGCATAACTGTAATATCTAATATGTATGGTGAGAAAACGATACTGTTGATGCTTGTTTTCTTTTCACCTGGTTCCAAACATTATACAAGATCATTTGTTGCAGACTTTTCTACTCACCTGGCCAAGCATCACTACACCTGAACGGGCAGCAGATATACAAGCATGGAGTGAATGCTGTCTTTGACAGTGGATCCACCTACACCTACATACCTGCCCGGATATACAATCCCTTTGTTCTTAAGGTATTTATCGAACCGCAGTGCATTATGGTGCCCATGCATTTGGATAGAGACATGTAACATGCAAGTCGTGGCATTTGGATCTTGTAGGTGCAAGATATGATCGGCAGTTCACATAGGGAGGTGCATGATGATGACCTGCCACATTGCTGGAAATTCAAATCTATTCACGAGGTTCAGAGGTTGTTCAAGCCACTTTCATTGCAGTTTCACAACAAAATTGCCATGCATATCCCTGCTATGAACTACCTCATCCACACGGTAAACGTTTGATGACTCAATTGACTGCAAAGAGTGAAACTGCAAATTACAGAAGCTAACACGTCCTTGCAAATTTGTGTCAGAGAAGCAATAATTGGTGCTTGGCCATCCTCAACGGAACGCAGATCCCTGATGGAGACCGACGGATCTTAATTGGAGGTCTGAACTTGACAAACATGTTCATTTTCTGAAACTAGTGCACCAGGCATACATGTTTGTAATGATCTCCATTTTGATCTTTTGTTTTGCAGATGCTACAATGCGGGATATGCTTGTGATATACGACAATCAGCATGGTAGGCTGGGATGGGTTCACCAACCACAGTGCACCAGGCCTCATCCTGCTTCGCGTCTCTGAGTAAAGCTTGCATGGAGATACATCGCGGTAAAAGATATATAAATGGTCATACCTCTTAGCAAGAATGAAGTGATATTGGTAGATCTTGTATGATCCTCGCACTCATAATAAAATGGAGTTCTTTGGTTGCATTCCTGCTTGTCTATGTTTATCTGAACAATCTATTTATTTATTTATTTTTGCGGGAATCTGAACAATCTAAAGCTGACATGCCAACCTAGTTTTACAAGGAGGCAAAGCAGAAAAGGGAAAAAGCTTACATATTTACACATTCCTGACTTTTTCTTGAACAGTTTCTTGCAACCGGAGAGCATAGCTACGTTCAGTTTTCTTACATTTTTTGCTGCCATGTGTGGCTGTACCCCCTTTGTGCCCTTGCACTCTTGTGTTTCCAGTGAAATCGCCGTTTCAGGTGGGGTGCTTCCCCACGGTTGCCGTTTAAGGAATAAAAAAACAGTTATAGAATAGCTCGTCGACAGAATTACTCTCTGCAAGCAGCTGAATCCACAGAAAGAGAAACTGAATAAAGAGGACATGAGTGAGAACGAACAGTTAGGTGTGAGCAATTGAACGACTCGGAGGATGACCCGTCGATTGCATCTATCAATCGAACCACCTTCATCCCCCAGACTCCTGAAATCTCACAAAATAGATAGAGGGACGGACAAATAAATGTAGGAAGAGAGATAGTGATAATGATAGATTTTCATCATATTAAATCTTATGAATTAAACAAGCAATATTAGAAAAAATGCGGAATCCTAGTCCTTCAAAATTCATATGAAAATTGTTCGTGAACATGATAATGTTTAAAATCATGTTATTCTAAAATCTCGAGAAGCCACTAACATGGTAAGACGGGAAGATTTGGATATTGCCTCCTCCACAAGAAAAGCTTAGGGTTCTTCTGCCTCCCGCCGGCGCCGGCGCCGGTCCACCTTGTCTCCGGTGGCCTTAAGGCCATGGCGGCATGGTGGATCCCGGCCCTTGCCGGTGGGAGAGCTCAATTTTTAGATGGTTCTTCAAGATTTGTTAGGGTTTGTGTCCTGCTCATGAAGACGAGATGGCGGCGGCTCCCTTAAGATGGAATAAGATTCTCCCTGCCTAGTCCCCGTTTCGGCGGTGTGTCTAGCATTGTCGGTGGGTATGTGGAGGTGTTTCTCCGGCGAATCTGTCCTTGGTGGATTTGCTCGGATCTGGTCGTAGTTCGTCCACGTTCGTGTTTCTTCAGGTTGGATCCTTTCGATCTACGCTACTCTTTATCAACGACGGATGTTGTTCTGCTGTGCTGGTCCTATGGGGCCTTAGCACGACGACTTCCCGACTGTCTACTATAACAAGTTTTGCCCGCTTCCGGCGAGGGAGGGGCGATGACGGCGACACGCCTTCGGCTCGCTTCAGTGCTTGTAGTCGTCGCTAGGTGGTCTACGGACCTAAATGTAATTTTTATTATTTCTGGTGTTCGTTGTATTGCCATGATTGAAGATGAATAGATTGAAAAAAATTCGCAAAAAAAACATGGTAAGTACCAAAATTTGAGCCATTTGAAGTCACGTGATCGGATTATTTGCCACCTCATGTAGCTTTATTTTTCTTATTATTTATTTTCTAGCAACCAGTCAGGCAAAACAGGCTTGCTCCATCTGTATGATGCACCATGCGGATAAATTGAATCTCCATCACCCCTTATTATATGGAGCTAACCCAACATTAACACATACAACCATCAGCTTGGTACGGGCGTATAGCTTCAAACCGAGAGCTCCTGCTCGACACCTATGAGCGTCAAATTGAGGAGCTTTCGTTGAAGGTAGGCGAGTGGGCCTGCCCATTCTTCCGGCGAGTTGTCTTCCTTTTTTGGTCAGTTTTTATATTGAAACATTAAAATAAGGATTTTTAAAATGTGAAATTTTTTAGAGTGAACAAAATTTGGAAATGTGAACAAAAAGTTCAGAAATGTGAACATTTTTTGGAATTGCGAACAAGTTTCTAATTCCCAAAAAAATGTGATTGTTTTTTAAAAAGTGAACGAAATTTGAAAAATGTCAACACTTTTTCACAATATGAACATATTTTAAAAATTTTGAAAAAAAATTAAAAAAGAGAACAAAATTTTAAAAACATGAAAAAATTAAAACATGAACTTCTTTGAAATTTTGAATTGTTTTGACTTGTGAACATATTCTAAAAATGTTTTTTTGTTTTAGAAAACATGTACAATTTATAAAAATATCAGAAATAATTATGAGTATTTTTTAAAATTGTGAACAAAACTTTGAAACTACAAAAAAATTAGAACAACATTTGAAAAAATAAATAATAAAAGAATAATAAAAATGAAATAAAAAACAAAGAGAAAAACGAAGGGGAAAAAAGCAACTCGTTAAGTGTGCCGGCCCAAGCGGGCAAGGCCCATAGCGTGGCCGAGCCCCATGAAAGAAAGAAAAGTTTTTGGTCACATATAGATGG
Organism: Triticum aestivum; assembly: GCF_018294505.1. Taxonomy (NCBI): domain Eukaryota; kingdom Viridiplantae; phylum Streptophyta; class Magnoliopsida; order Poales; family Poaceae; genus Triticum; species Triticum aestivum. The sequence goes on from NC_057805.1 coordinate 70,098,948, forward strand.
ATTGCAGGTTGATTCCAAAAAATTTCAGAGGGGTGTTCTAAAAAATAGCAGAAACGCTCCGTATACTAATTAAACGAGCAGAAACGCTCCTAACATGCGCTTTGTTGAAAGAGAGGTGTCGTGTCAACAAGTAGAGTCTGGTGCTTTGTGGCGATCGGATGCAAAAAATAATGGAACGAGCTATCTTCAGAAATCTACCTGTGTTTAATCTTTGTACGGCATATGGTCGTGAACTCACGACGCTCGGTTAATTAATTAGTGTACGGCACATGGTCATGATCACATTTCTGAAAATTCAAGAACATTTTTAAACTTTTGCATGACTGGACTCAACATGGGCTCATGATTCCCATCGCAAAGTACAAAAGGCATATCCTAGCAGCCGGATCCCCTGTCACGGTGCCCGAGGCGGAGGTGGTGGCGGGCCCCGCCGGCGGCACGCAGCGCCTCGTCGCCGTCGATCGTGAGCAAGCATTAAAGAAAGTGGTACGTACCTTGGTGAGCAAGAAGGCAACCCCCGGGCGTCAACGGATCCCACCGTTGCTAGTGCACTCTGATTCAGAGTCGAGTCTGACATGTCGTTTAATTGATATCCTTATGCCTGATTGCCTGTGCTTCTGTGACGATAGTACACAATGTTGTGGCAGTAATCTTTATGCCAGCTTGGTTAAAAAGCTCGGACGGTTCCCCGCATATCACGAAAGCATCGCATTCCGGGCATGCAAGGCTGCTGTGGTGAGCTCATTATGAATGGTCGCAGGAACAGAGCATGGTGTTTCCGCGGGTGAACTGTTGGGTCATGGACTTCTGATGCTCGAGCAGGTGCCGGTACGGTCCTTCGTGACAGCAGCAACAACATCATCTTTCCGTCTTTTTTCTCATGCAGGAATGTCTTGGAATGAGAACTTTGTGCTTGCATGGAAGGGTTATCGCTATTCAGAGAACAGAGCTTTCTATACATGTGGAGATGGATTCTTTTGCAGCAGTTAATATGATCAACGATGAGAATAAGGACAGATCAATGTTTGCTTCCTTGGTGGAAGAGATCAAGCATATGAGGAGTCTTCGTCTTCTACATGAAAGCAGTTAGTATGATCAACGATGAGAATAAGGACAGATCAATGTTTGCTTCCTTGGTGGGAGAGATCAAGCATATGAGGAGTCTTCGTCTTCTACATGAAACAACAGCTACTAGAGTTGGAGTGTTTCTCTGTTTTTTGCAGGATCAACCCGAGGTCAATGTGCAAATTCAAGCTTCCACCCAAAACACAAGCACGCCTCTTCAAGCTGAAGCCCTTGCTTTTCTTCTTGCAGCTCAAGTTGCTCACAGGCTTCACATTTATAGGCCTACTTTCCTCACGGATTGTCTCTCCTTGGCAAAAGTGGCAGCAGAAAGAAGTGTTTTGGCTGATTCTACCCCTTGGTCCATCAGGAAATATCTTGCTGAAATTTTCTCTCTTACTAAAGATCTCCAAGCACAGGTGTTTCATATATCAAGAGAGATCAATGACATAGCTCACAATGTGGCTCATCAGGTTCTTTGATGTTCTATAGAACCTGACATTAGTTGTTTTGCTTCAGCTCATGCAAATAGGACTTGCCCTGTAGTTTCCCTCCTTTCCAATATCAATTTCCAGGGATATGTACTTCACGCTGTAAGATGTTATTAAGCTGCATAAAAATGTTGGCGCTTTGTGCGCCTTTCTCTGTTAAAAAAAATAGAGGAGTCTTCGTAGAACTTGTGTTTCCCGTGTTACTTGTAGCCAAAATACTGTTAGTAATTTTTTGGCTAAGTGTGCTAGAACCAAAGATAGAACTGTCCTTTGGTTGAACTCTGGTCTTTCAGAGGTAGTTGATCTTTGTAATTTAGATTGCTTGAGCAATACTACAAGTTTTACCCGGAAAAAGAAAAAGACTGTACCCAAGACATTGTCGTCGACTGTCGGCCCCGCCGGGCAGGGGCACGCAACTCAGCTTCGCCGTCGTAAGGAGGACTCTGCACCCACCCACCTGCTTTGCTACTGGATCAGGAAGGGAAAGTCGGCCTCGCGATCGTGTCGCCGCATAATCTATCCATCGTCTAATTTTCCTTTCTTTAGATTCTTCTCGGTTTGTGCACTTGGCACTTTACTAGCTACCAGCACTAGCAACAGCTCATGAAAAGAAAGGAAAAAGGAAACGGAGAAGGACTAGCGGCCGGACGCAGCCTGCCTTTGGCACCAACTTTCCAAATGTGTCAACTTGTTCCACCATTCCTAGTGCAATCTGATTCATGTTACTTGGTGGATTCTCGAACTCCACGGCGTTATTTCATCTTCTGGTCTCGACTCACTGGTGTGCCAATGCATTTGATTGTTCAGCTACACTTGTAGTACCTTTATGCCAACTCGGGTGAGGCTGCAGCGGTCGACCAACCTACGCATCTACATCGAGCCACACACATAGATATATACTACTCTCTCCGTTCTGAAAATATTTGAACTTTTAGGTTTGTTCGAAGTCAAACATCTTTAAGTTTTGCCAAGTTTATAGATAAATATATCAACATCTACAATATCAACAATATGTAGTACTATGCAAATATATACTTTATGATGAATCTAATGAGGCTAGTTCTATGTTGTAGATGTTAGTATACTTTTCTATAAACTTTTTTTTGATAAAGGGTGGATTTTATTGACTCAAAATAAAGCATCAAGAGGATACAAATACAATAAGTACACACGCGTCCTCTGCATAACTAGGATGCACACAGCCAACTCGAACACACACACACAAAAATACGTCGACAAATAGCAAAGTCATATAAGACTAAAGCTATGTATAGGCGAGAAGAAAAAACCCAAAACGACCAGATTGGCAATCGACGAACTACAATAATGACCGTATCTGCACCAGCAATTTCATGACACCACACGGACAACGAGGTTCTTCAACAATGACGTCTTCAGGAAGGGAGCGACGCTCAAATGCCGCCGTCATCGGATCCAACCATCCAAGGTCAGATGCAAGATTTTCACCTTGAGAACCAGTCCGAGCATGTCCGAGCAATGCCTTCATCAAGGCAACGACGTAAAAACATCGTCATTGACAGGTACAACTAACTCGGGTTAGACCTAGACTTTCATCCCGGAACTCGAGACCGGGTGCTCGAGAAGCACCACCGTCGAAGTCACTCATGTTTTGTTGTCACTGCTTTTCCGCAATCTCAGCAACTATATGCGATGTGTGACCGCTGCTTGCACAACCATCCCTTGGCATCAAGGCATCGTTAATAGTTTGGATCTCACCGTGGAAGTCAACCATCGGGTCTGGAGGAACCCTGACGAAGACCTTCCGATGATGAATACCGCAATCAGCCGCGAGACCGCCACTGTAGTCATACTGGTCATCAAAAGGACCAACAACATCAGGGGCACACCACCACCGAGGCTAGAGCACGAAAAAGCATATCACCATCGTGGATGAACTCTTGCGCCTCCTGGGCGGAGCTATGTCCGCCCCAAGCAAGTTCGCTGTCATGCCCCTGGCAGATCCGAAGGTCCACACCTAGGAACCACGGATCCGCACGCATGGAGCCATGGAGGTGCGTCTGGATCGTGAAACGGCCAACCCATGGCCATAGCCATTAGACGACCAGCCTCGGCTGACGGGAGGTATCCAAGCCCTCCTGCCATGGCCACTACACCATGGGGCGCCATCCCACGCGGAGGGGCTACCAGGCGGAGCAGCGACCACCGGTGAGGCGAGATCCATACCCGGCTTGGGGAGGAGAGGGGGGGCGGCGAAGAAGAAGATCCCTGCGGCTGTTGGTTCCTGCCGCCGCCGGTGACGGCGGCGAGGAGGGAGCAGTGGAGACGGCCTCGAGTGCTAGGGTTCTATAAACTTGGTCAAAGTTAAAAAGTGTTTGACTGAACGCAAATCAAAAAATTCATGAAGAATGATATGTATGTACTACTTGATAGACTATACGTAGATAGCCTTGAGCATACGCTGTGTATGTATGCCACGATGCCCATGTAGTGGAGCACGATGGCATGAGTAGTGGCGCACGATCACCACCACGAGTGGCCCTCTGTAACTGTATATATACGGCCTCATCGATGAATGGAAAGTGTGCGTTGAGTCTCCAATTCCCTCTCCCTAAAACATGGTATCAGATACCCCTGATCCGGTCAATCCCTTTGCCCCGATCCACAATCCCGCTTCCGCCGCCACCATGGATGACCCGCCCCAGCCTCCCTCCCCCACCGCCGGTGCAACTGCCCCTCTGGCCACCGCTCATTCTCCGCCCCCTGCATCGCAGCCTGCTGCTCTCGCCGCCATAGCTGACGCGGTCGCTCCTCTTGCCGCAGCGTCACCACGTCCACCGCAGCCTGCTACGGTCCTGCCGGCCTCGCTCCTCCAGACGCTCGACATCCGTCGCCATGTGCCGGTGACCCTCGATCTCCTCGTCGGCAACCATGCGCAATGGCGTCGGCACTTCGACACGGCGATCGGCATGTTTGGCCTTCACGACCACATCGACGCCACCGCAGTGCCGCGCTTCGACGACCCCGAGTGGGTTATGGCGGACCACGCCGTCGTTCATTGGCTCAACACCACCGTCTCCCCCGAGCTCTTGGATGCCGTGATGCAGCACGAGGACACCGCGCTGACGGTGTGGACGGCGATCGACGGTCTCTTCCGTGACAACCATCTCGCTCGGGCCGTGTACGTCGACGCCGAGTATCACGCCATCGTCCAGGGCGACATGACCATCATGCAGTACTGCACCAAGCTGAAGACCTACGCCGACCAGCTGCGCGATCTTGGGCAGCCCGTGACGGAGATGCAGCAGGTGTTCCATCTCCTGCGCGGCCTTGGCCGTCAGTACCATGGCGCCATCCCGCACATCACTGCGCGTACGCCGCTGCCCTCCTTCCTGCAGACCCGCTCCTTCCTCCTCCTCGAGGAACATCGCGCCAAGCAGTTCGCTCGCCAGCAGGGCGCCCGCGCCCTTGTCGCCGGCCGTGGCGCCGGACCCTCCAACCCTGCTCCACCGGCGCCTGTGGATCCCTCCGCTGGCCGTGGGCGGGGCCGTCCGCGTCGCCGCGGGCATGGGAACGGCGTCCCCACCAACTCTCCGGCTCCGCCTGCGCCGCCCGCGCCCCGGGGGGCGGCCTGCCACCTCCCGCACCCGGCTCCAACTCCTGGACAGGACTTGTTCTGGCCTGGCCGATGCCGTGGCCCACGCCGGGTTCTGGTGTTCTTGGCCCTCGGCCTGGCACCCCACCGCAGCAGGCGATGTACGTCGCGCCCTACGTGCCGCCGCCACCTGGTGGCTACGGCGTCCCGCCCGCGTACGCCCCTGCGCCAGCTGGGCCGCCTCATCAGCCGTGGGACATGGATTCGCTCCAAGCCGCCCTGCACAGTGCCACCGCCGGCCCCTCGTCATCCGGCAGCACCTCCGACTGGTACTTGGACTCCGGCGCGGCAACTCACATGTCCAACTCCTCTGGTAACCTCCACTCCCTTCTTCCTTCTTCTTCTCATTCGCACATCATCGTGGGGAGTGGTGAGCACCTGCCAATCACACACACCGGCATGGGCTCCCTGATCCAGGGCACCTCCCCCATTCAACTCCGCAATGTGCTCGTTGTTGGGAATCGTAGCATAATTTTAAAATTTTCCTACGCTCACCAAGATGCATCTATGGAGTATACTAGCAACGAGGCGAAAGGAGTGCATCTACATACCCTTGTAGATCGCGAGCGGAAGCGTTCCAATGAACGTGGATGACGGAGTCGTACTCGCCGTGATCCAAATCACCGATGACCGAGTGTCGAACGGACGGCACCTCCGCGTTCAACACACGTACGGTGCAGCGACGTCTCCTCCTTCTTGATCCAGCAAGGGGGAAGGAGAGGTTGATGGAGATCCAGCAGCACAACGGCGTGGTGGTGGATGTAGCGGGATGCCGGCAGGGCTTCGCCGAGCTTCTACGAGAGAGAGAGGTGTAGCAGGGGAGGAGGGAGGCGCCCAAGGTTGAGATCATCTGCCCTCCCTGCCCCCCCCCCTTTATATAGGCCCCCTGGGAGGGGGGCGCCGGCCAAACCCATCTAGGGTGGGGGGCGGCGGCCAAGGGGGTGCCTTGCCCCCCAAGGCAAGTGGGAAGCCCCCCACCCTAGGGTTTCCAACCCTAGGCGCATGGGGGGAGGCCCATGGGGGGGCGCCCAGCCCACTAGGGGCTGGTTCCCTTCCCACTTCAGCCCACGGGGCCCTCCGGGATAGGTGGCCCCACCCGGTGGACCCCCGGGACCCTTCCGGTGGTCCCGGTACAATACCGGTAACCCCCGAAACTTTCCCGGTGGCCGAAACTTGACTTCCTATATATAATTCTTTACCTCCGGACCATTCCGGAACTCCTCATGACGTCCGGGATCTCATCCGGGACTCCGAACAACTTTCGGGTTTCGGCATACACATATCTCTACAACTCTAGCGTCACCGAACCTTAAGTGTGTAGACCCTACGGGTTCGGGAGACATGCAGACATGACCGAGACGCCTCTCCGGTCAATAACCAACAGCGGGATCTGGATACCCATGTTGGCTCCCACATGTTCCACGATGATCTCATCGGATGAACCACGATGTCGAGGATTCAATCAATCCCGTATACTATTCCCTTTGTCCATCGGTATGTTACTTGCCCGAGATTCGATCATCGGTATCCCAATACCTTGTTCAATCTCGTTACCGGCAAGTCTCTTTACTCGTACCGCAATGCATGATCCCGTGACTAACGCCTTAGTCACATTGAGCTCATTATGATGATGCATTACCGAGTGGGCCCAGAGATACCTCTCCGTCACACGGAGTGACAAATCCCAGTCTCGATCCGTGCCAACCCAACAGACACTTTCGGAGATACCCGTAGTGCACCTTTATAGTCACCCAGTTACGTTGTGACGTTTGGCACACCCAAAGCACTCCTACGGTATCCGGGAGTTGCACGATCTCATGGTCTAAGGAAAAGATACTTGACATTGGAAAAGCTCTAGCAAACGAAACTACACGATCTTTTATGCTATGCTTAGGATTGGGTCTTGTCCATCACATCATTCTCCTAATGATGTGATCCCGTTATCAACGACATCCAATGTCCATAGTCAGGAAACCATGACTATCTGTTGATCAACGAGCTAGTCAACTAGAGGCTTACTAGGGACACGTTGTGGTCTATGTATTCACACATGTATTACGATTTCCGGACAATACAATTATAGCATGAACAATAGACAATTACCATGAACAAAGAAATATAATAATAACCATTTATTATTGCCTCTAGGGCATATTTCCAACAGTCTCCCACTTGCACTAGAGTCAATAATCTAGTTACATTGTGATGAATCGAACACCCATTGCGTCCTGGTGTTGATCATGTTTTGCCCTAGGGAGAGGTTTAGTCAACGGATCTGCTACATTCAGGTCCGTATGTACTTTACAAATATCTATGTCTCCATTTTGAACACTTTCACGAATGGAGTTGAAGCGACGCTTGATATGCCTGGTCTTCCTGTGAAACCTGGGCTCCTTCGCAAGGGCAATAGCTCCAGTGTTGTCACAGAAGAGAGTCATCGGGCCCGACGCATTGGGAATCACCCCTAGGTCGGTAATGAACTCCTTCATCCAGACTGCTTCCTGTGCTGCCTCCGAGGCTGCCATGTACTCCGCTTCACATGTAGATCCCGCCACGACGCTTTGCTTGCAACTGCACCAGCTTACTGCTCCTCCATTCAAAATATACACGTATCCGGTTTGTGACTTCGAGTCATCCAGATCTGTGTCGAAGCTAGCGTCGACGTAACCCTTTACGACGAGCTCTTCGTCACCTCCATAAACGAGAAACATATCCTTAGTCCTTTTCAGGTACTTCAGGATATTCTTGACCGCTGTCCAGTGTTCCATGCCGGGATTACTTTGGTACCTTCCTACCAAACTTACGGCAAGGTTTACATCAGGTCTGGTACACAGCATGGCATACATAATAGACCCTATGGCCGAGGCATAGGGGATGACACTCATCTTTTCTATATCTTCTGCCGTGGTCGGGCATTGAGCCGTGCTCAATTGCACACCTTGCAATACAGGCAAGAACCCCTTCTTGGACTGATCCATATTGAACTTCTTCAATATCTTGTCAAGGTATGTACTCTGTGAAAGACCAATGAGGCGTCTTGATCTATCTCTATAGATCTTGATGCCTAATATATAAGCAGCTTCTCCAAGGTCCTTCATTGAAAAACACTTATTCAAATAGGCCTTTATACTTTCCAAGAATTCTATATCATTTCCCATCAATAGTATGTCATCCACATATAATAAGAGAAATGCTACAGAGCTCCCACTCACTTTCTTGTAAACACAGGCTTCTCCATAAGTCTGTGTAAACCCAAACGCTTTGATCATCTCATCAAAGCGAATGTTCCAACTCCGAGATGCTTGCACCAGCCCATAGATTGAGCGCTGGAGCTTGCATACTTTGTTAGCATTCTTAGGATCGACAAAACCTTCCGGCTGCATCATATACAACTCTTCCTTAAGGAAGCCATTAAGGAATGCCGTTTTGACGTCCATCTGCCATATCTCATAATCATAGTATGCGGCAATTGCTAACATGATTCGGACGGACTTCAGCTTCGCTACGGGTGAGAAAGTCTCATCGTAGTCAACCCCTTGAACTTGTCGATAACCCTTAGCGACAAGTCGAGCCTTATAGATGGTCACATTACCATCCGCGTCTGTCTTCTTCTTAAAGATCCATTTGTTTTCTATGGCTCGCCGATCATCGGGCAAGTCAGTCAAAGTCCATACTTCGTTTTCATACATGGATCCTATCTCGGATTTCATGGCTTCTAGCCATTTGTCGGAATCCGGGCCCGCCATCGCTTCTTCATAGTTCGAAGGTTCACCGTTGTCTAACAACATGATTTCCAGGACAGGGTTGCCGTACCACTCTGGTGCGGAACGTGTCCTTGTGGACCTACGAAGTTCAGTAGTAACTTGATCCGAAGCTTCATGATCATCATCATTAACTTCCTCCCCAGTCGGTGTAGGCACCACAGGAACATTTTCCCGCGCTGCGCTACTTTCCGGTTCGGAAGGGGTGACTATCACCTCATCAAGTTCCACTTTCCTCCCACTCAATTCTTTCGAGAGAAACTCCTTCTCCAGAAAGGACCCGTTCTTGGCAACGAAGATCTTGCCTTCGGATCTGAGGTAGAAGGTATACCCAATAGTTTCCTTAGGGTATCCTATGAAGACGCATTTTTCCGACTTGGGTTCGAGCTTTTCAGGTTGAAGTTTCTTGACATAAGCATCGCATCCCCAAACTTTTAGAAACGACAGCTTAGGTTTCTTCCCAAACCATAATTCATACGGTGTCGTCTCAACGGATTTCGACGGAGCCCTATTTAAAGTGAATGCGGCAGTCTCTAAAGCATAGCCCCAAAATGAGAGCGGTAAATCGGTAAGAGACATCATAGATCGCACCATATCCAATAGAGTGCGATTACGACGTTCGGACACACCGTTTCTCTGAGGTGTTCCAGGCGGCGTGAGTTGTGAAACTATTCCACATTTCCTTAAGTGTGCACCAAACTCGTGACTTAAATATTCTCCACCACGATCTGATCGTAAGAATTTTATTTTCCTGTCACGTTGATTCTCAACCTCACTCTGAAATTCCTTGAACTTTTCAAAGGTTTCAGACTTGTGTTTCATTAGGTAGACATACCCATATCTACTTAAGTCATCAGTGAGAGTGAGAACATAACGATATCCTCCGCGAGCCTCAACACTCATTGGACCGCACACATCGGTATGTATGATTTCCAATAAGTTGGTTGCTCGCTCCATTGTTCCGGAGAACGGAGTCTTGGTCATCTTACCCATGAGGCATGGTTCGCACGTGTCAAATGATTCGTAATCAAGAGACTCCAAAAGTCCATCTGCATGGAGCTTCTTCATGCGCTTGACACCAATGTGACCAAGGCGGCAGTGCCACAAGTATGTGGGACTATCGTTATCAACTTTACATCTTTTGGTATTCACACTATGAATATGTGTAACATCACGTTCGAGATTCATCAAGAATAAACCATTGACCAGCGGGGCATGACCATAAAACATATCTCTCAAATAAATAGAACAACCATTATTCTCGGATTTAAATGAGTAGCCATCTCGAATTAAACGAGATCCAGATACAATGTTCATGCTCAAAGCTGGCACTAAATAACAATTATTGAGGTTTAAAACTAATCCCGTAGGTAGATGCAGAGGTAGCGTGCCGACGGCGATCACATCGACCTTGGAACCATTCCCGACGCGCATCGTCACCTCGTCCTTCGCCAGTCTCCGTTTATTCCGTAGTTCCTGTTTTGAGTTACAAATATGAGCAACCGCACCGGTATCAAATACCCAGGAGCTACTACGAGTACTGGTAAGGTACACATCAATTACATGTATATCACATATACCTTTGGTGTTGCCGGCCTTCTTGTCCGCTAAGTATTTGGGGCAGTTCCGCTTCCAGTGACCACTTCCCTTGCAATAAAAGCACTCAGTTTCAGGCTTGGGTCCATTCTTTGACTTCTTCCCAGTAACTGGCTTACCGGGCGCGGCAACTCCCTTGCCGTCCTTCTTGAAGTTCTTCTTACCCTTGCCCTTCTTGAACTTAGTGGTTTTATTCACCATCAACACTTGATGTTCTTTTCTGATCTCCACCTCCGCTGATTTCAGCATTGAATATATCTCAGGAATGGTCTTTTCCATCCCCTGCATATTGAAGTTCATCACAAAGCTCTTGTAGCTTGGTGGAAGCGACTGAAGGATTCTGTCAATGACCGCGTCATCCGGGAGATTAACTCCCAGCTGAGTCAAGCGGTTGTGCAACCCAGACATTCTGAGTATGTGCTCACTTACAGAACTATTTTCCTCCATTTTACAGCTGAAGAACTTGTCGGAGACTTCATATCTCTCGACCCGGGCATGAGCTTGGAAAACCAATTTCAGCTCCTCGAACATCTCATATGCTCCATGTTTCTCAAAACGCTTTTGGAGACCCGGTTCTAAGCTGTAAAGCATGCCGCACTGAACGAGGGAGTAATCATCAGCACGCTGCTGCCAAGCGTTCATAACGTCTTGGTTCTCTGGGATTGGTGCATCACCTAGCGGTGCTTCTAAGACATAATCTTTCTTGGCTACTATGAGGATGATCCTCAGGTTCCGGACCCAGTCCGTATAGTTGCTGCCATCATCTTTCAGCTTGGTTTTCTCTAGGAACGCGTTGAAATTGAGGACAACGTTGGCCATTTGATCTACAAGACATAGTGTAAAGATTTTAGACTAAGTTCATGATAATTAAGTTCATATAATCAAATTATTCAATGAACTCCCACTCAGATAGACATCCCTCTAGTCATCTAAGTGAAACATGATCCGAGTTAACTAGGCCGTGTCCGATCATCACGTGAGACGGACTAGTCAAGATCGGTGAACATCTCCATGTTGATCGTATCTTCTATACGACTCATGCTCGACCTTTCGGTCCTCCGTGTTCCGAGGCCATGTCTGTACATGCTAGGCTCGTCAAGTCAACCTAAGTGTATTGCGTGTGTTCCGAGGCCATGTCTGTACATGCTAGGCTCGTCAACACCCGTTGTATGCGAACGTTAGAATCTATCACACCCGATCATCACGTGGTGCTTCGAAACAACGAACCTTCGCAACGGTGCACAGTTAGGGTGAACACTTTCTTGAAATTATCATAAGGGATCATCTTACTTACTACCGTCGTTCTAAGCAAATAAGATGCAAAACATGATAAACATCACATGCAATCAAATAGTGACATGATATGGCCAATATCATTATGCTCCTTTGATCTCCATCTTCGGGGCACCATGATCATCTTCGTCACCGGCATGACACCATGATCTCCATCATTGTGTCTTCATGAAGTCGTCACGCCAACGATTACTTCTACTTCTATGGCTAACGCGTTTAGCAACAAAGTAAAGTAATTTACATGGCGTTATTCAATGACACGCAGGTCATGCAAAATAATAAAGACAACTCCTATGGCTCCTGCCGGTTGTCATACTCATCGACATGCAAGTCGTGATTCCTATTACAAGAATATGATCAATCTCATACATCACATATATCATTCATCACATCTTCTGGCCATATCACATCACATAACACATGCTGCAAAAACAAGTTAGACGTCCTCTAATTGTTGTTGCAAGTTTTTACGTGGTTTGTAGGTTTCTAGCAAGAACGTTTCTTACCTACGTATGACCACAACGTGATTTGCCAATTTCTATTTACCCTTCATAAGGACCCTTTTCATCGAATCCGTTCCGACTAAAGTAGGAGAGACAGACACCCGCTAGCCACCTTATGCAACTAGTGCATGTCAGTCGGTGGAACCTGTCTCACGTAAGCGTACGTGTAAGGTCGGTCCGGGCCGCTTCATCCTACAATGCCGCCGAAACAAGAAACGACTAGTAGCGGCAAGAAGAATTGGCAACATCAACGCCCACAACTTCTTTGTGTTCTACTCGTGCATAGTAACTACGCATAGGCCTGGCTCATGATGCCACTGTTGGGAATCGTAGCATAATTTTAAAATTTTCCTACGCTCACCAAGATGCATCTATGGAGTATACTAGCAACGAGGGGAAAGGAGTGCATCTACATACCCTTGTAGATCGCGAGCGGAAGCGTTCCAATGAACGTGGATGACGGAGTCGTACTCGCCGTGATCCAAATCACCGATGACCGAGTGCCGAACGGACGGCACCTCCGCGTTCAACACACGTACGGTGCAGCGACGTCTCCTCCTTCTTGATCTAGCAAGGGGGAAGGAGAGGTTGATGGAGATCCAGCAGCACGACGGCGTGGTGGTGGATGTAGCGGGATGCCGGCAGGGCTTCGCCGAGCTTCTACGAGAGAGAGAGAGGTGTAGCAGGGGAGGAGGGAGGCGCCCAAGGCTGAGATCTTGCTGCCCTCCCTCCCCCCCCCTTTATATAGGCCCCCTGGGAGGGGGGGCGCCGGCCAAACCCATCTAGGGTGGGGGGGCGGCGGCCAAGGGGGTGCCTTGCCCCCCAAGGCAAGTGGGAAGCCCCCCCACCCTAGGGTTTCCAACCCTAGGCGCATGGGGGGAGGCCCATGGGGGGGCGCCCAGCCCACTAGGGGCTGGTTCCCTTCCCACTTCAGCCCACGGGGCCCTCCGGGATAGGTGGCCCCACCCGGTGGACCCCCGGGACCCTTCCGGTGGTCCCGGTACAATACCGGTAACCCCCGAAACTTTCCCGGTGGCCGAAACTTGACTTCCTATATATAATTCTTTACCTCCGGACCATTCCGGAACTCCTCGTGACGTTCGGGATCTCATCCGGGACTCCGAACAACTTTCGGGTTTCCGCATACACATATCTCTACAACCCTAGCGTCACCGAACCTTAAGTGTGTAGACCCTACGGGTTCGGGAGACATGCAGACATGACCGAGACGCCTCTCCGGTCAATAACCAACAGCGGGATCTGGATACCCATGTTGGCTCCCACATGTTCCACGATGATCTCATCGGATGAACCACGATGTCGAGGATTCAATCAATCCCGTATACAATTCCCTTTGTCAATCGGTATGTTACTTGCCCGAGATTCGATCGTCGGTATCCCAATACCTTGTTCAATCTCGTTACCGGCAAGTCTCTTTACTCGTACCGCAATGCATGATCCCGTGACTAACGCCTTAGTCACATTGAGCTCATTATGATGATGCATTACCGAGTGGGCCCAGAGATACCTCTCCGTCACACGGAGTGACAAATCCCAGTCTCGATCCGTGCCAACCCAACAGACACTTTCGGAGATACCCGTAGTGCACCTTTATAGTCACCCAGTTACGTTGTGACGTTTGGCACACCCAAAGCACTCCTACGGTATCCGGGAGTTGCACGATCTCATGGTCTAAGGAAAAGATGCTTGACATTGGAAAAGCTCTAGCAAACGAAACTACGTGATCTTTTATGCTATGCTTAGGATTGGGTCTTGTCCATCACATCATTCTCCTAATGATGTGATCCCGTTATCAACGACATCCAATGTCCATAGTCAGGAAACCATGACTATCTATTGATCAACGAGCTAGTCAACTAGAGGCTTACTAGGGACACATTGTGGTCTATGTATTCACACCTGTATTACGATTTCCGGACAATACAATTGTAGCATGAACAATAGACAATTAACATGAACAAAGAAATATAATAATAACCATTTATTATTGCCTCTAGGGCATATTTCCAACACTCGTTGCTCCCTCTCTTATCAAAAACCTTCTTTCTGTTAGACAAATCTGTAGAGACAACCCGGTTTCTGTTGTATTTGATCTCTTTGGTTTCTCTGTCAAGGATCTCAGGACCAGGGCGGTGATTCTGCGCTGTGATTCCACCGGCGATCTGTACTCTGTGGCCGGTCCAGCACCGTCGCGCGCGCGTCCGTTCGCGGGCGCAGTCAGCACCGATCTGCTTCACCAGCGTCTCGGTCACCCCGGCGTCGCCCCAGTTCAACACCTCGCCTCTCTACAGCAGTTTAGTTTTAGCAAGTCTGCTCCGCATAGCTGTCATGCCTACCGCTTAGGGAAGCATGCACGTCTGCCATTTCAGCATTCTCAAAGTTGTACCTTCTTTCCCTTTCAGTTAGTACATCTTGATGTATGGACGTCTCCCATTACAAGCATCTCTGGTTATCAGTACTATCTCGTCGTGCTCGATGATTACACCCATTACGTGTGGACTTTCCCACTTAAGAACAAATCAGATGTGCTGCCTATTTTGCGTGAATTCTATGCATATGCTCGCACTCAGTTTCAGCTTCCCATCTTCTCTCATCAAACTGACAATGGTCGCGAATTCGACAGTCACTCCGTGCGCTCTCTTCTCTCTGAACACGGCTCTGTCCTTCGCCTCTCCTGCCCCTACACAAGTCAGCAAAACGGCAAGGCCGAGCGTGTGCTGCGCACTCTGAACAACAGCGTTCGCGCTCTCTTGCTTCACGCCTCCATGCCGCCTCGCTTCTGGGCCGAGGCTCTCAACACTGCCAGCTACCTGCTGAACCGCAGGCCCTGCCATACCAGCACGCCGCATGAGCTGCTTCTAGGCGTCGCTCCTGACTACAGCGTGCTTCGTGTCTTCGGGTGCCTCTGCTACCCAAACACGGCCGCCACTGCTCGCCATAAGCTCGACGCCCGCCCTGCCGCCTGCGTCTTCCTTGGATATCCGTCAGACCATCGTGGCTATCGCTGCTTCGATTTGGCCTCTCGCCGGGTTCTCACCTCGCGCCATGTCCTCTTCAACGAGGGCATGTTTCCTTTCGCTCGCCCCGCCGTCGCTGACAGCACGCCGCCTACACCACTGCCTGTTGCGCCACTTGTTTTGCAGGTGCCTGCTCCGCCTCGCGCCGTCAACACCTCCCCCGCGCGCTCTGGTGGTTCAAGCGTAGGCGTCCGATCCCGATCGGACGCGCCTGCGCCCTTCTCGCCTGCCGCGCGCTCGCTAGATTCAAGCGTGGGCGTCCGATCCCGATCGGACACGCCTGCGCCCTTCTCGCCTGCCGCGCGCTCGCTAGATTCAAGCGTGGGCGTTCGATCCCGATCGGACGCGCCTGCGTCTTCCCCACCTGTCGCGCGCTCACCGGATTCAAGCGCCCGCGTCGGATCTGGGATCGACGGCTCGCGCGGCGCTGGTGCTTGCAGCGAGCTCTCCACTGGCTCCAGCACCGTTGCGTCGTCCTCGTCGCACGGCTCTGGTGGCTCGCCGTCCGGCGCGCCATCCGCTCCTTCCAGCTCGTCCACCGCCGCTCGCGCGCCCCTTGCGGCGCCGCCCCGGCCGATGGTCACGCGGTCTCAGTCCGGCATCGTCCGGCCCAACCCGCGCTACTATGATGCAGCCACGGCTACCTCCACGACGGCGGTATCGCCCGTGCCCAGCTCTGTTCGTGTGGCCGTGCGCGACCCCAACTGGCTCGCGGCCATGCGCGAGGAGTACACAGCTCTGGTCAGCAACCGGACATGGGACCTGGTGCCGCGCCCGCCCGGCGCCAACTTGATCACTGGTAAGTGGATTTTCAAGCACAAGTACCGGGCGGATGGCTCCCTCGAGCGTTACAAGGCCCGCTGGGTTGTGCGTGGCTTCCGCCAATGCGCCGGCGTCGACTACGGCAAGACCTTCGCGCCCGTCGTCAAGCCGACCACGATTCGCACCGTCCTCACCATCGCTGCGTCGCGCTGCTGGCCTGTGCACCAACTGGACGTCAAGAACGCGTTCCTCCATGGCACGCTCGAGGAGGAGGTCTACTGCTTGCAGCCCGCCGGCTTCGTCGACACCAGCAAGCCCGATCATGTCTGTCGGCTGGCCAAGTCGCTCTACGGTCTCAAACAGGCGCCACGCACCGTCCTCACCATCGGCTTCGTTGCCGCGCGCTCTGACTCATCTCTGTTCACGCTGGCCCGAGGTGCGGATGCCGCGTTCCTACTACTCTACGTCGACGACGTTGTGCTCACGGCGTCTTCCCCGGCTCTCCTCCAACACATCGTGCGCCATCTCACCAGTGAGTTTGCCATGAAGGACCTAGGAGCTCTGCACTTCTTCCTCGGTATCCGGGTCACCCGCACTGCTGCTGGTTTCTTCCTCTGCCAGCAGCAATACGCTGAGGACGTGCTCGAGCGCGCCGGGATGGACACCTGCCGGCCCTCCCCCACGCCTGTTGACACCAAGGGCAAGCTGGCACAGGCTGACGGGCCTCCTGTCGATGACGCCTCCGCCTACCGCAGCCTCGCCGGAGCACTGCAGTATCTCACCATCACGCGCCCCGAGCTCGCGTATGCGGTCCAGCAGATCTGCCTCCACATGCACGACCCCCGTGCTTGTCACCAGAACCTGATCAAGCGGGTGCTCTGCTACGTCCGTGGCACGCCGTCCCTCGGGCTTCATCTTCACGCTTCACCAACGCTCGAGCTCCGCGCCTACACCGACGCCGACTGGGCCGGCTGCCCCGACACGCGCCGATCGACGTCCGGGATCTGCGTCTACCTTGGTGATGCTCTGGTGTCATGGTCTTCCAAGCGACATGCCACCGTGTCCCGGTCCAGCGCTGAGGCCGAGTACCGCGGCGTCGCCAATGCCGTCGCGGAATGCGTGTGGCTCCGGCAGCTCCTTGGTGAACTGCTCGCTCCGGTGACCACGGCCACGCTCGTGTTCTGCGACAATGTGTCGGCAGTCTACTTGTCGGCCAACCCCATCCATCATCGCCTCACCAAGCACGTGGAGCTGGACATCCATTTTGTGCGCGAGCGCGTGGCTCTTGGCCAATTTCGCGTCCTTCACATCCCCACGTCGCAGCAGCTCGCTGATGTGATGACCAAAGGTCTGCCCCAGGACGTGTTTCTTCAGTTTCGGTCCAGTCTTTGCGTCGCCAAAACCGACGACACGACTGCGGGGGTGATAGACTATACGTAGATAGCCTTGAGCATACGCTATGTATGTATGCCACGATTCCCATGTAGTGGAGCACGATGGCATGAGTAGTGGCGCACGATCACCACCACAAGTGGCCCTCTGTAACTGTATATATACGGCCTCATCGATGAATGGAAAGAATGCGTTGAGTCTCCAATCCCCTCTCCCTGAAACACTACTATTTGCGAGCGGCGTGCAAAATTCGTGAAGGCACTATTTGCGAGCGGCATGCAAAATTCAAGGAGACCGATGTCGATGTGCCGAATTCGTTAGACCGTTTTTTGGGCTGAGAATGGTACGTATGCAGGCCATTATCACGGTGATGATGTGCTGCTAGAGTTTTTACACTACTACTACTATGCTGCCAGCACCTGGCGCACCGGCCGGACTGGCTCGATCGACCAGGTGGAGTTGGTGGTGTCGGAGCGTCACATTATACACAAACGGCCATTGGCAGCCGCGAGGCGAGGGCGCGCTGTGCAGCCACCAGTCCCCACATGATCTCCCGTCGCCTCCGCTGGACTACATGATGAGCGGCGGGGCCCGGCCGCCGATGCTCGCGGGATATCCGGGCTCAGGTATCCGTACGTCGCCGTTGACCGGCCTGTGGGCTGCCGCCTACATGCGCCGTCACATGCCTCCACTGTATTTCTCGCAGAAAGATGCCCGATCACATGATACCGAATCTATAGTTGCAGGCTGGAGCATCGCACGTACAATTATTTTACGTGCTGCCCATGTGCGACGACCGGAGCGTGCATGCATAGCCCTGCATGGAAACATGGAAGGATGGGTTGTCCTAACAACCTCGTTCTAACCACACTGCAGGCATTGCTAACAGCCTCATTGTAACCGCATTGCAGGCACAGATCATGCACGACATTCGTGACTATTCTACCGATTGTCCATTGTGCATCTCGAATACGTGATCTTGAGTTTCTGGATGAAAACCGTAGATCGGACTCTTGTCGGTTATACCTACTAATGACTATTAAAGGAATTTGCTTGAAGTTTGTTTGGACTTGATCTTCAGATGAAAACCCACTAGCTGACCTTCTATTGTTGGATTCCACGACGGCGGCACCTATGCGTTGTTTTCTTTCTAGAGGTGTTGCCATTGGAGAACGTTCCTTCTAGTTCTTGTATTGTCAAAAGATAATTGGTGCCATTGATCAATGTCGTATCGCTTCGAGGTCTTTTCTTTTTCCTCCATCTAAGCATAGTTATGAGCTGGTAGACATGTGATTATTTTTTTGTGTGTGTTGGTGTTGATTACGTGCATCCCAATGGTGTGGAGGTTGTGTGTATCCTTGATGCAACAATATTACTCAACAAAAAGCTATATATCTTTACCGTAAGAAAAAGCTTTGCTGTAACATAACATGCATGTTTAGCTAGCTTCTTGAACCACAAAGAATTTTGCAACTATTGTATGTGTGAGTGCCCTGCCATAGATACAACGATTGCTTAAAACTGGAGTGTCCATCCGTTGGTAGAGTAAATTTACCTTTGGATGCATGATTTTTTTTTCTGAAGACAACAATAGTTCCAAGGTGCTTAATCAAGACAATACATGATTACAAACCGCGCACTTTGGTCATCCCCTCCATTACAACCTATCTGCAGTCTGCTGTCCAAAACTTGAACCTGGAGGCGCCCACGGCTGAATACTGGTAGACCGAGGATCATGGTGGAGTTCATACCAAGAAATTTGGTTTCGCAGACTGAGGAGGCGGGATACTCGCCTAGAGTAGTAAAATGGGTGCTATGATAGGTCTTGTCCAGCTCGTCTGGAGTAAAATGAGTGCTATAAAGGCTCTACCAGAGATTTGTATATATGGATCAAATTTGTGTAGATATTTGGTGCTTGGAAATAGTAGATCTCCAACATTAAAAAAGATTGTCATCTTGGCACCTTCTATCTATGATCTCGATATTCTTGACGTAACCTTGAAGAAATTATTAAAAAAGATTGCCCATTAAACTAGGTTATGTTATACCTAAAGCTCTGCTTCGAAGCATGAAAGTTGTCAAGATCGTATTTTCTGAAACAGGTACGATTTATTTGAAACATTCAGAAATTTGCTATGAGTTCACTTGAAACTATTTTCGTAAACTTAAAACATAGAACCTGCTTAAAACTTAGTATATGCAGATAATTTCTGAAAGTGTTCCTACCTACGTGCACTTCAGCAGGGCATACATCCATGACTCGAGATGCCCCGCAACAACAACCAAAAGAGAAGGAATCACACTTCGAGTAGTTCAAAAGTGGCATGCATGCATGGCGTCTCTCCTGTAGTTGCATGACTAGATTCAGAACCAACGGACACAACCGTGCAAGCAAACCTCAGCAGGCGCAGGGCAGAAGCAGAATGAGGCCATAGATAACTACAATTGACATCACTGTTTAATTATTACGATAATTGCATTACAAAATTGGATTTCCAGGTCACCCGAGTGACCACCACTGAAAGCGACTCTATCACACCATCTTCGCAATTACAATTACACATGACACAACATGACCTAAAAGCGTCAGCCAGCTGCCACGACACTGAACCAAGTCCTTCGAGAAGAAAATAATAACCCGAACCAACTCTACACTAGCTACACAACACGATCCACAGCTCCTGAACCCAAAACTTCGGTTTCATTTTCTCGTTTGATGACCTCTACTTTCTACTAATTTGGAATCTACCAATATGACCACAGCAAAAGTTGAAATATTACCCGACGGCTACCTGACCATGCATGCTTGCCATGTCCAAGCGGCAGCCAAAGGAGCAGGGGCAGCAGGGCACATGGTACAACGATCCTAGCTTGTACCAAGTCGCCCAAATGCCATCCAAAACCTGACGAGGCTAACACCTGGTATGTACGTATAAGTTTGGGAAAACTCTGCATCCGAACCCCGATCGATCGGTCGATCTAGGGGTATCAGATTTGTGCGGGTTAATCCTCACTAAGTTTCCTCTAATCTGCATAGGTTTCGGAAGCTTTGCACGCCTAATCAGTTTTCCTGAACCGAATTACACGAGACCTGACGAACATGTTAGTGGGGGCTGCTAAGGAAGAGGGGTCTGACGGATGCCGCGTTCATTCAGAACGGTTTCTGCAGGTACGTGAGCATGTCGCCGAACGCGGCGGCGTCGCGGGCGAAGGCGCCCGGCGACGGCGGGTCGAAGATGAGCGAGCCGTCGATGACGAACCCGTCGTCGTCTATGACGCCGCCCCAGTCGTCGCCCGGCCATCCCTCGGCGAGGCCGGCCGCGTGCTGGCTCTCCGCGTAGTCCATGTCGCTCGGGAAGTCGGGCGAGGGCGAGGACAGCGCGCGCTCCGAGGAGCTGGAGTCCGTGTGCAGGCGCGGCATGGAGTGGTTCGAGTTCGAGTCCCGGTCCGCCGACCCGGAGCGGTCGAAGCAGAGCATCTCCGTGGCCGGCGGCGACGGCTGCTGGTAGAACCCGTAGTCGGACAGCTCGACCTTCATCGCCGGCCCAGCAGCGTGGTACTGGCCCGGCCGCGAGTTCTTGGCAGCCGGCGCCGGCGCCGGCTTGACGTCGGCGGCGTCGGAGTCCGCCGTGTCGTACCGCTCGATGACGCCCTTCTTGTTGTAGATTCGGCAGAGCACCCAGTCATCCAGCTGCAAAGATCAGGAAGAGAAAAGTCTCAGCGACGGCGATCGATCGATCGAGCAAGATTTTTTATTTGAAAAGCAACCTAAGCTAGTGTACGTGTACGTGGACGGGAGATGGGGAGGGCGGGCGGGCGGCGTTGTCTCCATCCCGCGGTGCGTGAGCCATGACGCCATGCGACCGCCGCAATTGCTTTCCGCGCGCACGTCGCTGCCAAACTACAGGCTGTGACAACTTGAGCGTGCTGCAACTTGACCATTTTCCCTTGTTCTTTTTCGCATGGGCACGACGCACCTAACCTGCCAATTGACTTTTCTAAAGCTAAAATACCACTTGCTATTTCAAGAAAGATCTCCCGGTCGATCTCTTTTTAAATGAACGGTAAATCTCTCGCTAATGCTGAAAGAGGAAGGGATTAAACGAGACAGCCAAGCATCAGCGCAGATTGACAAAGGTGGTTACCCTGAGCGCGTTGTTGGACTTCTTGCGGGCGGCGGCGGAGCGGTCGACGTCGGCGAGGCGGTACTCGTGCATGATCCAGTTGGTCTTGACGCCCTTGGGGGGCTTGCCGGCGTAGAAGACGAGGGCCTTCTTGATGGCCACGGGGCGGGGCGACCCCACGGGCTTGTCGGCACCCGTGGCCTTCCAGTACCCAGTCCCGGCGGCGCGGTTCGGCCGCGACCCGTTGGGGTACTTGCGGTCGCGCGGCGAGAAGAAGTACCACTCCTTGGCGTCCGGCCCTCCTCCCGCCGCCTTCTCCGGCAACCGCCACGGCTCGAACTTGTACAGGTCGACCTCGGCGATCACCGGCGCGGCGATGGGCAGGCCGCCGCACTTGCGGCACAGGTAGTACATCACCAGCTCCTCGTCCGTGGGGTGGAACCTGAACCCCGGGGGCAGCTGGAGCGCGCCGTCGAAGCCGTGGTCCATTCACGAACGGGGGCTTGAGGTCGGGGGGCAGCGGGCGCTCGGGAGATTGGTTAGTGAGGGGGCTGGTTCGACTGATCGGCGGCGGCGGCGGCTCGAGCTTGGGGGGGAAGATTTGGAATGGAACATAAGCTCGCCGTACCCGCCCGTATATATAGGCGGGGGTGTCGACGGGCGGACGGGGAGGGCGCGATGTGACGCACGTGCAAGTTGGGGAGGAGGGGGCTGGTTGACCGTCGGATGACAACCCACGTGTCGACCATCGGACGGGCGACGGGACGTGTGAGCCGTCGGATGAAGGCGTGGGGCCAGCGGGGGAGCTCAATTGTCATGGATGACGTCAGCAGTTATGTCGCCGTCTGGGATGGCGAGGGAGCATCCGAGCCCGTGAGATATGACGAGGGGCGGTCCGTACCTGCCTGTGCGGTGGGGCCCGGGTTAGGAAGGGGGGCATGTTGCGCGGGGCCCACCGGATGCTTGCGGCCCTTGGGATAATTGTACGGGTCGTCGAGATTCCCATAGTCCACTTGGTCCGTCTCTCGGCTCGTATAGGGTAAAAAAAAAGTGTTTCGTTGCGGATTCCGCGGATTTCAAGTTTAAAACTTGCATCGATCGCCACCGTCGATGATATCTAGGCGCCTTGTGGTCAGCTTTTAGGGTAGGTTAAAATCGTCTTCTGTTGAACTTGCATCGAAATCTGTACTGTCACCTACTCCTAGGCGACTAAGTGCCCGGTAGGTGTAGGTCCCTAGGATAACTTTTTGGGCAAGTTTGATCTTTCTCCTTTTTTTCTGCAATGGTAAATCTAATCTTTTGAAACAGATTTCACCCTCGGCGATAAGATATAAAAAATTTAACATTGTACTCCTTCCGTTTTTATTTACTCTACTTCATATATTAGCTTCGTCTCGAGTCAAACTTTTTAAACATCAACCAAGTTTATGTAAATATTTATTGACATTCAAAATCTCTATTACTTAAAAAGAACTTGCATTGACATAGAGATTCGCCTCTGCCCTGCCACCAAACTCTCTCCTCCAAGCTTCACCGATGAGCCCGTGGATTCGCCTCTGCCCTGCCCGCCGCTCTGGCTACCGGTGGCGAAGAGTAGAATTCCGGTGCCTGTGCTCCGGTTAGTAGTTAGGTCGGGTTTCTTTAGTCCTCACAGACGCGGCGCTCGGGCAGATGACAGCGCTTTTTCTTTCTTCCAGGTTCCTCCTCCTCGAGTTCGTCTGTCTAGACGCAGTCGACAAAAATCCGGCATAGATTCCTACCGTCTCCTTAGGGCGGCGAGGTTAAGATTTCTCGTCATGTCGCCAGATTTCGTGTCATATGATTCAGATCTATTTAAGGGTCCAGCGACAACAACTGTGGCTCAAGGGCACTGCGCACGAAGACATCCCGACTGTCATCGACAAGGTCAAGCCAGCTCTAATGAAGAGCGGCTACAACGGCGCGTTGGGACTCGTTTTGGCGGCAGTAGTGGTCGTTCGGTGGTCTCGGAATCTTAATATAATTTTCATTACATTTGAGATGCTTTGTACTTTTGATGAACTTTTATAACAAATGTAGACATTTTCACAAAAAAATATAACAAAAATCACATCGAGATCCTTAGATCATTTAACGACCAATATTACCGCTCCACTTTATCGATGTCGGTTTGACCTTCTCGATGACAGCTGGGAAGTCTTCAAGTATGTGTTGCTAAGGATCAACTCTCTAGAGTTGTCGTCATCGCTGTCGAACCCTTGACTTATCTAAAGCGTCTAACATCAAATAGACAAAAACTTGGTGGACATAATAATCCACTACAACATCAAAATAGCCAGAGCAAACGACCCAACCAAAATTTCAGAAGCGAACCAACCTATAGTTGGATAGTTAGAGGGACAGTAGTATCCCCGGCCCATAAGGGTTCAAATCCTGATGCTCGCATTTTTCCTGCATTTATTTCAAAATTTATGCTGATGCGTTTTCGGTGGGAGGAGACGTTCCCGTCGACGACGAGGCACCTACGGTGACTTCGTAAATCTCAAGATGATATGCCAGCTAAGTCTCTCGAAGGTGCTCATAGGGATAGGGTGTGCGTGTATGCGTTCATATGGATGAGTTTATGCGCGTATTTATGAGCGCTTGCGTCTGTAGTGTGTTAAAAAAAAACAAAATTCCAAAAAATAGAGGATGTGGGCTCTGTGCCATGCTCGGTTTGTGGTCAGCTTTTAGGGTATTTCAAGAATTTATTTCAACCAGTGATTATTGAGATGTATATTTAATTATTTGGTACAAAAATGATTGTGTTCGGAAAGTGTTTTTTTTACTTGAATCTAACAATATATGTTATGCATCTCTAATTCACATCTCAATACAAAAACTCTTGGCCTAGAGGATATAGGCTCTGTGCCATGTTCTGCTTGTCGTTAATTTCTGGTCAACTTTTAGCATATTTCAAGAATTTATTTCAAAAAAGATTATTGAGGTGTATATTTAATTATTTGGCACAAAAATGATAGTGATGGAAAGTGTTTTTCTTTAACTGAATCTAACAATATCTGTTCTGCATCTCTATGTCACATGTCAATACAGAAACTCTTGGCAAGGCTCTGTGCTATGTTTCGCTTGTCGTTTGATCACCTGGATTTACCGCAGCCTGCATCCTTCCTCATAGTGTAAACTCCATTAGCCAGAGAGGTGCTTTGAATTTCGGGTCGGCTGGTTTTTTTTCATGCAAGCCAGGCAGTCATACAACTCAAACTTTAGTCCGTCAAAACCCAGTGTTTTCATACTCTGCATCGAGTTTGACATGTTTTTTCTGTTGGAACGTGCCCACGTCCCGCTCCTCAGGTGGCTAACCATGCAGCCCGCGTCATCCGCGTCCTCAACGGCCGCATGCACTTTGTGCTTATCGTCTCCTGCATGTTAGCGATTACTGGCTTATGCCGTTGTACTCCCACGTTCTCACAGCTCTCTCTCATGTAAACTGTATATATGTGTGCCGGATGCATGAATACAGGCAGTGTGTGAGTGTGGCATAACCAAACTTGGTATCAGACGCAAACACCTCCGATCCTTCTCTCTCCCACCGCTTCCGCTATGCACCGTCTCCTCCGCCGCACCCGCTCGGCGGACTTCGACGCGCCGGCGCCCACTCCGCTCGCCGCCGTCCCCATCGCCACCGCTGCTCCCGCCCCGGTCACCCCTTCCCAGGCCGCGCCCGCTGCCGCGGTCGCCCCAGCACTGCGCCGCGCGCACCTTGGCGATCTGGGCAAAACGCCCATGCCCGAAGGGGCTGCGGCTCCTTCCTCCTCCACCTCGGCACCTCGCGTGGTGCCCCCTGCCCCGACCACGGGCGTCCTTCGGACGGCCGGCAGCACCCCCGTTCCGCGCCTCCCGCTCGGCGGCACAGGCGGCGCCCTCGTCCCCCATCCCGGCCTCGGCGGCTCCGTCGCCGGTCCTTCCTCCACGGCCGGCCTCCCGCCCTCCATCGCGCACTACTTCACCACCAAGCTCCAACTCGAGTCGGGTAACTACTCACGCTGGCGTCAACTTTTCTACATCATTGCGTCATTCCTCTGGCATTTTAGTAGGCGACGGGTCTCGTCTTCCCATTACCGTTGTAGGCTCTACTACTGTGTCTAATTTTTCTCTCAATGACGTCCTCATATCCCCTACCATAATCAAAAACTTGATCTCTGTACATCGTTTTACACAAGATAACTTTTGTTCTATCACTTTTGACCTTTTCGGTTTTTCCGTGAAGGACCTAGCCACGGGGAAGCTCATCATGAGGTCCAATAGCCACGGGGATCTCTACCCCTTCTTCACCAACTCCGGCGTCCAGGCAGCACTCTCCGTCGTCACCGATGACATCTGGCATCTTCGCTTAGGGCATGCTAGCAATAAATCAGTTTCTATTCTAGCACGTGATTTTCTTCCAACTTGTAATAAAAATAGGCCTAGCAACTCCGTCTGCTCATCATGTAAACTAGGCAAGCAGCCACGGCTGCCTTTTTCCCTTTCCACTTCCAAAACAAGTGCACCTTTCCAATTAATACATTGTGACTTATGGACCTCGCCGGTACCTAGTTTCTCTGGCTTTCAATATTATCTTGTAATTCTAGATGACTACTCACACTACTCGTGGACGTTCCCCTTGCGCAACAAATCCGATACCGCTGACACCGTCTCACGTTTCTTTGCGTATGTTCTCACACAATTTCACGTCACAATTTAATGTATGCAGTGCGACAACGGTGGTGAATTCCTCACCTCCTCCTTGCGTGATTTATTCTCTCGCCGCGGTGTTTCCTTCCGCTTATCATGCCCACACACCTCGCCACAAAACGGCAAGGCCGAGCGCCTTATCCGTACCACCAACGACGTTCTCCGTGTGCTTCTCATCCACGCAAACCTTCCGCCCCCTCCCCTTTGGGTCTAGGCACTCCACACCGCCACCTACATCCTCAACCGGCGCCCCTCCTCGGCCATCAACTTCGTGACGCCTCACTTCCTTCTTCTAGGTCAACACCCCACATACGACCACATGCGCGCCTTTGGGTGTCTCTGTTTCCCCAACACCATTGCCACTAGCCCACACAAACTCGCCCCTCGGTCGTCTCGCTGTGTTTTCCTCGGATATCCTCTAGAGCACAAGGGCTACCGGTGTCTTGACCTATCTACTCGCAAAGTCATTATTTCCCGACACGTCACGTTCGACGAGAGCGCCTTCCCCTATTTTCCTGCCGATCACCCTCGCTCCTCCCCTCTTCCGTCGACCACAGAAAATCCGGTCCACCAAATCTGCCCCGAACCCCGTACCTCGTACCTCCCATATCGGCCACCCACCCCGGGATCCGCACCGACCCCTCCTCCACCTACCAGCCCTGCTCCACCAACGAGCGCCCCGGCCAATCCGCGTCTACTCCGCTCCACCAACGAGCGCCCCGGCTCATCCACCGCGCGCCCCCCTCCCGAGCCATGCAGCCCGCGTGCCCCGCCAATCACCTCGCCCCGTGAACCTGCCTCCCCGTGCACGCCCCACTTTCCCTGCACGCCAGCCGATCCACCAACCCCCGCCTCGGACAGCTCCCATGCAGCCAGTCCATGTGCGCCATTTGTCCCGCCCCTCCCACCACGAGCCATCCCGGTTGCACCACCCACAAACCTCCATCGCATGCGCACACGAGCAAAATCTGGCTTTGCCCAGCCCAAAGCACTCCACACCACGACCCCGCCCATCAGCCCCATTCCTTCTTCCTATCGTGCTGCCCTTCGAGGCCCAAATTGGTATGCTGCGATGCTAGAGGAATATAACGCACTGATGAAGAATAATACGTGGTGTTTAGTGTCTCGTCCTGCAAGTGCCAATGTCGTTTCAGGCAAGTGGATTTTCCGGCACAAGTTTCATCCGGATGGCACTCTTGCGCGTTACAAGGCGCGGTGGGTGCTTCGCGGTTTCATGCAGCAGGCCGGCATCGACTACACCAAGACGTTCAGCCCCGTGGTCAAACCGGCCACCATTCGGACTGTTCTGAGCATCGCCGCCGGCCAGTCGTGGCCCATACATGAGCTGGACGTCAAGAACGCCTTCCTCCACGGCCACCTCGCGGAGACAGTCTACAGTCACCAGCCGTCCGGCTTCGTCGACACCAGCTCACCATCGCACGTTTGCTGGCTGAACCGTTCTCTTTACGGTCTCAAGCAGGCGCCTCGGGCGTGGTTCACCAGGTTCACGTCCTATCTGCGGACGCTTGGCTTCGTCGCGTCGCGATCGGACTCCTCGCTCTTCGTCCTCCGACGAGGTGATCACCTCGCCTACCTGCTCCTCTACGTCGACGTCATCATCCTCACCGCCAGCTCGGGCGCGGTGCTCGACTCCGTCATCCAGGCTCTCCACCGCGAGTTCGCCATGACTGACCTCGGCGCGCTCCACCACTTCCTCGGCATCAACGTCACCACCACCGCACGTGGCCTGTTTCTTTCCCAGGAATAGTACGCCCTGGAGATCCTCGACCGTGCTGGCATGCTTAACTGCAAGCCCATCTCCACTCCGGTCGACACGCTGGCCAAGCTCTCCACCGACACTGGGCCGCTCTTCCACGACCCGTCGCTCTACCGCAGCTTGGCCGGGGCTCTGCAGTACATCACGTTGACACGCCCCGACCTCTCCTACGCCGTCCAACAGTGTTGCATGTTCATGCATGCACCCCGCGATTGCCACTTCCAGCTCGTGAAGCGCATCCTGCGCTATCTCCGTGGCACGACTCACCTTGGACTTCGGATTCATCGTGATGCCGGCACTGAGCTTGTGGCTTACTCCGACGCCGACTGGGCCGGCTGCCCCGACACGCGCAAGTCCACCTCGGGCTGCTGCGTCTGCCTCGGCTCCAACCTCCTCACATGGTCGTCTAAACGGCAGAGCACCGTTTCTCGTTCGAGCGCCGAGGCGGAGTACAGGGCGGTTGCCAACGCCGTCGCCGAGTCGGTGTGGCTCCGCCAGCTCCTCGGCGAGCTCCACCGGCTTCCGTCGCGTGCCACGGTCGTCTACTGCGACAACATCAGTGCAGTATATATGTCGAGCAACCCGGTGCAACACCAACGCACGAAGCACATCGAGATCGACCTTCACTTCGTGCGCGAGCGTGTGGCACTAGATGAGATCTGTGTTCTCCATGTGCCCACGAGCTCGCAGTTCGCCGACATCTTCACCAAGGGGCTTCCGACGGGGGTCTTCCTCGACTTCCGGTCCAGTCTCAACGTCGACGCATCCGACGTTTCGACTGGGGGGGGGGGGGGAGGGGGGTGTTGGAACGTGCCCACGTCCCGCTCCTCAGGTGGCTAACCATGCAGCCCGCGTCATCCGCGTCCTCAACGGCCGCATGCACTTCGTGCTTATCGTCTCCTGCATGTTAGCGATTACTGGCTTATGCCGTTGTACTCTCCGACGTTCTCACTGCTCTCTCTCTCATGTAAACTGTATATATGTGTGCCGGATGCATGAATACATGCCGTGTGTGAGTGTGGCATAACCAAACTTTTTCTTCTCAAATACTCCTTCTGTAAACTAATATAAAAGTGTTTAGATCATAATTTTAATGATGTAATTAGTTTACGGAGGGAGTACTCCGGAAGCGCAGGACCAAGGCGATCTCAGCGGTGCGTGCATGCATGGTCCATGCCAAGCGCAGGCAGGGGCACAGAGCAACGGCGTGTGCGAGGTCGCATGCACGCAGGGCCATGCATGTTCGCGTGTGCGACACGTAAACAGCTGCGATGCGATGGTGCGGCTAGATTGACCCATGTGACCATGTACATCGTCCGAGAGATATCCATGTGACGCTCACGTATGTGGCCAGCGCCCAACTGTACGGTCAGCGACGGCGACGGCGACCTGAGCAGAGGCATCCTCGCGACGAGTCGCGAATATCCATCCCGCGAGCAACCGCGGTAGGTCCCCGGGCGAGACCGCCGGGGGAAGCCGCACGCGCGCGGCCGGCGACGTGGACTCGACCGCCGCTTTTGGCTCAGCGCAGACGGCCCTCGTGGAGTCACCGTGGTCGAAAGGCAGCTTGCACATGACGTGGCTCACGCTACGTCACCGTGCGCCATGTACGCACTTATCTCCGGACCGGAGGCCAGCTGTCTCGCGTCGAGCTCGCCCGGGCAGTCGGCAATTCCGCACGCGGCGCTGGACTTTTCCAGTGCGGCGAGTCGCCGGCGCGAGGTGCGAGTCAGCGACGCATCGTTGCGTAGCGTTGTCCCACGCGTCCGGTGGCCAAGCGCCCGCGCTGGTGGGCGGCGGAACCTCCGCCGCGCGTGTGCATATCACCCCGTCACTCTTGCTACAGCACTCCCTGTGCACCGTCTACTTGTTTAAACTCTTAAACGGCCTGCGCATATCACTTGTGTGACGCCGTTCGCTTTACGCGAGTAAGTTATTACTACTGCGACGCAAACCATACGCGGCGATCCAAAGCTGCCCAACGTCCCTGATCCGATCGACTTAAAAAAAAAAAACGTCCCTGACCCGATCGACACAGGCCTCGCGACGGTTGCCCCGCTGACTGAAACATGTGGGGCCCCACCTGGCATAAACGGCATGCTCATCGGTAAGGTGTGAGTGATCAGGTGAGATGGAAAACAAAGGCACTTGGCTGTTGGTTTGACGCGGCGGGCATGAGCCGCCATGCTGCCTTTGTGGTTTCACGTCCACGTCGATCTTAATTTTGTATGCGCGCCCTGTCGGGCGAGATGGACCTTTGTGCCGTTCTTTAACTTTAACCATGTGCAGTGTATCTGCCCCTTGGCAATCGACAACAGATTCCTAGTAGTTCCTGCGAGGCTACCAAGAGACGTGGCGATTGAAACCTTCTGGTTTCTCTCCACTTGTCAAATCAGTATGGACGTGTTTGGCAGCCGTAGCAGCCGGGTCTGGCTAGCTCAAGCCTGCGTCACATGAGGCTGGTTGAGCAAATGCAACCTCTGTTGCAACATCTGCATATTGTTTGGTTGCCCGTATCTAGTTCTCTTGTATTAGGGGATAGCTTAGCGCATGGTGTTTGGTTACCCGCATTGTCTAAACTCACACATAAGCACGTTGTTTGGTTGCACACACAGCGCGAGGTGTGCCAGCCTTGTACCCTGTATGGTGAGGTTACCTTACACATGATCATATCTAGCACACCAATACCACAACACTGCAATAACGACGAACTCCACGATGATGATGAAGTTCTTCACCGCAAGGCGTGGCGCCGCCTTGGCAACTGCAACGTTGCCAACTTCAACCACGCCAGTTGTGTGCTTTCGCACGTAGTTAGCGTAACCTTCTTCTGCCGCCTACCTAGTTTTAAACCCTCTATGGTTGTTGTTGCTGTAAGATGCCACTTGTTCATTGCAAGCTTTCCATGAACTGTAAACCCCTGGTGCCCTCCCGACAAACACCGCATACCATTTGTCCAGCAGTGCACAAGAGCAGCATTTGAAGCAGCAAGCAAAAGAACAATCAAGAAGCAAGCAATGGAGCAGAAATAGTAAGCATGCATGATCATATGGCATAGTGAGTTCTAACCTAGCACTATATGGTGTCACCCTACTACCATATCCAAAAGAGGGTGTCATCCTATCACCGCAAGTTCACGATCATCATGAGGGGTTAGTATATACCACCTCAACAAAATATACAGACCATCAAACAGTTTCAAGGCCTAGCTACACAAAATATACATCGTCATCGCCGCACCGTCGCCATCCAGGATCATGCACGCGGTAACCAGCAGCAAAGCTCTAGTAGTAGTCCTTGCCCAGCCAGCTCCTGAGCCAGAGCACCCTATGGGCGTCTTCCATGGCAACAAACCCAACACCCTGGGCCTTGTTGTCCAGCAGGTGGCTGAGAGCTGCCATGAGAGCCTCATCACTCAAGCCACCTTGCTCCATGAAGGTGTTGTATAGGCCAGGGTGGACGTCGACTGCCTTGTGAAAGGATCGAGATGGACCTAGAGGGGGGTGAATAGGTACAATTACAAACTTTAATTGTTACTTAGCAATTTTAGGCAATAATGCGAAAGATGAAAGTGAGCCTAACAATTGCAAGTATAATGCTAGGAGCTAAGCAAGATAAACAAGTAACACAACTAGGTGAGTAAGCAAGCACAATATGATATATATTTTTTGACACCTGAAACAGTAGGAGAGGCTCCTACTGTGTAATTAAATTAATAAATGGGGGGGATTTACATATGGATCTGTACATGCCATCCCATTTGGGTATGGGTGGAGGTTGGGAAAGAAACAAATCAAAGGGTAGCTACAAAGGAGGTTAGAAAGGAGATATGTTTGTCTCCTACCCTATGAGTTAGGAGAGATAGGTCTTCCACAATATGATATTAGTAAGTGCTAAGAGACAAGTAACCACAAGTAGAGAGTTAGGGTTAGGGATAACCGCAACTCTCGGAGACGAGGATGTATGCCGATGTTCACTTCCTTGGAGGGAAGCTACGTCACCGTTAGAGAGGTGGATGTTACCATGAAGGCACACCAACGCCACGAAGGTCCCTATTCTCCCTTTGAGACAACACCACGAAGGTGTTTCTCAACCACTAGTGGTAGACCTTGGGGTGGTCTCCAAACCCTCACAAACTATTCCGGGGGTAATCACAACGGTCGATTCCTCTCCGAAAGACTCCTACCGCCTAGGAGTCTGCAACCTCCAAGAGTAACAAGAACGATGGGGAAAAGCTCAAGACTTGCTCAAATCACGAATTCCTTTGGTGCAAAGAAGGGGAAGGGGTGGATCTATCACTTGATTGGACAACTTCTCTCAAATGCTCTCAAATCCCTTAGGGATCTAAGATTTGGTATGGAAGAGTGAGAGAGAGAGTGAAATGTGTTCTTGAGGATGCTTGAAGTGAATGGTCAACCCTCACACGGGATTGGAGGGAGATATTTATAG
The DNA here is from genome assembly GCF_018294505.1 of Triticum aestivum. Classification (NCBI taxonomy): domain Eukaryota; kingdom Viridiplantae; phylum Streptophyta; class Magnoliopsida; order Poales; family Poaceae; genus Triticum; species Triticum aestivum. The sequence continues at coordinate 70,131,540 of NC_057805.1, forward strand.
TATGCCTCAATAAGTGGCCGTTGGAGCTCAAAACAGCATTGCAGCGTCGGACGTTGATAACCCACAAGTATAGGGGATCGCAACAGTTTTCGAGGGAAGAGTATTCAACCCAAATTTATTGATTCGACACAAGGGGAGCCAAAGAATATTCTCAAGTATTAGCAGTTGAGTTGTCAATTCAACCACACCTGGAAAACTTAATATCTGCAGCAAAGTATTTAGTAGCAAAGTAGTATGGAAGTAATGGTAACGATGGCAAAGGTAACAATAGTAGTTTTTGTAGTAATTGTAACACTGGCAATGAAAAAGTAACTAAGCAAAGATCAATATGTGAAAAGCTCATAGGCATTGGATCAGTGATGGATCATTATGTCGGATGCGATTCCTCGTGCAACAGTTATAACATAGAGTGACACAGAACTAGCTCCAGTTCATCAATGTAATGTAGGCGTGTATTTCGAATATAGTCATACATGCTTATGGAAAAGAACTTGCATGACATCTTCTGTCCTACCCTCCCGTGGCAGCGGGGTCCTATTGGAAACTAAGGGATATTAAGGCCTCCTTTTAATAGAGTACCGGACCAAAGCATTAACACTTAGTGAATACATGAACTCCTCAAACTACGGTCATCACCGGGAGTGGTCCCGATTATTGTCACTTCGGGGTTGCCGGATCATAACACATAGTAGGTGACTATTGACTTGCAAGATAGGATCAAGAACTCACATATATTCATGAAAACATAATAGGTCCAGATCTGAAATCATGGCACTCGGGCCCTAGTGACAAGCATTAAGCATAGCAAAGTCATAGCAACATCAATCTCAGAACATAATGGATACTAGGGATCAAACCCTAACGAAACTAACTCGATTACATGATAAATCTCATCCAACCCATCACCGTCCAGCAAGCCTATGATGGAATTACTCACGCACGGCGGTGAGCATCATTAAATTGGTGATGGAGGATGGTTGATGATGAGGACGGCGACGGATTCCCCTCTCCGGAGCCCCAAACGGACTCCAGATCAGCCCTCCGAGAGAGATTAGGGCTTGGCGGCGGCTCCGTATCGTAAAACACGATGAATCCTTCTCTCTGATTTTTTTCTCCCCGAACGTGAATATATAGAGTTGGAGTTGACGTCGGTGGAGCCTCAGGGGGCCCACGAGGGCCCCCTGGAGCTCCACCGACCTCAACTCCAACTCCATATATTCGTGTTCCGGGAGAAAAAATCAGAGAGAAAGATTCATCGCGTTTTACGATACGGAGCCGCCGCCAAGCCCTAAACTCTCTCGGGAGGGCTGATCTGGAGTCCGTTCGGGGCTCCGGAGAGGGGAATCCGTCGCCGTCGTCATCATCAACCATCCTCCATCACCAATTTCATGATGCTCACCGCCGTGCGTGAGTTATTCCATCGTAGGCTTGCTGGACGGTGATGGGTTGGATGAGATTTATCATGTAATCGAGTTACTTTTGTTAGGGTCTGATCCCTAGTATCCATTATGTTCTGAGATTGATGTTGCTATGACTTTGCTATGCTTAATGCTTGTCACTAGGGCCCGAGTGCCATGATTTCAGATCTGAACCTATTATGTTTTCATGAATATATGTGAGTTCTTGATCCTATCTTGCAAGTCAATAGTCACCTACTATGTGTTATGATCCGGCAACCCCTAAGTGACAATAATCGGGACCACTCCCGGTGATGACCGTAGTTTGAGGACTTCATGTATTCACTATGTGTTAATGCTTTGGTCCGGTACTCTATTAAAAGGAGGCCTTAATATCCTTTAGTTTCCGCTAGGACCCCGCTGCCACGGGAGGGTAGGACAAAAGATGTCATGCAAGTTCTTTTCCATAAGCACGTATGACTATATTCGGAATACACGCCTACATTACATTGATGAATTGGAGCTAGTTCCGTGTCACGCTATGTTATGATTGTTACATGATGAACCGCATCAGGCATAATTCTCCATCACCGATCCAATGCCTACGAGCTTTTCACATATTTTTCTTTCCTTATTTACTTTTCCGTTGCTACTGTTACAATCACTACAAAACCAAAAAATATTACTTTTGCTACCGTTACCGTCACTTTCATACTACTTTGCTACTAAATACTTTGCTGCAGATATTAAGTTATCCAGGTGTGGTTGAATTGACAACTCAACTGCTAATACTTGAGAATATTCTTTGGCTCCCCTTGTGTCGAATCAATAAATTTGGGTTGAATACTCTACCCTCAAAAACTGTTGCGATCCCCTATACTTGTGGGTTATCAAGACTATTTTCTGGCGCCGTTGCCGGGGATCATAGCTCTATTCTTTGAGTCACTTGGATTTATATCTGCTGGTCACTATGAAGAACTTGAAAGACGCGAAAACAAAAATTTATCCCTCAACTACGAGGGGAGGTAAGGAACTGCCATCTAGCTCTGCACTTGATTCACCTTCTGTTTTGAGTAAGCTTGCGACACCTAAACCTGCTTCTGCTATTAATTCTGATATGTCGCATGTTATTGGTGATGCCACTTCTGCTATGCATGATACTTATGATGAAACTGCTTCTATGCTTGATACTACGGTGCCACTTGGTGAATTTCTTGATGAACAACTTGCTAGGGCTAGAGAGAATGAAATTGTTGAAACTGATAATATTGATGAAAGTGATGATGAAGATTCTCCCCCTAGATATGAATTGCCTGTTGTGCCTGAGGGCTATGTTATGGATGAAGAAACTGCTAGAGACTTTCTTGCTTGCAATGATAGAAGTGATCTTAAGAAATTATTAGCTAAGCTGAAACAAAAAACTCTAAATGTAGAATGAAATATGATCCTGCTTATGCTACTTCACCTATCTTTGTTACTGATAAGGATTATGAATTCTCTGTCGACCCTGATATAATTACTTTGGTTGAATCTGATCCTTTCTATGGCTATGAATCTGAAACTGTTGTGGCACATCTTACTAAATTAAATGATATAGCCACCCTGCTCACTAATGATGAGAAAACTCGCTACTATTATATCCTTAAAATATTTCCGTTCTCATTAAAGTGTGATGCTAAGATATGGTTTAATTCCCTTGATCCTGGTTGTGTGCGTAGTCCCCAGGATATGATTTATTACTTCTCTGCTAAATATTTCCCTGCTCATAAGAAACAAGCTGCTTTAAGGGATATATATAATTTTGTGCAAATTGAAGAAGAAAGTCTCCCACAAGCTTGGGGGAGGCTGCTCCAATTACTTAATGCTTTGCCTGATCATCCTCTTAAGAAAAATGAAATACTTGATATCTTTTATAATGGACTAACTGATGCTTCCAGAGACCACCTGGATAGTTGTGCTGGTTGTGTTTTCAGGGAAAGAACACCAGATGAAGCTGAAATTCTATTGAATAATATGTTGACCAATGAAAATAATTGGACACTTCCTGAACCAACTCCTAAGCCAACGCCGAAGAAAAGGGGTGTTCTATTTCTCAGTCCTGAAGATATGCAAGAGGCAAAGGAATCTATGAAAGAAAAAGGTATTAAAGCTGAAGATGTTAAGAATTTACCTCCTATTGAAGAAATACATGGTCTTAATTTACTGCCTGTTGAAGAAATATATGGTTTTAATTCACCTCCTATTGAAGAAACACATGGTCTTGATAACCCGACACAGGTAGTAAAGGTAAATTCTCTCTATAGATATGATAAAGCTGAAATCCCTCCTACTAAGTTTGCTAGCCAATGCTTGGACGAGTTTGATAACTTTATGGTTAAGCAAGAAGATTTTAATGCTTATTTTGGTAGACAATTAAAACAAAATGCTTATATGATTGAACACTTGGGTGATTATATGTCTAGAGTTAAAGGTGAACTTAAACTCATTAGTAAACATGCTTCTATGGTTACCACTCAAGTAGAACAAGTACTTAAAGCTCAGAATGATTTGCTCAGTGAATTAAATAGTAAGAATAATGATTATGCTGTTAGAGTGGCTACTAGAACTGGTAAAATGACTCAGGAACCTTTGTATCCTGAAGGCCATCCTAAGAGAATTGAGCAGGACTCTCAGAGAAATAATATTGATGCACCTACTCCTTCTAAAAAGAAGAAAAAGAAAAATGATAGGACTTTGCATGCTTCTAGTGAACCTATTGTAGACACACCTGAGAATCCCAATGATATTTCTATTTCTGATGCTGAAACACAATCTGGTGATGAACATGAACCTAGTAATAATGTTAATGACAATGTTCATGTTGATGCTCAACCTAGCAATGATAATGATGTAGAAATTGAACCTGTTGTTGATCTTGATAACCCACAATCAAAGAATCAACATTATGATAAGAGAGACTTTGTTGCTAGGAAACACGGTAAAGAAAGGGAGCCATGGGTTCAGAAACTCATGCCTTTTTCTCCCAAACCATCCAAGAAAAAGGATGATGAGGATTTGGAGCGCTTTGCTGAAATGATTAGACCTATCTTCTTGCGTATGCGTTTGACTGATATGCTCAAAATGAATCCTTATGATAAGTATATGAAAGAAATTGTTACTAATAAAAGGAAGATACTGGAAGCTAAAATTTCCACCATGCTTGCTAATTATACTTTTAAGGGTGGAATACCAAAGAAGTTAGGAGATCCAGGAGTACCAACTATACCATGCTCCATTAAAAGAAATTATGTTAGAACTGCCTTATGTGATCTTGGAGCCGGTGGTAGTGTTATGCCTCTCTCTTTATATCGTAGACTTGATTTGAATAAGTTGACACCTACTGAAATATCTTTGCAAATGGCTGATAAATCAACTGCTATACCTGTCGGTATTTGTGAGGATGTGCCTGTTGTGGTCGCAAATGTTACTATTTTAACGGACTTTATTATTCTTGATATTCCCGAGGACGATAGTATGTCTATTATTCTTGGAAGACCTTTTTTGAATACTGCAGGGCTGTTATTGATTGCAACAAAGGCAATGTCACTTTTCATGTTAATGTTAATGGCAATGAGCATACGGTACACTTCCCGAGAAAACAACCTCAAGTTCATAGTATCAACTCTATTGGAAAAATTCCATCGATTATTTTTGGAGGTTTTGAATTTCCTCTACCTACTGTCAAGAAGAAATATGATATTCTTATTATTGGGGACGTGCATATCCCCGTTGAGGTAACATAGTGTTATTCGAAATTTCTCCGGTTCCATGTTATTCGGAATGAGTTTGTTAACAAGACCTGATCAACCTTGTTAGTGGATTCATTATGAGCATGAGATGGATGAAGTTAGAAAGCACAACCTTCTGTACCCTCCTTTTACTTTCTATTATTTAGCTGAAATAAAGTAAAAATAGTATTTTTCTGTCAGTTTTCTGAATTATCCGTGCAATAAAAAATACCCCGAAAATAAAAGTTCTCCAAATGCCCCGAAATTGAAAATGATTCTTTCTGTAATATTTGAGAATATTTGGCACTGAGAACACATCAGGGGGAGCAAGCACCTGGCCACGAGGGTCCAGGGCGTGCCCACCCCCTGGGCGCGCCCCTGCCTCGTGGGCGCATGGTGGCTCCCCTCCACTTATTCCAGCCACCACACACTCCTTCTTCCTCCCCAAAAAATCACCAACCAGCTCAAGCACGAGTTCAAACTCATTTTGCTGCGATTTTTGATCTCCTTGCTCAAAGCACCTCTCACAAAACTGCTTTGGGGGATTGTTCCTTGGTATGTGACTCCTCCATTGGTCCAATTAGTTTTTGTTCTAGTGCTTTATTCATTGCAAATTTGTGCTGCCTAGGTGACCATGTTCTTGAGCTTACATGTCAAATTTTTATGGTCCCAAGTAGTTCTAATGCACGATATAGTCTCTAGGCACTTGTGGGAGTAGTTGATATCAATTTTGTTGAGTTTGGTTCACTTTTATTTGAAGTTACTAAAAAATTTAGAAATTTTTCAGAGGAAGAAATATGTTTAGGAAAATGTACCAAGGTGGCCCTTCAAGGAAGCAAGGACCCAGGCTCGCAATGCGCGATGCCGACAATGAACCACCAAGGGACGCTCAAGTGCAGGCTTGTGAATGGCCTTCAGAGGACTTCATGGATCGAGCAGGAATCAAGGAAGAATTTAACGCATATGTGTGTAACGATGATCTTGTGAGCTTCGAGGCAGATAAGTGCCGTCAGTACCACTATCTCATTGATTCCTTTGTGAGGAGGTTTGAATTTTCATCGTCACGCAATTCTCAAACTGTCCTGTTTGATCTTTATGAAAATTCTTATACTATGGATTTAGAGGATTTTAATACTGCTTGCAAACTTCCACAATGGGGTAGTCCTAGTGAACCTCGCAAATCTGAATTTAGAGATTTTCTTGCTAGTATAACTGCGGGGGAATCTAGAGACATAGCACAAGCTACCATAGGGAGCATTCATTTTCCTGCTATACATTATTTTGCTCTCTTCATAGGTAGGTGCATAAATGGTAAGGATGAAGCATGTCACATGTGTGTCCCCGACCTCAGTGTTCTTAGGAGTGCTGTATTAGGAGATAAACATTATAATTTGGGATCCATTGTTGCACGAAGGTTGCATAATAATAGATTTAATGGAGATTTCTTTGGTGGAATTTATGCAACCCATTTAGCTAATTTTCTTGATATACCCATACGTGAGTATGATATTGAGTTGCCTCCTGTTCATTTAGATTATGAGGCTATGGTTCGTCATCGTTTTGTTGAGAGGAACGTTCAGTTCCTCCAATACCGACTAATCTTTGACAGACGACGCACCTATCATGTCGCTCTCCCTGCTCCTACTTTCTTTGACTTTCAGGCAAAGGGGAGATATTTTATAACCAGAGAGGAGGCGGACGAGTATAAGAGGAGGACGGAGACAGCCCGCCTCCAAGCTGCAGCCCATGATGCAATAGCCGCTGCATCTTAGTACGACCCCAACTATAACTTTGGATATCCGCCAGGCCAGCCGTGGCATTAGACCAACTTAGGCCAAAAGCCTAAGCTTGGGGGAGTACGTATTTCTCACCGACATTACATTTATGTTCACACTCATGCTAGTTGTCGGTGTTCATACTTTTTCACTGTAATATCCATGTTAGTTTATTTTCCTTTTTCTGCTTTCTTCTTGTGTGTTTGAAAAACCTTAAGAAAACCAAAAAAATTAGTAGTAGCTTTTAGCTAGTTTACTTTCTTGCTGTAGTAGTAATAATTCAAAGAAAACCCAAAAATATTTCCTATTCTTCTTTTGCTTGTTGGGAGCTTTCCCGTGTATATAGTTTTATGTATTTTCTTTTCTTTGGGGGTCGATAGGAGAAGACCATAATAAAATTGTTGAAGTGGCTCTTATATGCATTATTGTTGATTTAACCAAGAGCCCATATTGTCTTGTCTTCTCCTGTTTATTGAACACTCGCAGATTCCAGCTTAGTCCAATGCACGTGCACTATTATTATTATTCACATCGTTCGGTCGTGCAAGTGAAAGGCAATTATGACGATATATGATAGACTGATTGAGATAAGAGAAGCTGGTATGAACTCGACCTCTCTTGTTTTTGTAAATATGATTAGTTCATCGTTCCCGATTTAGCCTATTATGAATAAACATGTTTGCAATGACAATTAGAGATTATAGTTACTTATGCCATGCTTAATTAGCTAGGAGTTTATAATGGTTTACCTTGCGTGCCAACATGCTATTAAAATTGTTGTGATGTGGTATAATAGGGTGGTATCCTCCTTTGAATGATTCAAGTGACTTGACTTGGCACATGTTCACGCATGTAGTTGAAACAAATCAACATAGCCTTCATGATATTTATGTTCAAGGTGGATTATATCCTACTCATGCTTGCACTCAATGTTTATTAATTTTAATGCATGCTCATGACTGTTGTCGCTCTCTAGTTGGTCGCTTCCCAGTCTTTTGCTAGCCTTCACTTGTACTAAGCGGGAATACTGCTTGTGCATCCAATCCCTTAAACCCCAAAGTTATTCCATATGAGTCCACTATACCTTCCTATATGCGGTATCTACCTGCCGTTCCAAGTAAATTTGTATGTGCCAAACTCCAAACCTTCAAATGAAATTCTGTTTTGTATGCTCGAATAGCTCAGGTATCAACTAGGGTTGTCCGTATCTTCCATGTTAGGCGGGTTATTCTCAAGAGGAGTGGACTCCGCTCCTCACTCACGAGAAAATGGCTGGTCACCGGGATGCCCAGTCCCATGCTTTATGCAAATCAAATCAAAATAATTGCAAACAAAACTCCCCTGGGACTGTTGTTAGTTGGAGGCACTCGTTGTTTCGAGCAGGCCATGGATTGATGCTTGTTGGTGGAGGGGGAGTATAAACTTTACCATTCTGTTTGGGAACCGCCTATAATGTGTGTAGCATGGAAGATATCGCCATCTCTTGGTTGTTATGTTGACAATGAAAGTATATCGCTCAAAATATTATTTATCTCTATTTCAAAACCGAGCTCTGGCACCTCTACAAATCCCTGCTTCCCTCTGCGAAGGGCCTATCTATTTACTTTTATGTTGAGTCATCACCCTCTTATTAAAAAGCACCAGCTGGAGAGCACTGCTGTCATTTGCATCCATTACTGTTAATTTATATTGGGTATGACTATGACTGGATCTCTTTTACCATGAATTACAATGTTTAGTCAGTCCTTGATCTTTAAAGGTGCTCTGCATTTATGTTTCGCGGTCTCAAAAAGGGCTAGCGAGATACCATCTTGTTATATTATATCATGATTATTTTGAGAAAGTGTTGTCATCCGAGATTTATTATTATTGCTCGCTAGTTGATTATGACATTGATATGAGTAAACATGAGACCTAAGAGTTATTGTGAATATGGTTAGTTCATAATCTTTGCTGAAAACTTGAATGCTGGCTTTACATATTTACAACAACAAGAGCAAACAGAGTTTGTAAAAGTTTTTCTTTATCCCTTTCAGTTTATCAACTGAATTGCTTGAGGACAAGCAAAGGTTTAAGCTTGGGGAAGTTGATACGTCTCTGTCGTATCTACTTTTCCAAACACTTTTGCCCTTGTTTTGGACTCTAACTTACATGATTTGAATGGAACTAACCCGGACTGACGCTGTTTTCAGCAGAATTGCCATGGTGTTATTTATGTGCACAAAAGTTCTCGGAATGACCTGAAACTTCACAGAGATTATTTTTGGAAATAATTAAAAATACTAGCGAAAGAATCAAGACCAGGGGCCCACACCCTTTCCACGAGGGTGGGGGGCGCGCCTGCCCCCCCTGGGCGCGCCCCTGGGAGCTCCACCGACCTCAACTCCAACTCCATATATTCGTGTTCGGGGATAAAAAAATCAGAGAGAAAGATTCATCGCGTTTTACGATACGGAGCCGCCGCCAAGCCCTAAACTCTCTCGGGAGGGCTGATCTGGAGTCCGTTCGGGGCTCCGGAGAGGGGAATCCGTCGCCGTCGTCATCATCAACCATCCTCCATCACCAATTTCATGATGCTCACCACCATGCGTGAGTAATTCCATCGTAGGCTTGCTGGACGGTGATGGGTTGGATGAGATTTATCATGTAATCGAGTTAGTTTTGTTAGGGTTTGATCCCTAGTATCCACTATGTTCTGAGATTGATGTTGCTATGACTTTGCTATGCTTAATGCTTGTCACTAGGGCCCGAGTGCCATGATTTCAGATCTGAACCTATTATGTTTTCATGAATATATGTGAGTTCTTGATCCTATCTTGCAAGTCTATAGTCACCTACTATGTGTTATGATCCGGCAACCCCGAAGTGACAATAATCGGGACCACTCCCGGTGATGACCGTAGTTTGAGGAGTTCATGTATTCACTATGTGTTAATGCTTTGGTCTGGTACTCTATTAAAAGGAGGCCTTAATATCCCTTAGTTTCCGCTAGGACCCCGCTGCCACGGGAGGGTAGGACAAAAGATGTCATGCAAGTTCTTTTCCATAAGCACGTATGACTATATTCGGAATACATGCCTACATTACATTGATGAATTGGAGCTAGTTCTGTGTCACCCTATGTTATGATTGTTACATGATGAACCGCATCCGGCATAATTCTCCATCACCGATCCAATGCCTACGAGCTTTTCACATATTGTTCTTTGCTTATTTACTTTTCCGTTGCTACTGTTACAATCACTACAAAACCCAAAAATATTACTTTTGCTACCGTTACCGTTACTTTCATACTACTTTGCTACTAAATACTTTGCTGCAGATATTAAGTTATCCAGGTGTGGTTGAATTGACAACTCAACTGCTAATACTTGAGAATATTCTTTGGCTCCCCTTGTGTCGAATCAATAAATTTGGGTTGATTACTCTACCCTCGGAAACTGTTGCGATCCCCTATACTTGTGGGTTATCATCATGGCAGACAAACCCTCCAACTTTCCTGCCATGACAACGCCCCCTCCTCAACCAACCTCTGCCACTTCTGCCATGTCATCGTCCAACACCCCCGACATCTTGCCAAACCCATCTCCTATCCCTACCCCGACGCGACCACCTCTTATCCATCGGACTCGTAGCACAACCGGCAAACTACCAAGTCCTATAGATTGTCTTAACCTTTCAGTAACCATTGGTTCCCCTATTCCACACAATTATCTTGTTGCTCTTCGTGATCCTTCATGGCGTCAAGCCATGCAAGATGAATACGATGCTCTCATCACAAATGGCACTTGGACTCTTGTTCCTCCACCTCCGGGTGCCAACATTGTCAGTGGCAAATGGATTTTTTGCCATAAATTTAATTCTAATGGTTCTCTTGCTCGCCACAAAGCTCGTTGGGTAGTGCGGGGTTTTACTCAACAACCCGGTGTTGACTTTGATGAAACGTTTAGTCCTGTCGTTAAACCAGCCACCATCCGTGTTGTTCTTTCTCTTGCTCTTTCTCAATCCTGGCCCATTCATCAACTCGATGTAAAAAATGCCTTCTTGCATGGCCATCTAGATGAAGAAGTTTATAGTTAGCAACCCTCTGGGTTCATTGATAATCGTTTCCCCGCACATGTTTGTCGGCTCCAAAAATGTCTCTATGGCCTCAAACAAGCCCCCTGTGCATGGTTTCAACGTTTTGCTACTTACGCACGTTCCATTGGATTTATTGCGTCTAAGTCTGATGTCTCTCTCTTTGTTCTTCATCATGGTACCGTCACTACCTATCTTCTTCTTTATGTTGATGATATTATTCTCACTGCCTCTTCATCTGTCGCTCTCCACACTATCATTACTCAACTTAGCTACGGATTTTCCATGAAAGATCTCGACACCCTTCATCATTTTCTTGGCATCTCTGTCCATCGCACTCCTACAACTCTTCATCTCTCTCAACGTCAGTACATCTTAGATGTTCTCTCACGTGCTGGTATGATTGATTGCAACCCTTCTCCTACACCTTCATCTGTCGCTCTCCACACTATCATTACTCAACTTAGCTACGGATTTTCCATGAAAGATCTCGACACCCTTCATCATTTTCTTGGCATCTCTGTCCATCGCACTCCTACAACTCTTCATCTCTCTCAACGTCAGTACATCTTAGATGTTCTCTCACGTGCTGGTATGATTGATTGCAGCCCTTCTCCTACACCCGTCGACACTAAATCAAAACTTTCTGCTTCGGCCGGTTCCCCAGTTTCCGATCCTTCACAATATCGTAGCCTTGCTAGTGCTCTCCAATACATTACCCTAACTAGACCTGAAATCTCATATGCCGTGCATCAAGTCTGTCTTCATATGCAGGACCCTCCTGAGCCTCATTTTCTTCTCATCAAACACATTCTACGCTATCTGAAAGGCACACTTGATCTTGGTCTCACTCTCCATTCTTCCTCGACACACAATCTGGTTGCCTATTCGGATGCTGATTGGGCTGGATGCCCGGATACTCGCCGCTCTACGTCAGGGTTTTGTGTATTTTTGGGTGACAATTTGGTGTCCTGGTCCTCTCGCCGACAACCGACAGTTTCTCGTAGTAGTGCAGAAGCTGAGTATCGTGCAGTCACCACAGCTGTAGCTGAGACTTGTTGGCTGCGTCAACTGTTGCTTGAGCTGCACCAGCCGCTTGATAGTGCCACCATTGTCTATTGTGACAACATCTCGGCTGTATACATGTCCGCAAATCCAGTGCAACATCGCCGCACCAAACACATTGAGCTGGATATTCATTTTGTTCGGGAGAAAGCTGCAATTGGAGCTTTGCGAGTTCTTCATGTTCCTTCAAATCATCAATTTGCGGATATATTCACGAAAGGACTACCAACATCGTTGTTCTTGGAGTTCAGGTCCAGTCTTCACATCGGTGACGGTTTGTCCCCACGTTCAGTCTGCGGGGGCGTGTTAGATAATTCCACGAGTTTGTGTACAACTCCAATACGAGAATAGATTCCTAATGTATTGTTGGTTGCCATGTATAGTTCAGAACCGACCTAGATTGACTTGTACTATAAGTTTGTACTTGTGTATATATACCCATCAATGAAACCATCGAGGCGTGCGATACAACAGCCCGATCTTATTCTGTTACATGATAAACAATATGGCATTCACATATACTTATCAGAAATGATGTAGTGCTCCCACTCACTTTCTTATAAATACAGGCTTCACCATAAGTCTGTATAAAACTATATGCTTTGATCAACTTATCAAAGTGTATATTCCAACTCCGAGATGCTTGCACTAGTCCATAGATGGATCGCTGGAGCTAGCATATTTTGTTAGCACCTTTAGGATCGACAAAACCTTCTGGTTGCATCACATACAACTCTTCTTTAAGAATCCATTAAGGAATGCAGGTTTGACATCCATTTGCCAAATTTCATAAAATGCGGCAATTGCTAACATGATTCGGACATACTTTTAAGCATCGATACAAGTGAGAAAATCTCATCGTAGTCAACACCTTGAATTTGTCGGAAACATTTTTGCGACAATTCGAGCTTTGTAGATAGTAACAGTACTATCAGCATCCGTCTTCCTCTTGAAGATCCTTTTATTCTCTATTGGTAGCCGATCATCGGGCAAGTCAACCAAAGCCCATACTTTGTTCTCATACATGGATCCCATCTCAGATTTCATGGCCTCAAGGCATTTCGCGGAATCTGGGCTCATCATCGCTTCCTCATAGTTCATAGGTTCGTCATGGTCAAGTAACATGACCTCCAGAACAGGATTACCGTACCACTCCGGTGCAGATCTCGCTCTGGTTTACCTACGAGGTTCGGTAGTAATTTGATCTGAAGTTACATGATCATCATCATTAGCTTCCTCACTAACTGGTGTAGGAGTCACATGAACAGATTTCTGTGATGATCTACTTTCCAATAAGGGAGCAGGTACAGTTACCTCATCAAGTTCTACTTTCCTCCCACTCACTTCTTTCGAAAGAAACTCCTTCTCTAGAAAGGATCCATTCTTAGCAACAAAGATCTTGCATTCGGATCTGTGATAGAAGGTGTACCCAACATTTTCTTTTGGGTATCATATGAAGACGCACTTCTCCGATTTGGGTTTGAGCTTATCAGGTTGAAACTTTTTCACATAAGCATTGCAACCTCAAACTTTAAGAAATGATAGCTTAGGTTTCTTGCCAAACCATAGTTCATACGGTGTCGTCTCAACGGATTTAGACGGTGCCCTATTTAACGTGAATGTAGCTGTCTCTAATGCATAACCCCAAAATGATAGTGGTAAACCGATAAGAGACATCATATATTGCACTATATCCAATAAAGTACGGTTATGACGTTCGGACACACCATTATGCTGTGGTGTACCAGGTGGCATGATTTTGTGAAACTATTCCACATTGTTTTAATTGAAGGCCAAACTCGTAACTCAAATATTGTCTCTGCGATCAAATCGTAGAAACTTTATTTTCCTGTTATGATGATTCTCTACTTCACTCTGAAAATCTTCGAACTTTTCAAGTGTTTCAGACTTGTGTTTTATCAAGTAGATATACACATATCTGATCAAATTATCTGTGAAGGTCAGAAAACAATGATACCCGCCGTGAGCCTCAACACTCATTGGACCGCATACATCGGTATGTATTATTTCTAATAAGTTAGTGGCTCGCTCCATTGTTCCGGAGAACGGAGTATTAGTCATCTTGCCCATGAGGCATGGTTCACAAGCATCAAGTGATTCATAATCAAGTGATTCCAAAAGCCCATCAGCATGGAGTTTCTTCATGCGCTTTACACCAATATGACCTAAATGGAAGTGCCACAAAATATTATGAATATGTGTATCAACACGATCAAGATTCAATAAACCATTTATTTTGAGTGTATGACCATAGAAGGTTTTATTCATGTAAACAGAACAACAATTATTCTTTGACTTAAATGAATAACCGTATTGCAATAAACATGATCTAATCATATTCGTGCTCAACGCAAACACCAAATAACATTTATTTTAGGTTAAACACTAATCCCGAAGGTAAAGGGAGTGTGCGATAGTGATCTTATCATCCTTGGAATCATTTCCAACACACATCGTCACATCGCCCTTAACCAGTCTCTGTTTATTTCGCAACTCTTGTTTCGAGTTACTCCTCTTAGCAACTGAACTAGTATCAAATACCGAGGAGTTGCTATAAACACAAGTAAGTACACATCAATAACATGTATATCAAATATACCTTTGTTCACTTTGCCATCCTTCTTATCCGCCAAATACTTGGGGCGGTTCTGCTTCCAGTAACTAGTCCCTTTGCAGTAGAAGCACTTAGTCTCAGGCTTAGGTCTAGACTTGGGCTTCTTTACTTGATCAGCAACTTGCTTGCCGTTCTTCTTGAAGTTCCCCTTCTTCCCTTTTCCCTTTTCTTGAAACTAGTGGTCTTGTTAACCATCAACACTTGATGCTTTTCTTGATTTCTACCTTCGTCGATTTCAGCATCACGAAGAGCTTGGGGATCGTTTCTCTTATCCCTTGCATATTTATAATTCATCACGAAGTTCTAGTAACTTGGTGATAGTGACTAGAGAACTCTGTCAATCACTATCTTATCTGGAAGATTAACTCTCACTTGATTCAAGTGATTGTTGTACTCAGAAATTCCGAGCACATGCTCACTAGCTGAGCTATTCTCCTCCATCTTGTAGGCAAAGTACTTGTCAAAGGTCTCATACCTTTCGACATGGGCATGAGTCTGAAATACTAATTTCAACTCTAGGAACATTTTATATGCTTCGTGGCGTTCAAAACGTCTTTGAAGCCCCAATTCTAAGGCGTAAAGCATGGTGCACTAAACTATCAAGTAGTCATCATACCAAGCTTGTCAAACATTCATAACGTCTGCATCTGCTCCTGCAATAGGTCGGTCACCTAGCGGTGCATCAAGGACATAATTCTTCCGTGCAACAATGAGGATAATCCTCAGATCACGGATCCAATCCGCATCATTGCTACTAACATCTTTCAACTTAGTTTTCTCTAGGAACATATCAAAAATAAAACAGGGCAGCAAACGCGAGCTATTGATCTACAACATAGATATGCAAATACTATCAGGACTAAGTTCATGATAAATTAATGTTCAATTAATCATATTACTTAAGAACTCCCACTTAGATAGACATCCCTCTAGTCATCTAAATGATCACGTGATCCAAATCAATTAAACCATGTCCGATCATCACGTGAGATGGAGTAGTTTTCAATGGTGAACATCACTATGTTGATCATATCTACTATATGATTCACGCTCGACATTTCGGTCTCCAGTGTTCCGAGGCCATATCTGCATATGCTAGGCTCGTCAAGTTTAACCCGAGTATTCTGCGTGTGCAAAACTGGCTTGCACCTGTTGTATTTGAATGTAGAGCTTATCACACCCGATCATCACGTGGTGTCTCGGCACGACGAACTGTCGCAAGGATGCATACTCAGGGAGAACACTTATACCTTGAAATTTAGTGAGAGATCATCTTGTAATGCTACCGTCGAACTAAGAAAAATAAGATGCATAAAGAATAAACATCACATGCAATCAATATAAGTGATATGATATGGCCATGATCATCTTGTGCCTTTGATCTCCATCTCCATAGCACCGTCATGATCACCATCGTCACCGGCGTGACACCTTGATCTCCATCGTAGTATCGTTGTCGTCTTGCCAACTATTACTTCTACGACTATCACTACCGCTTAGTGATAAAGTAAAGCGATTACATGGCGATTGCATTTCATACAATAAAGCGACAACCATATGGCTCCTGCCAGTTGCCGATAACTGTGTTACAAAACATGATCATTTCATACAGTAAAATTTAGCATCATGTCTTGACCATATCACATCACAACTTGCCCTGCAAAAACAAGTTAGACGTCCTCTACTTTGTTGTTGCAAGTTTTACGTGGCTGCTACGGGCTGAGCAAGAACCGTTCTTACCTATGCATAAAAGCCACAACGATTTTTCGTCAAGTATGTGCTGTTTTAACCTTCAACAAGGACCGGGCGTAGTCACACTCGATTCAACTAAAGTTGGAGAAACTGACACCCACCAGCCACCTATGTGCGAAGCATGTCGGTAGAACCAGTCTCGTGTAAGCGTACGCGTAATGTCGGTCCGGGCCGCTTCATCTGACAATACCGCTGAATCAAAGTATGACATGCTGGTAAGCAGTATGACTATTATCGCCCACAACTTACTTGTGTTCTACTCGTGCATATAACATCTACGCATAAACCTGGCTCGGATGCCACTGTTGGGGAATGTAGTAATTTCAAAAAAACTCCTACGCACACGCAAGATCATGGTGATGCATAGCAACGAGAGGGGAGAGTGTTGTCCACGTACCCTCGTAGATAGTAAGCGGAAGCGTTATGACAACGCGGTTGATATGGTCATACGTCTTCACGATCGACCGATCCTAGTACCGAACGTACGACACCTCCGCGATCTACACACGTTCGGCTCGGTGACGTCCCACGAACTCAGGATCCAGCAGAGTGTCGAGGGAGAGCTTTGTCAGCATGACGGTGATGATGAAGCTACCGGCGTAGGGCTTTGCCTAATCACTATGACGATATGACCGAGGTGGATTCTGGTGGAGGGGGGCACCACACACGGCTAAGAGATCAATGATCAACTTGTGTGTCCATGGGGTGCCCCCTCCCCCGTATATAAAGGAGTGGAGGAGGGGAGGGGCCGGCCCTCTCTATGGCGCGCCCTAGGGGAGTCCTACTCCCACCGGGAGTAGGATTCCCCCCCTTCCCTAGTTGGAGTAGGAGAGGAAGGGAAGGAGGAGTAGGAGAGAAGGAATGGGGGGCCGCCCCCCCCAAACCTATTCCAATTCGGCCTCCTGCCCAAGGGGGGTGCACCAGCCCCTTGTGGGCTGGTGTGCTTCCTTCTTATGGCCCATAAGGCCCATAACTTCTCCCGGGGGGTTCCGGTAACCTCCTGGTACTCCGGTAAATGCCCGAACTCACCCGGAACCATTCTGATGTCCAAACACAGCCTTCCAATATTGATCTTTACGCCTCGACCATTTCGAGACTCCTTGTCATGTCCGTGATCTCATTCGGGACTCCGAACAACCTTTGGTACATCAAATCACATAAACTCATAATATCGATCGTCACCAAACGTTAAGCGTGCGCACCCTACGGGTTCGAGAACTATGTAGACATGACCGAGACTCATCTCCGATCAATAACCAATATCGGCACCTGGATGCTCATATTGGTTCCTACATATTCTACGAAGATCTTTATCGGTCAAACCGCATAACAACATACTTTGTTCCCTTTGTCATCGGTATGTTACTTGCCCGAGATTCGATCGTCGGTATCTCAATACCTATTTCAATCTCGTTACCGGCAAGTCTCTTTACTCGTTCCGTAATGCATCATCCCGTAACTAACACATTAGTTACATTGCTTGCAAGGCTTATAGTGATGTGCATTACCGAGAGGGCCCAGAGATACCTCTCCGACAATTGGAGTGACAAATCCTAATTTCGATCTATGCCAACTCAACAAGTACCATCGGAGACACCTGTAGAGCATCTTTATAATCACCCAGTTACGTTGTGATGTTTGATAACACACAAGGTGTTCCTCCGGTATTCGGGAGTTGCATAATATCATAGTCTGAGGAACATGTATAAGTCATGAAGAAAGCAGTAGCAATGAAACTGTAATGATCATAATGCTAAGCTAACGAATGGGTCTTGTCCATCACATCATTCTCCTAATGATGTGATCCCGTTCATCAAATGACAACACATGTCTATGGTTTAGGAAAAATAACCATCTTTGATAAACGAGCTAGTCAAGTAGAGGCATACTAGGGACACTTTGTTTTGTCTATGTATTCACAATTGTACTAAGTTTCCGGTTAATACAATTCTAGCATGAATAATAAACATTTATCATGAAATAAGGAAATAAATAATAACTTTATTATTGCCTCTAGGGCATATTTCCTTCAAACTCCTAGCTAATTAAGCATGGCATGAGCAACTATAATCTCTAATTGTCATTGCAAACATGTTTCATTCATAATAGGCTGAATGAGGAACGATGAACTAATCATATTTACAAAAACAAGATAGGTCGAGTTCATACCAGATTTTCTCATCTCAATCAGTCCATCATATCTCGTCACTATTGCCTTTCACTTGCACGACCGAACGATGTGGATAATAATAGTGCACGTGCGTTGGACTAAGCTGAAATCTGCAAGCGTTTAATACAGAGGAGAAGACAAGGTAATATGGCTCTTGGTTAAATCAATAATAATGCATATGACAGCCACTCAACATTTTCATCATGGTCTTCTCCTCTCGACCCCCAAAGAAAAGAAATAAAATAAAACTATTTACACGGGAAAGCTCCCAGCAAACAAAAGAAGAACGAGAAATCCTTTTGGGTTTTCTTTTAATTACTACTACTACAGGCATGGAAAGTAAGCTAGCTAAAAGCTACAACTAATTTTTTTGGTTTTTCTTAAGGTTTTTCAAACACACAAGAAAAAGACTTAGAAAAGAAAATAAACTAGCATGGATGGTACAATGAAAAAGTATGAGCACCGACAACTGGCATGAGTGTGTGAACATGAATATAATATCGGTGAGAAATACGTACTCCCCCAAGCTTAGGCTTTTGGCCTAAGTTGGTCTATGCCAACGGATCAAAGTGGTCCTCCCCAGTGTACTGAGGAGGATCCTCTGGGTGCCACTGGTTGGCGATCTCCTCCGGATCCCACTAATAAACAGACTGCCGATAAGGGTCAAGTGGTGGCTCTGGCTCAGCCTCTGGAGCAGGTATCATGCTCAAGTATGCATGAAGGCCTCCGGCAAAATGAGGTACGTGCCTGAAAATATGTTAAACAAAGAGGGCGCAGGCAAAGTAATAATCTCACAATAATTTTTATCAAATATCAAATTATACTTAAGCAGTTTCTTCTTATTTTTAACAATAAAGTCATGTGCTACCATACTCTTATAATCTAGAAAGACAGGGGGCAACAACTTATCTTCTTTCTGATAATGCCTAATAGGTATATTAAAGTGTGCAGCAAGGCGTAAAGCAAAGATGCCACCTAAGATGGGGCCCTTTGTACGGTTCAGGCTTAACCGTTTAGCAATAATAACGCCTAAACTGAAAGTTGTATCACGAAACAAAGCATGGCGCAAAATAACAATATCAGGGGCACTAAGATTTCCACTGTTCCCGTGACCAATCAAGCATCTACTAGCAAATATTGCAAAGTAACGTAGAACAGGAAAATGTATGCTAGTAATTCTTGCACCTGAAACTTTCCTCGTTTCCCCTACAGCAATTTCATTAATAAATCCCTCCACATCATTATGGTGTGGTTCCTCTATGCTGCCCTCAAAGGGTATCTTGCATACCCGACAAAAATCATATAGGGACATCTCCTTAACTTCATCATATAAATGAAACTACACTGAAGGTGGTGATTTCTTAGTATGAAAGTGAAAATTTTGCACGAAAATATTAGTGAGTAGGAGATACTATTCGCGCTGGTCGCGGAGGAAGTCGGTGAGGCCTGCATTCTCAGCCAAGTGATAAAAATCATCATAAATTCCACTGGCTCTCAATAACTCATCACAAGGCCATTCACACGGCCGAACCTCCGCAGTGCGAGGGAGATTATATTTGGGCTTCTTATTCTCCTCACTTTGCTTATCCTTCGAGCTTCGGCTCGAAGAGCCCCGCAACAATCTCTTCATCATTTTATTTCTCTGAAAAATTTCTAAAAATTTTAGTGACTCCAAATAAAAGTGAACCAAACTCGACAAGATCGATAGCAACTACTCCCACAAGTGCCTAGAGACTATATCATGCATTAGAACTACTTAGGACCAAATAAATTTGACATGCAAGCTCAAGAATAGGGTCACCTAAGCAGCAATAATTTGCAATAAATAAAGCACTAGAACAAAAACCAATTGGACCATTGGAGGAGTCAAATACCGAAGAACAATCCCCCAAAGCAGTTTTGTGAATGGAGCTTTGAGCAAGGAGATCGAAAATCGTAGCAAAACGAGCTAGGACACGGGTTTGAGCTGTGTGGTGATTTTTTCTGGAGGAAGACGAAGTGTGTGGGTGCAGGAATAAGTGGAGGGGGGGCCACGTGGGGCCCACGAGGCAGGGGGCGCGCCCTGCACCCTTGTGGCCAGGTGGTTGCCCCCTCTGGTATGTTCTCAGTTCTAGATATTCTTAAATATTCTACAAAAAATCATATTTCAATTTCAGGGAGAACTTTTATTTTCGGGGTATTTTATATTGCAAGGATAATTCAGAAAACAGATAGAAAATACTATTTTTCTTTATTAAATCTAAATAACAGTAAGTAAAAAGAGGGTACAGAGAGTTGTGCTTTCTAACTTCATCTGTCTCATGCTCATCAAAAGGAATCCACTAACAAGGTTGATCAAGTCTTGTTAACAAACTCATTCCGAATCGCATGAAACCGGAGAATTTTCGAATGGCACTAGGTTACCTCAACGGGGATATGCACGTCCCCAATAATAAGAATATCATATTTCTTCTTGACAGTAGGAAGAGGAAATTCAAAACCTCCAATAGTAATTGTTGAAATTTTTCCAATAGAATTTATACTCTGGACTTGAGGTTGTTTCCTCGGAAAGTGTACCGTATGCTCATTACCATTAACGTGAAAAGTGACATTGCCTTTGTTGCAATCAATAACAGCCCCTACAGTATTCAAAAAGGGTCTACCAAGGATAATCGACATACTATCGTCCTCGGGAATATCAAGAATAACAAAGTCCGTTAAAATAGTAGCGTTTGCAACCACAATAGGCACATCCTCACAAATACCGACAGGTATATCAGTTGATTTATCGGCCATTTGCAAATATATTTCAGTAGGTGTCAACTTATTCAAATCAAGTCTACGATAGAAAGAGAGAGGCATAACACTAACACCGGCTCCAAGATCACATAAAGCAGTTTTAACATAGTTTCTTTTAATGGAGCATGGTATAGTTGGTACTCCCGGATCTCCCAGTTTCTTAGGTATTCCACCTTTAAAAGTATAATTAGCAAGCATGGTGGAAATTTCAGCTTCTGGTATCTTTCTATTATTTGTGACAATAGCTTTCATATACTTAGCATAAGGATTCATTTTAAGCATATCAGTCAAACGCATACGCAAAAAGATAAGTCTAATCATTTCAGCAAAGCGCTCAAAATCTTCATCATCCTTTTTCTTGGGTGGTTTAGGAGGAAAAGGCATGGCTTTCTGAACCCATGGTTCTCTTTCTTTACCGTGCTTCCTAGCAACAAAGTCTCTCTTATCATAACGTTGATTCTTTGATTGTGGGTTATCAAGATCAACAGCAGGTTCAATCTCTACATCATTGTTATTGCTAGGTTGAGCATCAACATGAACATCATCATTAACATTATCACTAGGTTCATGTTCATCACCATATTGTGTTTCAGCATCAGAAATAGAAATATCATTGGGATTCTCAGGTGTGTCAACAACAGGTTCACTAGAAGCATGCAAAGTCCTATCATTTTTCTTCTTCTTCTTTTTAGAAGGACTAGGTGTATCAACATTAGTTCTCTGAGAATCTTGCTCGACTCTCCTAGGGTGTCCCTCAGGATACAAAGGTTCCTGAGTCATTTTAGCCCCTCTAGTCATAACTCTAACAACATTATCATTTTTCTTATTATTTAATTCATTGAGCAAATCATTTTGAGTTTTAAGCACTTATTCTACTTGAGTGGTAACCATAGAAGCATGTTTACTAATAAGTTTAAGTTCACCTTTAACTCCAGACATATAATCACTCAAGTGTTCAATCATATAAGCATTTCGTTTCAATTGTCTACCAACATAAGCATTGAAGTTTTCTTGTTTGACAATAAAATTATCAAACTCATCCAAGCATTGGCTAGCAGACTTATAACGAGGAATATCACCTTCGTCAAATCTATAGAGAGAATTTACCTTTACTACCTGCATCGGGTTATCAAGACCATGTATTTCTCCAATAGGTGGTAAATTCTTAACATCTTCAGCTTTAATACCTTTTTCTTTCATAAATTTCTTTGCCTCTTGCATATCTTCAGGACTGAGAAATAGAATACCCCTTTTCTTCGGAGTTGGCTTAGGAGTTGGTTCAGGAAGTGTCCAATTATTTTCATTACTCAACATAGTATTCAATAGCAATTCAGCTTGATCAACAGTTCTTTCCCTGAAAACACAACCAGCACAACTATTCAGGTGGTCTCTGGAAGCATCGGTTAGTCCATTATAAAAGATATCAAGTATTACATTTTTCTTAAGAGGATGATCAGGCAAAGCATTAAGTAATTGGAGAAGCCTCCCGCAAGCTTGTGCGAGACTCTCTTCTTCAATTTGCACAAAATTATATATTTCCCTTAAGGCAGCTTGTTTCTTATGAGCGGGGAAATATTTAGCAGAGACGTAATAAATCATATCCTGGGGACTACGCACACAACCAGGATCAAGAGAATTAAACCATGTTTTAGCATCACCCTTTAATGAGAATGGAAATAATTTAAGGATGTAGTAGTAACGAATTTTTTCCTCACGAGTGAATAGGGTGGCTATATCATTTAATTTAGTAAGATGTGCCACAACAGTGTCAGATTCATAGCCATAAAAAGGATCAGATTCAACCAAAGTAATTATCTCAGGTTCGACAGAGAAATCATAATCCTTATAAGAAATACAGATAGGTGAAGTAGCAAAAGCAGGGTCATATTTCATTCTAGCATTCAAAGACTTTTCTTTCTGCTTAGCTAACAGTTCCTTAAGGTCATATCTATCATTGCAAGCAAGAAAATCTCTTGCAGTTTCTTCATCCATAACATAACCCTCAGGCACAACATGCAGTTCATATCTAGGGGGAGAATCTTCATCATCACTTTCATCAATATTATCAGTTTCAATAATTTCATTCTCTCTAGCCCTAGCAAGTTGTTCGTCAAGAAATTCACCTAATGGCACAGTATTATCAAGCATATAAGTAGTTTCATCATAAGTATCATGCAAAGCAGAAGTGGCATCATCAATAACATGCGACATATCAGAATCAATAGCAGAAGCAGGTTTAGGTGTCGCAAGCTTACTCATAACAGAAGGTGAATCAAGTGCAGAGCTATATGGCAGATTCTTACCTCCCCTCGTAGTTGAGGGATAAATCTTGGTTTTTTCGTCTTTCAAGTTCCTCATAGTGACTAGCAGATATAAATCCCAAGTGACTCAAAGAATAGAGCTATGCTCCCCGGCAACGGCACCAGAAAATAGTCTTGATAACCCACAAGTATAGGGGATCGCAACAGTTTTCGAGGGTAGAGTATTCAACCCAAATTTATTGATTCGACACAAGGGGAGCCAAAGAATATTCTCAAGTATTAGCAGTTGAGTTGTCAATTCAACCACACCTGGAAAACTTAATATCTGCAGCAAAGTATTTAGTAGCAAAGTAGTATGGAAGTAATGGTAACGGTGGCAAAGGTAACAGTAGCAGTTTTTGTAGTTATTGTAACAGTGGCAACGAAAAAGTAACGGAGCAAAGATCAATATGTGAAAAGCTTGTAGGCATTGGATCAGTGATGGATCATTATCTCGGATGCGATTCCTCATGCAATAGTTATAACATAGGGTGACACAGAACTAGCTCCAGTTCATCAATGTAATGTAGGCATGTATTCCGAATATAGTCATACGTGCTTATGGAAAAGAACTTGCATGACATCTTTGGTCCTACCCTCCCGTGGCAGCGGGGTCCTATTGGAAACTAAGGGATATTAAGGCCTCCTTTTAATAGAGTACCGGACCAAAGCATTAACACTTAGTGAATACATGAACTCCTCAAACTACGGTCATCACCGGGAGTGGTCCCGATTATTGTCACTTCGGGGTTGCCGGATCATAACACATAGTAGGTGACTATTGACTTGCAATATAGGATCAAGAACTCACATATATTCATGAAAACATAATAGGTTCAGATCTGAAATCATGGCACTCGGGCCCTAGTGACAAGCATTAAGCATAGCAAAGTCATAGCAACATCAATCTCAGAACATAATGGATACTAGGGATCAGACCCTAACAAAACTAACTCGATTACATGATAAATCTCATCCAACCCATCACCGTCCAGCAAGCCTACGATGGAATTACTCATGCACGGCGGCGAGCATCATGAAATTGGTGATGGAGGATGGTTGATGATGAGGACGGCGACGGATTCCCCTCTCCGGAGCCCCGAACGGACTCCAGATCAGCCCTCCCGAGAGAGATTAGGGATTGGCGGCGGCTCTGTATCGTAAAACGCGATCAATCCTTCTATCTCATTTTTTTCTCCCCAAACATGAATATATAGAGTTGGAGTTGATGTCGGTGGAGCCTCAGAGGGTCCACGAGATAGGGGGCATGCCCTAGGGGGTGGGCGCGCCCTCCACCCTCGTGGACAGGGTGCGGAACCCCTGGTGTTGATTCTTTCGCCAGTATTTTTTATAAATTCAAAAAATATTCTCCGTGAAGTTTCAGGTCATTCTGAGAACTTTTATTTCTGCACAAAAATAAGACCATGGCAATTCTGCTGAAAACAACGTCAGTCCGGGTTAGTTCCATCCAAATCATGCAAGTTAGGGTCCAAAACAAGGGCAAAAGTATTTGGAAAAGTAGATACGATGGAGACGTATCAGACGTCCGACGTGCAACGGACGACCGAGGGCTCAGTAGACACCGGACGTGCAACAGGGACCGGATGTCCGATGTATTGGCACGGTATAGAAGGTACCGGACGACCGGACGATCTCGGCCATTCGATGTTCAGGCTTGGTGGAGAAAGTACCAGATGACCGAAGAATATCGGACAACCGAGGGCTCGGCAGACAACGGACGACCGACAGGGACCGGACCTCCGATGTTTTGCCACTGCATATAATATACCGGATGACCGGAGGGTACCGGACATCCGATGTTTTGGCTCTGGTGGAAGATTGCCGGACGTCCGGTGACTACCGGACGTCCGATGTTTTGGCTCTGTCTAGGAGGGGCCGGACGTCCGGTGGGAACCGGTCGTGCGACAGATATGAGAACTAGATAATGACGCTGAAGTGGATTTTGAGAAGGACTTTCACAAGACCCTATGTTCCCCTCTTAATAGTGCGGGATCCCTATACTCAAGAACAAACATAAATATAGTCTTGTTTCTTCGCTCTTGATGAAGTTAAATATTTCCGAAGACATAATCCACACACACAATTGATTCCGAGGGGACTAGAACCTGAGATATACTTGACAAACTTTGTTAGTCCCCTATGAGTATATTGTCATCAACATCAAAATAATATTAAGGGCATGATTGCACTTTCAGTCTCCCCCTTTTTGGTAGTTGATGACAATATACACATAGTACAAAAGAAATAAGGTTGCTCTATGGTTTTAAGATAAATTTATTTAGGAGCTCCCCCTCTCAAACATAATTATTGCAAACATTATATGGAGAGCTCCCCCTCACAGAGACACCCATCAAGAATATATGAGCACAATATCAAGAAAACTTGATAAAATCCATCATCATGAAAGCATATCACCATAATAACATAATATCTCAATATTCAAAGGACATAGTGGCGTAGTACATAGTGGTTCATCATTACAACATAAGTCATAGATATAACGTCATACACCCACACAAAGCATAATGGTTCAACATACAAAGCTAGTACTAGATCTCCCCCTTGGCAACAACTACTTAAAAAGGGGCAGAGAGAACCCATAGACAGTCAAAGGTCATCATCATCATCAATAGGGGCTCCACTACCACCAACCTCGTCGAGGAAATCAGCCCACTCAGGCCCCGAAGGAAACCCAAAGTCAGAAGGAGGAGCCGGCGGAAGACGCTCATCGTCACTCACATTCGTAGCCCCAGAGTCACGAAGACGAGACTTTAGGGCATTCTTGGAAGTGATCAACCGAGTGACAACATCATGGTTGTGTGTGTAGTTGAAGGAGAATGCCTTCATCATAGCAGAGTGAGCCTTGCCGATAAAACGAGCAAAACGTCCAAAGGACGTAGAGCTGGCAGTAGAAGGATGAGACCTAGCGACAGACCTACGAGCAGGGGCTGACTTGGAGGTACCCTTGGGAGCAAAATCGTGGGCCATGTGAGGAGGAATAATCCACTTCTCATGCACATGGGTGCGGACAAGAGAGAATGGAGCCACACTCTCAACAAGAGCCTGAATGAAAGGAGCATGAGGAAAGGCACGCTTATACTGAAAGTTAGCAAGACGGATTTCATGCCATAGGAAATGAGGCACATTGATCTTGAAGGAAATATGCCCTAGAGGCAATAATAAAGTTATTATTTATTTCCTTATTTCATGATAAATGTTTATTATTCATGCTAGAATTATATTAACCGGAAACATAATACACGTGTGAATACATAGACAAACAGAGTGTCACTAGTATGCCTCTACTTGACTAGCTCATTGATAAAAAATGGTTAAGTTTCCTAACCATAGACATGAGTTGTCATTTGATAAACGGGATCACATCATTAGGAGAATGATGTGATTGACTTGACCCATTCCGTTAGCTTACCACTTGATCGTTTTAGTTTACTACTATTGCTTTCTTCATGACTTATACATGTTCCTATGACTATGAGATTATGCAACTCCCGAATACCGGAGGAACACTTTGTGTGCTACCAAACGTCATAACGTAACTGGGTGATTATAAAGGTGCTCTACAGGTGTCTCCAATGGTGTTTGTTGAGTTGGCATACATCGAGATTAGGATTTGTCACTCCGATTGTCGGAGACGTATCTCTGGGCCCTCTCGGTAATGCACATCACTATAAGCCTTGCAAGCAATGTAACTAATGAGTTAGTTGCGGGATGATGCATTACTGAACGAGTAAAGAGACTTGCTGGTAACGAGATTAAAATAGGTATTCAGATACCGACGATCGAATCTCGGGCAAGTAACATACCGATGACAAAGGGAACAACGTATGTTGTTATGCGGTTTGACCGATAAAGATCTTCGTAGAATATGTAGGAGCCAATATGAGAATCCAGGTTCCGCTATTGGTTATTGACCGGAGATGAGTTTCGGTCATGTCTACAAAGTTCTCGAACCCGTAGGGTCCGCACGCTTAACGTTCGGTGACGATCGGTATTATGAGTTTATGTGTTTTGATGTACCGAAGGTAGTTCAGAGTCTCGGATGAGATCGGGGACATGACGAGGAGTCTCGAAATGGTCGAGACGTAAAGATCGATATATTGGACGACTATATTCGGACATCGGAAAGGTTCCGAGTGATTCGGGTATTTATCGGAGTACCAGAGAGTTACGGGAATTCGCCAGGGAGTATATGGGCCTTATTGGGCTTTAGGGGAGAGAGAGAGGGCAGGCCGCACGCCCCCCCCCCCCAAGGCCTAGTCCGAACTGGACTAGGGGGGAGGGGCGGCGCCCCCTCCGTCCTTCTCTTCTCTTTTCCCCTTCCTTCTCTCCTACTTCTACTACTTGGAAAGGGGGGGATCCTACTCCCGATGGGAGTAGGACTCCTGAAAGAACATGTGGTGCCCCCATGTTTGGTTTTGGTAATTGATGACAATCTCTATGGACTAATGGTTGCCTTGAGTTATATTTGAAGGATTTGTCCATAGGCATTTCTTGAAGTCCATGTGTTGGTTTCAAGGAGTTTATGTGGTGACCAAGGTGTTAATAAGGAATTATCCAAAGATTGGTCATGTGAGAGTTGAGCTTATTGCAAGCATGTCTTGAAGAAGAAGATTGTGTGATCATTAATGTTTACCTTCAAGACATCATCCAAATGAAGAGAGTTGGAAAGAGTCAAGGTTGATCAAGACTAAGTCAAGAGTGAATCAAGTTGATCAACACACGAAGCGCACAAGATGTACCGAGGGATCAAGCGATCCCATGGTATGGTAAGCATTGTCAATTACGCTTTGTGTACTAACCCATGGTCTTCGTGAGAGTTCTTTGTGGGGTTAGGTTACGGTGTGCAAGTTCAAGTGAAGCGGGCAAGTTCAAGTAAAGCATCACGAAGAGATCAAATGCTTGAAGCTTGCCATCCATTGTGGTGACAATGGACTTCTGAAGATGTGTGGAAGGGTGGCTCACCCATAGTGGAGTATGGGGGAGCAATCAACTAGTCTTCATCGAGCCAACGCAATCAAGAAAGGTGGTCCATCTTTAGGGAGTCAAGATCGTCATCATCTAGCTCAAGTGGACCATGTGCAAGGCAAAGGTTTGCTCTTGATAGGTTTTCTATTTTACCGGTCTCATGATGGTAGTCGGGAGACCGGGTTATAGGATCGATTGCCATACTATCAAGGGGGGCTCTCGATGAGTAGCTTGATCGTATCGTTCATAGAGAGCTCAAACCATTGCATCCTTGCATCATCTTTGTTGGTTCTTGTTTGGTTCTTCTCTTTGTGAGTTTTGGAGCTTATGGTCATCTTGATGACAAGCTCGAGTT
This sequence comes from Triticum aestivum, assembly GCF_018294505.1. Taxonomy (NCBI): domain Eukaryota; kingdom Viridiplantae; phylum Streptophyta; class Magnoliopsida; order Poales; family Poaceae; genus Triticum; species Triticum aestivum. The sequence continues at coordinate 70,160,618 of NC_057805.1, forward strand.
CATCGAAAACGGAGTTCACTCGCATCTTCTATGATGTTTTCAATGTTGGAGGTTATGCCGGTTCTTCTCGGTTGGAGGTTATGCTGTTTTGGTGCTACTCGTCGTCTTGTATCCAACAAGCTTGAGTTTGCTCAATTCGGAGCTCATATGAAGAAGTTTTGGCAGTTCTGTTTTTCTCCCTGCGGTAGTACCGCGGTGGCAGCGGTAGTACCGCTTGTAGCGTCAAGCGGTCGTACCGCGGTGGCAGCGGCAGTACCGCTTGTAGCGTCAAGCGGTAGTACCGCTCCAGTACCGCTCTACTACTGCCTCGATTTTGGGTCTGCTCTTTTCGTGTCGGGTTTAGCAGTAGTTGCACGGCAGTAAGGCACGACAGTTCCGCCTATAAGTGGTACTACAGCCCAATCGGGGCGGTAGTACCGCCCCGATTGGGCGGTACTACCGCCTATAAGCGGTAGTACCGCTCCGGTCGAGTGGTAGTACCGCTACTGCACTACTGCCACCGTACTCTGCTCTGTCCTGCATCTTTTTGTCCCGTGTTCTGCTCCTCCAGCGGTAGTACCGCTGGGGTGAGCGGTAGTACCGCTTATCGGCGGTACTACCGCCCCAAGGTTCATGTTTTGTTGCTCTGTTTCCCTGCTTCTTCCGCCCGAGCGGTAGTACCGCTCGTGTGCGGGCTGGGCACATAACGGCTGGATTTTCCCCCTCCTATATAGGGGGTCTTCTTCCCCAATGAACCTTATCCTTTGAGCTCGTGTTCTTCCCCCATTGTTGACCTTCTTCGAGCTTGCTAACTCTCAATCCCTCCATGGATTCTTACTAGTTTTTTTGGGAAAAGAGAGAGGAGATCTAGATCCACATTTCCACCAATCACTTTCTCCTCTATGTGAGGGGAACCCATTGGATCTAGATCTTGGAGTTCTTGGTGTTCTCCTTCTTGTTCTTCCTCTCATCTTCTCCCTAGCATTAGTTGCTTCGGTGGGATTTGAGAGAGAAGGATTTGGGCACTCCGTGTGCCCTTGCCATGGCATTTGGTGGATCAGTTTGAGTTCTCCACGTGATACGTGGAAGTTACAAGTTGAGAAGCTTATTACTCTTGGGTGCTTTGTACCCTTGAGCTTGTTACTCTTGGGTGTTTGGACACCCTAGAGCTTGTTCCTCTTGGGTGCCTTGGTGCCCTAGACGGTTGGTGTTGTTCGGAGCTCAATCATTGTGGTGTAAAGCTCCGGGCAAGCGTCGGGGTCTCCAATTAGGTTGTCGACATCGCCCCGAGCAATTTGACGGGTACCGGTGACCGCCCCCAAGGGTTGCCAAAGTGTACGGGTTCGGTGACCGCCCCCAAGGGTTGCCATTTGTACGGGTTCGGTGACCGCCCCCTAGGGTTGCCATTTGTACGGGTTCAGTGACCGCCCTCAAGGGTCCCTTAGTGGAATCACGGCATCTTGCATTGTGCGAGGGCGTGAGGAGATTACGGTGGCCCTAGTGGCTTCTTGGGGAGCATTGTGCCTCCACACCGCTCGAAACGGAGATTAGCATCCGCAAGGGTGTGAACTTCGGGATACATCGTCGTCTTCGCGTGCCTCGGTTATCTCTTACCCGAGCTCTTTACTTATGCACTTTACATTGTGATAGCCATATTGTTTCTTGTCATATACCTTGCTATCACTTAGTTGTCTATCTTGCTTAACATAAGTTGTTGGTGCACATAGGTGAGCCTAGTTGTTGTAGGTTTTGTGCATGACAAATTAGCCGCTAGGTTTATTCCGCATTTGTTCAAGCCTAAACCGTAATTATTTTAAAGCGCCTATTCACCCCCCCTCTAGGCGACATCCTCGATCTTTCAACTCCCCAGGGTGCGCCATAGTAGAGGGACGGCCCTCCCCTCCTCCACTCCTTTATATACGGGGGAGGGAGGCACCCCATAGACACAACAATTGATCATTGATCTGTTAGCCGTGTGCGGTGCCCCCCTCCACCATAATCCACCTCAGTCATATCGTAGCGGTGCTTAGGCGAAGCCCTGCGTCAGTAACTTCATCAACACCATCACCATGCCATCGTGCTGACGGAACTCTCCCGCGAAGCTCTACTGGATCGTGAGTTCGTGGGACGTCACCGAGCTGAACGTGTGCAGTCCGCAGAGGTGCCGTAACTTCGGTGCTGGGATCGGTCGATCGTGAAGACGTACGACTACATCAACCGCGTTGTCATAACGCTTCCGCTTACGGTCTACGAGGGTACATAGACGAGACTCTCTCGTTGCTATGCATCACCATGGTCTTGCGTGTGCGTAGGATTTTTTTTGAAATTACTACATTCCCCAACAGTGGCATCCGAGCCAGGTTTATGCGTAGATGTTATATGCACGAGTAAAACACAAGTGAGTTGTGGGCGATACAAGTCATACTGCTTACCAGCATGTCATACTTTGGTTCGGCAGTATTGTTGGATGAAGCGGCCCGGACCGACATTACGCTTACGCTTACACGAGACTGGTTCTACCGACGTGCTTTGCACACAGGTAGTTGGCGGGTGTCTGTTTCTCCAACTTTAGTTGAACCGAGTGTGGCTATGCCTGGTCCTTGTGAAGGTTAAAACAACACTAACTTGACGAAATATCGTTGTGGTTTTGATGCGTAGGTAAGAACGGTTCTTGCTCAGCCCGTAGCAGCCACGTAAAACTTGCAACAACAAAGTAGAGGACGTCTAACTTGTTTTTGTAGGGCATGTTGTGATGTGATATGGTCAAAACATGATGCTAAATTTTATTGTATGAGATGATCATGTTTTGTAACAGAGTTATCGGCAACTGGCAGGAGCCATATGGTTGTCGCTTTATTGTCTGCAATGCAATCGCCCTGTAATTGTCAATAAGCGGTAGCGATAGTCGTAGAAACAATAGTTGGCGAGACGACAACGATGCTACGATGGAGATCAAGGTGTCGCGCCGGTGACGATGGTGATCATGACGGTGCTTTGGAGATGGAGATCAAAGGCACAAGATGATGATGGCCATATCATATCACTTATATTGATTGCATGTGATGTTTATCCTTTATGCATCTTATTCTGCTTTGATTGTCGGTAGCATTATAAGATGATCTCTCACTAAATTTCAAGGTACAAGTGTTCTCCCTGAGTATGCACCGTTGCCAAAGTTCGTCATGCCGAGACACCACGTGATGATCGGGTGTGATAAGCTCTACGTTCACCAAGCTAGTTTTGCACATGCAGAAATACTCGGGTTAAACTTGACGAGCCTAGCATATGCAGATATGGCCTCGGAACACTGAGACCGAAAGGTCGAGCGTGAACCATATAGTAGATATGATCAACATAGTGATGTTCACCATTGAATACTACTCCATCTCACGTGATGATCGGACATGGTTTAGTTGATTTGGATCACGTGATCACTTAGATGATTAGAGGGATGTTTATCTAAGTGGGAGTTCTTAAGTAATATGATTAATTGAACTTTAATTTATCATGAACTTCGTCCTGATAGTATTTGCATATCTATGTTGTAGATCAATAGCTCGCGATATAGTTCCCCGTTTATTTTTTATATGTTCCTAGAGAAATATATGTTGAAAGATGATAGTAGCAATGATGCGGACTTGGTCCGTGATCTGAGGATTATCCTCATTGCTGCATAAAAGTATTATGTCCTTGATGCACAGCTAGGTGATAGAACTATTGCAGGAGCAGATACAGACGTTATGAACGTTTTGACAAAAGCTCGGTATGATGACTACTTGATAGTTTAGTGCACCATGCTTTACGGCTTAGAACCGGGACTTCAAAAATGTTTTGAACGCCACGGAGCATATAAGATGTTCCAAGAGTTGAAATTGGTATTTCATACTCATGCCCGTGTCGAGAGGTATGAGACTTCTGACAGTACTTTTCCTACAAGATGGAGGAGAATAGCTCAACCAGTAAGCATGTGCCCAAATTGTCTGGGTACTACAATTGCTTGAATCGAGTAGGAGTTAATCTTCCAGATAAGATAGTAATTGACAAAGTTCTCTAGTCACTATCACCAAGTTACTAGAACTTCGTGATGAACTATAATATGCAAGGGATGACGAAAACAATTCCCAAGCTCTTCGCGATGCTAAAATGAGCGAAGGTAGAAATCAAGAAAAACATCAGGTGTTGATGGTTGAAAAGACAACTAGTTTCAAGAAAAAGGGGCAAAGGGATAGAAAGGGAACTTCAAGAAGAACGGAAGCAAGTTGCTGCTCTCGTGAAGAAACCCAAAGCTAGACTTAAGCCTGAAACTGAGTGCTTCTACTGCAAGGGATTAATCACTTGAAGCGGAACTACCCCAAATAATTGGCGGATAAGAAAGGATGGCAAAGTGAACAAAAGTATATTTGATATACATGTTATTGATGTGTACTTTACTAGTGTTTATAGCAACCCCTCGGTATTTGATACTGGTTCAGTTTCTAAGAGTAGTAACTCGAAACGGGAATTGCAGAATGTACAGAAACTAGTTAAGGATGAAGTGACGATGTGTGTTGGAAGTGGTTCCAAGATTGATATGATCATCATCGCACATTCCCTATACTTTCGGGATTAGTGTTGAACCTAAATAAATATTATTTGGTGTTTGCGTTAAGCATGAATATGATTTGATCATGTTTATCGCAATACGGTTATTCATTTAAGTCAGAGAATAATTGTTGTTCTGTTTACATGAATAAACCTTCAATGGTTATACACCCAATGAGATGGTTTATTGAATCTCGATTGTAGTAATACACATATTCATAATATTGAAGCCAAAAGATACAAAGTTAATAATGATAGTGCAACTTATTTGTGGCACTGCCATTTAGGTCATATTGGTGTAAAGCGCATGAAGAAACTCCATGTTGATGGGCTTTTGGAATCACTTGATTATGAATCACTTGATGCTTGCGAACCATGCCTCATGGGCAAGATCAATAAAACTCCGTTCTTCAGAACAATGGAACGAGCAACTGACTTATTGGAAATAATACATACTGATGTATGCAGTCCGATGAGTGTTGAGGCTCGCCGCAGGTATCGTTGTTTTTTGACCTTCACAGATGATTTGAGCAGATATGGGTATATCTACTTGATGAAACATAAGTCTGAAACATTTGAAAAGTTCAAAGAATTTCAGAGTGAAGTGGAGAATCATCGTAAAAAGAAAAATAAAAAGTTTCTACGATATGATCGCAGAGGTAAAATATTTGAGTTACGAGTTTGGCCTTCAGTTAAAACAATGTGAAATAGTTTCACTACTCACGCCACCTGGAACACCACAGTGTAATGGTGTGTCCGAATGTCATAACTGTACTTTATTAGATATGGTGCGATCTATGAGGTATCTTATCGATTTATCACTATCGTTTTGGGATTATGCATTAGACACAGCTGCATTCACATTAAATAGGGCACCATCTAAATCCGTTGAGACGACACCGTATGAACTATGGTTTAGCAATAAACCTAAGCGGTCGCTTCTTAAAGTTTGGAGTTGCGATGCTTATGTGAAAAAGTTTCAACCTGATAAGCTCAAACCCAAACCGGAGGAATGTGTCTTCATAGGATACCCAAAGGAGACAGTTGGGTACACCTTCTATCACAGATCCGAAGGCAAGACATTTGTTGCTAAGAATGGATCCTTTCTAGAGAAGGAGTTTCTCTCGAAAGAAGTGAGTGGGAGAAAAGTAGAACTTGATGAGGTAACTGTACCTGCTCCCTTATTGGAAAGTAGATCATCACAGAAATCTGTTCCTGTGACTCCTACACCAATTAGTGAGGAAGCTAATGATGATGATCATGTAACTTCAGATCAAATTACTACCGAACCTCGTAGGTAAACTAGAGTGAGATCTGCACCGGAGTGGTACGGTAATCCTGTCCTGGAGGTCATGTTACTTGACCATGACGAACCTATGAACTATGAGGAAGCGATGATGAGCCCAGATTTCGCAAAATGGTTTAAGACCATGAAATCTGAGATGGGATCCATGTATGAGAACAAAGTATGGACTTTGGTTGACTTGCCCGATGATCGGCAAGCCATTGAGAATAAATGGATCTTTAAGAGGAAGATGGACACTGATAGTAATGTTACTATCTACAAAGCTCGAATTGTCGCAAAAAGGTTCTCGACAAGTTCAAGGTGTTGACTACGGTGAGATTTTGTCACTCATCGCGATGCTTAACTCTGTCCAAATCATGTTAGCAATTGCCACATTTGATGAAATCTGGCAAATGGATGTCAAAACTGCATTCCTTAATGGATTTCTTAAAGAAGAGTTGTATATGATACAACAAGAAGGTTTTGTCAATCCTAAAGGTGCTAACAAAGTGTGCAAGCTCCAGCGATCCATCTATGGACTGGTGCAAGCATCTCGGAGTTGGAATATATGCTTTGATGAGTTGATCAAAGCATATAGTTTTATACAGACTTGCAGTGAAGCCTGTATTTACAAGAAAGTGAGTGGGAGCACTACAGCTTTTCTGATAAGTATATGTGAGTGACATATTGTTGATCAGAAATGATGTAGAATTTTCTGGAAAGCATAAAGGAGTGTTTGAAAGGAGTTTTTCAAAGAAAGGCCTCGGTGAAGCTGCTTACATATTGAGCATCAAGATCAATAGAGATAGATCAAGACGCTTGATAAGTTTTTTCAATAAGTACATACCTTGACAAGATTTTGAAGTAGTTCAAAATGGAACAGTCAAATAAGGAGTTCTTGCCTGTGTTGCAAGGTGTGAAATTGAATAAAGACTCAAAACCCGACCACGGCAGAAAATAGAAAGAGAATGAAAAGTCATTTCCTATGCCTTAGTCATAGGTTCTATAAAGTATGCCATGCTGTATACCAGACCTATTGTATACCCTGCCCTGAGTTTGGCAAGGGAATACAATTATGATCTAGGAGTAGATCACTGGACAACGGTCAAAATTATCCTTAGCGGAATAAGGATATCTTTCTCGATTATGGAAGTGACAAAAGGTTCGTCGTAAAGAGTTACGTCGATACAAGCTTTGACACCGATCTGGATGACTCTAAGTCTCGAACTAGATACATATTGAAAGTGGGAGCAATTAGCTAGAGTAGCTCCGTGCAGAGCATTGTTGACATAGAAATTTGCAAAATACATATGGATCTGAATATGGCAGACCCGTTGACTAAACTTCTCTCACAAGCAAAACATGATCACACCTTAGTACTCTTTGGGTGTTAATCCCATAGTGATGTGAACTAGATTATTGACTCTAGTAAACCCTTTGGGTGTTGGTCACATGACGATGTGAACTATGGGGGTTAATCACATGGTGATGTGAACTATTGATGTAAAATCACATGGCGATGTGATCTAGATTATTGACTCTAGTGCAAGTGGGAGACTGAAGGAAATATGCCCTAGAGGCAATAATAAAGTTATTATTTATTTCCTTATTTCATGATAAATGTTTATTATTCATGCTAGAATTGTATTAACCGGAAACATAGTACATGTGTGAATACATAGACAAACAGAGTGTCACGAGTATGCCTCTACTTGACTAGCTCGTTGATCAAAGATGGTTAAGTTTCCTAACCATAGACATGAGTTGTCATTTGATAAACGGGATCACATCATTAGGAGAATGATGTGATTGACTTGACCCATTCCGTTAGCTTAGCACTTGATCGTTTTAGTTTACTGCTATTGCTTTCTTCATGACTTATACATGTTCCTATGACTATGAGATTATGCAACTCCCGAATACCGGAGGAACACTTTGTGTGCTACCAAACGTCACAACGTAACTGGGTGATTATAAAGGTGCTCTATAGGTGTCTCCAATGGTGTTTGTTGAGGTGGCATAGATAGAGATTAGGATTTGTCACTCCGATTGTCGGAGAGGTATCTCTGGGCCCTCTCGGTAATGCACATCACTATAAGCCTTGCAAGCAATGTAACTAATGAGTTAGTTGAGGGATGATGCATTACGGAACAAGTAAAGAGACTTGCCGGTAACGAGATTTAACTAGGTATTGAGATACCGACGATCGAATCTCGGGCAAGTAACATAACGATGACAAAAGGAACAACGTATGTTGTCATGCGGTTTGACCGATAAAGATCTTCGTAGAATATGTAGGAGCCAATATGAGAATCCAGGTTCCGCTATTGGTTATTGACCGGAGATGAGTCTCGGTCATGTCTACATAGTTCTCGAACCCGTAGGGTCCGCACGCTTAACGTTTGGTGACAATCGGTATTATGAGTTTATGTGTTTTGATGTACCGAAGGTAGTTCGGAGTCTCGGATGAGATCGGGGACATGATGAGGAGTCTCGAAATGGTTGAGACGTAAAGATCGATATATTGGACGACTATATTCGGACATCGGAAAGGTTCCGAGTGATTCAGGTATTTATCGGAGTACCGGAGAGTTAGGGGAATTCGCCGGGGAGTATATGGGCCTTATTGGGCTTGACGGGAGAGAGAGAGGGCAGGCCGCGCGCCCCCCAAGGCCTAGTCCGAATTGGACTAGGGGGAGGGGCGGCGCCCCCTCCTTCCTTCTCTTCTGTTTTCCCCTTCCTTCTTTCCTACTCCTACTACTTGGAAAGGGGGGAATCCTACTCCCGGTGGGAGTAGGACTCCCCAGGGCGCGCCATAGTAGAGGGCCGGCCCTCCTCTCCTCCACTCCTTTATATACGGGGGAGGGGGCACCCCATAGACACAACAATTGATCATTGATCTCTTAGCCGTGTGCGGTGCCCCTCCACCATAATCCACCTCGGTCATATCGTAGCGGTGCTTAGGCGAAGCCCTCCGTCGGTAACTTCATCAACACCGTCATCACGTCATCGTGCTGACGGAACTCTCCCGCGAAGCTCTACTGGATCGTGAGTTCGTGGGACGTCACCGAGCTAAACGTGTGCAGTCCGCGGAGGTGCCGTAACTTCGGTGCTGGGATCGGTCGATCGTGAAGACGTACGACTACATCAACTGCGTTGTCATAATGCTTCCGCTTACGGTCTACGAGGGTACGTAGACGAGACTCTCTCGTTGCTATGCATCACCATGATCTTGCATGTGCATAGATTTTTTTTTGAAATTACTACGTTCCCCAACAGATCTTGCCTTTGGGAGACTCATGGAGACGAGACATAAGATCAATGCAATAACTGTTGCAAGATCCCCGGTCACCCATCTTAGGATAGATGGTACGAATGATACATTGGTAGATGATGTAGTAGGGTGATCTCCAAATAGAAACCTGATTCAGATCCTTCATCTTTTCCTCCTCAGTAAGTTCATCAAGTTCCTTAAGAAGATAGCCACATGCCTCAACTGCTTTGGGTTTGTGATTTGGGTCCTCTTTATGGATCTTGAATCCACTGTCTGGAAACCGAAGAGCAGCGACAAAATTGAGCATAAGTGGCAGTGAGTTTGGTGTCAGAGGTCATCCAGGTGACGGTCTTGTTAGGAGCAAAGAAGCAGGTGGCGTAAAACTGATGGATAGCAGCCTGATTGAAATCATGCTGAAATGCGAATGGAGCAGCAAGACCAGATGACTCAATGAGCTCAATGGCACCCGGATACTTCACGGGATGTTTCCGAATATGAGCCAAGTCAATGAAGTGATGCAGAGAGAGACCCTTTGGAAGGACAACAGAAGTGTAAATATCCGCCTGAACATTTGTGCGAAAGTGTTGATCCAGAGAGTCTTGAACCACCTCGAATTGATTAACATCACGCCAGAACTTAAGATATGCAGGCTTGGGCACTTTGGTGAAATCCTTGAGGATACGTCCATGAAGTTGAGGAGCCTCAAGGGGTATGTGACGACCATCGGCATGCGGCTGATCGGGAGGAGGAGCAGGCATGTGAGTGGCCCTTCGAGAACCGCGGGGGCGGCACGAAAATGTCACACACACCACGCTCCTCCTCCTCCTCCATCTCTTCTTCATAGTCAGAGCCCTCGGCAGAGGAGGACTCCTTGATCACGGCACGTTTCCCAACACGCTTGCGAGGATGCAACTCCTCCTGAGAGTCATCAAAACCACCACGACGAGAGGCTGAAACCAAGGGGAGAGGAACATCGATACAACATAGTGATCCCTTGGCACCAGTGGAGACGGAGACGAAGATAAAATGAGAGCGCAAGGACATAAATTACCGCGGGCAGAGGAATCCCCAGCATCCTTGCGAGCGGTGTGCTTGAATTTTACCATCGTGAGACGAACCTCACCTGAGAGATTAACCAAGAGAGAAAGGGGATCACAACCGTAAGTCCGTGCAAGTGACGGAGACGAGAGAGATAGCCAAGGAACAGGCAGAGGGAGGTACCAGATTAGGACGAGGCGAGGAAGAAGAGGCTGGGGGCGCGGCAGCCCCCCTCGGTGATGACGAGGGCGAAATCGGCCTCCTGGCGGCGCAGCGACAGACGCAGACGAGGAGAGAGGAAAAAACTGGATAGGGCAACTGCTCAGACCCGACCCCGACGATATATATATGGACCGCAAACTACGTCGGATGACCGACCGTGGTTGGACGTCCGGGCACTGGTGGATGCACTAGGCGACAGACGGACGAAGAACCACGGACGTCCGAGACCCGGGGAGTGGTTTTGGGTTGTGCACGATTTCTGCACAACAACCGGACAGCCGAGTGACGTCGGACGACCGGGAGACTGTGAGTCATCGGACATCCGATAACCGTTGGACGACCAGTGGCAAAAGTTTTTGGCAGATAGCACAAGAAAAACTAGAGGAACCAAAATACAAGAATGGGTATATGACAAAATACTATGGGCAATCAGACATGTAAAATACTACATGGTGAGCAGCAAGACACACATGTTAAGACCCCTAAACATGATTGGACCTCCTTTCCTTTGAGAAGAGTCGGTGGCCAAAAGGCCACCATGTGTGAGTATAGGTGTCGTGAAGCCGCGAAGATAATGTCCTTGGGCTCACTAACACTACTCCATCATTTAAAGTACCGTAGGTCGAAGAACATGGTAACTTTGAGAGTGTTTGTTCTTTTTATGTATTATATAGGGTGAGAGTACTCATGAGTTGATTGTCTCCCCCTAAATATATGCCTACATCTAAACAAGACATGAAGTGAATGCATGGATGGGTACTAGATTTCACATAATGTTGTCAAGCTCCAAGATACCAAGTTCACGCCTAAGTTGACAAAACCTTGCTTCATCCAATGGCTTGGTGAAAATGTCTGCAAGTTGAATATCTGTACCAACATGAGCAATGTGAATGTCACCCTTTTCCACATGATCTCTCAAAAAATGATACCTAATATCAATGTGCTTGGTTCGGGTATGATCTTTGGGATTCTCAGCAATGTTGATGGCACTTTCATTATCACATAGAAGAGGCACATTTCTATAGGTGATACCATAATCCTTCAAAGTTTGCCTCATCCATAGTAATTGCGTCACAACTGGCGGTTGCAATATATTCTGCTTCGGCGGTGGAGAGGGCAACACAATTTTGTTTCTTCGAGGACCAACTTACAAAGGAGCGTCCAAGAAATTGACATGCACCGGAGGTGGACTTACGATCCACTTTGTCCCCAACCCAATCCGCATTCGTGTACCCAATGAGATCAAACTTAGCATCATTAGGGTACCATAGACCCAACTTTGGGGTGTGAACAAGGTATCTAAGAATATGCTTAACCGCCTTATGACGACTTTCCCTAGGGAAAGCTTGAAATCTAGCACACATGCATACACTAAATATGATGTCTGGTCTAGATGCACAAAGATAAAGCAATGAACCAATCATAGAGCGGTAAGTAGATGGGTCGAAAGGAATACCATTTGTGTCTTCAGTGAGTACAATTTTGGTTGGCATGGGTGTCTTACATGGACTAGCATTAGACATGCCAAACTTCTCTAGGATATCCTTGAGGTATTTTGCTTAAGACAAGAAAATTCTTTCTTGAAATTGTTGAATTTGAAATCCGAGGAAGAACTTCAAATCCGCATTGAGTGACATTTCAAAATTCTTGGTCATGGAAGTCGCAAACTTCTTGCACAAATGAATGTTTGGAGAACCAAAAATGATATCATCTACATAGATTTGGCATAAGGTCAAATCACCCTTGTCCCTCTTAGTAAAAAGAGTGGGATCGATCACCCCTCTCACAAAACCATCATCGAGTAAAAACTTCTTAAGATGATCATACCAAGCACGGGCTGCTTGTTTGAGGCCATACAAAGCCTTATGGAGTTTATACACATAGTCTTTGTGATCGGGATCAACGAACCCAAGTGGTTGTGATACATATACTTCTTCTTGTAGAGGACCGTTAAGGAAAGCACTCTTCACATCCATTTGATGTAATGTAAAACCATTGAAAGCAGCATAAGCAAGTAAGATGCGAATGGATTCAAGACGGGCAACGGGGGCAAAGGTCTCACCAAAGTCCAAACCTTCAACTTGTGAGTACCCTTGTGCCACTAACCTTGCCTTGTTATGGATGATTACACCATTCTCATCTTGCTTGTTCTTGAAAATCCATTTAGTTCCATTGACATTGTGCTCCGTAGTTGGCCTCTCGACTAATGACCACACTTGGTTGCGTTCAAAATTGTTCAACTCTTCTTGCATAGCAACGAGCCAATCGTTGTCCATCAATGCATCTTGTACCTTGAGAGGCTCAATACTAGACACAAACGAGAAGTGAGCACAAAAGTTTGTCAAATATTTACGAGTGACTCTACCTTCAGATATGCCGGCTAGAATTTTGTCAAAATCAACACGACCAGCCACTCGAGGCATGATGGAGGTTAGGGTTTCGCGGGGTTCAACTTCATGTCCATCATCCACGTCCTCAACATATGGATCATTAACGTGTGGTGGAAGATCTTCTTCTTCATATTGCATTTGTTGAGGTTCATCATCAATGACTGCACTTTCTTGTTCTTGCTCTTGATGATGATCTTGTTCATGAGAATTATCATGAAGAGGAACTTGATCATATTCTTGCACTTTAACTAAGGGCATTGGTTGAGCAATAGGAGCTTGTGATGGTATAGGTGTTGAAGTTGTTTGTTGATGTGTGAGGCTTCCATCTTCTTCTTCATCATCACAAGGTTCTTGTTCCATTGGAAGAAGTGCACCAACACCCATGTTCAGAATATCTTGAGAAGAATCTTCACCTACATCACTTAGATCAACTTGCTCCCCGTGGGAGCCATTAAATTCATCAAACACCACGTCACAAGTTTATACAACACATCCATTGGATTTTTTGTAGACTCTATAGGCGTGAGAGTTTGATCCATAGCCAACAAATATGCCCTCAATTGTTTTGGATTGAAATTTTCCTAACCGTTCTCTTTTGTTGAGGATGAAACATTTGCACCCAAATACACGAAAGTACTTGACATTTGGCTTGTTCCCAGTTAGGAGCTCATATGGAGTCTTTGTTGGAAATATGCCCTAGAGGCAATAATAAATTGGTTATTATTATATTTCCTTGTTCATGATAATCGTTTATTATCCATGCTAAAATTGTATTGATAGGAAACTCAGATACATGTGTGGATACATAGACAACACCATGTCCCTAGTAAGCCTCTAGTTGACTAGCTCGTTGATCAATAGATGGTTACGGTTTCGTGACCATGGACATTGGATGTCGTTGATAACGGGATCACATCATTAGGAGAATGATGTGATGGACAAGACCCAATCCTAAGCCTAGCACAAGATCGTGTAGTTCGTTTGCTAAGAGCTTTTCTAATGTCAAGTATCATTTCCTTAGACCATGAGATTGTGCAACTCCCGGATACCGTAGGAATGCTTTGGGTGTACCAAACGTCACAACGTAACTGGGTGGCTATAAAGGTGCACTACAGGTATCTCCGAAAGTGTGTGTTGGGTTGGCACGAATCGAGACTGGGATTTGTCACTCCGTGTAAACGGAGAGGTATCTCTGGGCCCACTCGGTAGGACATCATCATAATGTGCACAATGTGACCAAGGAGTTGATCACGGGATGATGTGTTACAGAACGAGTAAAGAGACTTACCGGTAACGAGATTGAACAAGGTATCGGGATACCGACGATCGAATCTCGGGCAAGTAACATACCGATAGACAAAGGGAATTGTATACGGGATTGATTGAATCCCCGACATCGTGGTTCATCCGATGAGATCATCGTGGAACATGTGGGAGCCAACATGGGTATCCAGATCCCGCTGTTGGTTATTGACCGGAGAACGTCTCGGTCATGTGTGCATGGTTCCCGAACCCGTAGGGTCTACACAGTTAAGGTTCGATGACGCTAGGGTTATAGGGAATAGATATACATGGTTACCGAATGTTTTTCGGAGTCCCGGATGAGATCCCGGACGTCACGAGGAGTTCCGGAATGGTCCAGAGGTAAAGATTTATATATGGGAAGTCCCGTTTTGGCCACTGGAAGAGTTTCGGGCGTCACCGGTAATGTACCGGGACCACCGGAGGGTTCCGGGGGTCCACCGGGAGGGGCCACCAGCCCCGAAGGGCCCTATGGGCTGTATGTGGAGAGGGACCAGCCCCTTAGTGGGCTGGGCGCCTTCCCCCCAAGGCCCATGCACCTAAGGGTTTGGGGGAACCCTAAGGGGAGGCGCCCCCCTTGCCTTGGGGGGCAAGGCAACCCCCCTGGCCGCCGCCCCCTCCTCAGATTGGATCTGAGGGGGCCGGCCCCCTCTCCCTTGCCCCTATATATATGTGGGGGTGGGAGGGCAGCAGCAACCCAAGTCTTGGCGCAGCTCTCCCCCTCTTCCATGTCTTCCTCCTCTCCCGCGGTGCTTGGCGAAGCCCTGCGGGATTACCACGCTCCTCCATCACCACCACGCCGTCGTGCTGCTGCTGGACGGAGTCTTCCCCAACCTCTCCCTCTCTCCTTGCTGGATCAAGGCGTGGGAGACGTCACCGGGCTGCACGTGTGTTGAACGCGGAGGCGTCGTGGTTCGGCGCTTAGATCGGAATCAACCGCGATCTGAATCGCTACGAGTACGACTCCTTCATCCGCGTTCTTGCAACGCTTCCGCATCGCGATCTACAATGGTATGTAGATGCACTCCCCTTCCCCTCGTTGCTAGATTACTCCATAGATTGATCTTGGTGATGCGTAGAAAATTTTGAATTTCTGCTACGTTCCCCAACAGTCTTTTCCAATATTGTGCGGAGGAAGAGCCGGTTTGATGCATGGCATGCAGTGTTGACATCCTCGGCCCAAAAACTATGTGGTGACTTGTATTCATCCAACATGGACCTTGGCATCTCCACAAGTGTGTGGTTCTTCCTTTCGGCTACACCATTGTGCTGAACGCGGAGGTGCCGTACATTCGGTGCTTGGATCGGTTGGATCGCGAAGACGTTCGACTACATCAACCACGTTACTTAACACTTCCGCTTTCGGTCTACGAGGGTATGTGGACACACTCTCCCCACTTGTTGCTATGCTTCTCCTAGATAGATCTTGCGTGATCGTAGGAATTTTTTTGAAATACTATGTTCCCCAACACCGGGGTGCCTGGGAACTCTGGCATGGGAGAACCAAGAGGCTCACCGGAACCCTTGCATGGCATGCTTGCCGGTTGCCAGGGCGAAGGAGAAGATGTGCTACATCTGGTTGTAGTTCTGGATGGGTGTGTTGAGGAACTCAGCGTCCTTGGGGTGGTCCTAAGATAGAAGCACAAGGGTTGTTAGCTGCTACAAGGCAATGACAGTGTGCAAAACAAGGGGACATTGAGGTAACTGCGACACGGACGGTGTAGTGCTCTGCCTCGAGAACGATAGAGATCAAGTGCTATGATCCCAGGAGGCGCCGCTAAGGTCTCTGAGTTTGGACACTTAAATCCATCGAGCTCTTCACTTCCTCAGGTGGTTGTACACCTGGGTGGCGGTCACCTCCTGGCCACAGAACTCGAACGCCTGCTTCGCAATTGTAGTCAAGTGCACCTCCTTGAAGCCCTTATCAGTCCTAACCCCACTAGAGATGAGCTCGCACATCTTGTTCAGCACGAACGTGGACATGAATGGCTGCCACTTCATGTTGTTCCGCCTATCATCCTTCTTGGCCTTCAGTGCTCTGGCAACAGAATTCGAAGTTGGCTCAACGAGCACAACTGGCACAAAGCAAGAAGCACCAGGTGAAACCTCGAATACCTCTGAATCAGCAGACATGTTCCGACCGAGGAGGGGCTGCGAGTCCTCGACATAGGAGGCCGCAAACTGGTTGTCCGACAGGACAAGGGCCTGACTAAGATCCTGCGTCTGCGTGGTCGTGTCCTACAATCGTATCACGCATACACAGTAAGCATAACACACACAATACCACAACATAACAATCGAACGATCTATGAAAGTAGGAGCATACATGCCATCTAGATATGAATCCATCATCAATAGCTACCACAATATTAGAACTAGATATGAATTCATTGTGTTCATCACAAATATATACTCTAGCATGCTACAAATCCTACACAACTAGCTATGAATCCATAGTGTTCATCATTATCATACTACTCAATCTACACAGATCCATCACAAATAGCTACCACTACATCAAAACGTAGCATCTGCTCAAAGAAGACTGCACAAATCAACCCTATCACATGCTTGCACATCTAACCCTATGACCACATCCTCTCAGATCTACCTTGAACGAACACAGAGAAAGAGGCCATTCCTGAAGCTCGGGGGGGGGGGGGGGGAGGGTCGGAGAAGTTGAGGACAGGAGTCGCCGCCGCCGTCGGCCGCCACCGATGAAGGAGCTCCGCTTACCTGGTCGTCGGCGCTGGTACGCGCCGGCGGGAAAGATCGAAAGGGGGGAGAAGGGTGGCCGGGCTTTGGGTGGTGAGAGGATGGGGGCTAAATAGGGCGACCGAATCGGCAGGAGGTGAGCCAAAATCCTCCGGCTGATTTTTCGAAGATGCGCGCGAGCTCGCGCCATCTCCCTGGTCGCAGGAGCTGCGCGCCGTGTTCCCCTCCCCTGGCTCGCACGAGCCTGGCTCTAGAGAAATTGCAGATCCGGGTGTAGGTCGCGGGCCTGGCTGAGAGTGTTGTAAAGTTCGTGCCATGTAGGCCGAGTAGTGCATACAGGCTAACCAAACAGCCCGAGTCATTCCCGTGCAGGTCTGGTTGGGCCTTATGCGGGCAACCAAACGCGTCCTATAGGGTTGCCTTATGATTGTTTTGGATGACGCCTCAAGATAGATACGGGGTTTCTGCATTAATTAAATTGATAAAGGAGTTATTGTGTTTTTTTTACGAAAATGATTCAGATCCATTATCAAAGTTCATCGAAAGTACAGAGCACCTTAAATATAATAAAAAATTCATCGAGATTGCAGGACCACCGAACAACCACTACCGCCGCCAGAATGAGCCACTATCGCCGCTCCCCTACCGGAGCCGGCTAGACCATGTCGATGACAGCCAGGAAGTCTTCGTACACGTGCCCCTAAAGACCAGCGCCCTAGAGCCGTAGTCGTTGTCGTTGAACCATTGATTACATCTAAAAACCTGACATCAAATCTTGTCACACGACGAGAAACCTCATTATCATCACACCAAAACAACACTAGGGACTAAATGCACTTTCACTAGGGTTTCAGGTCGCCCTCCTAGACCCACGTGAATAGAAATGTGCCTTTAAACGAAAAAAGGCCATCCTGTTACCGGTCCATTCATAAGCTCTCAGAGCCAGCCAGACTGGAAAATGTTGAAATATCAACCATAATGTTGGGAGAATACATGACTTTTCCTTTCCCTCACGTTAAGGCAGCTAGGTAAAAGTTCTCCTTCCATCCAAGCTCCATCGGCCAGCCAGTGGATTCTCCTCCCCTCTGCCTGCCGCTCCGGCAACTGGTGGCGGGGAGGGGAATTCCGGTGCCTCTGCTCTGGCTAGTAGTTTAGGTTAGAGGTTTTTAGTCCTCACGGGGCGACGCTTCGACGGGTAGCGGCACCATCTTTGAGTTGGTCTTCCGAGCTTCTTTCTCCCCGAGTCTGTCCGTCAAGACAGAATCAACAGAGCTACAACATAGATTCTTGTCGTCTCCTTGGGGTGACGAGGTTAGGGATTCTCGCCGTGCGTGATGCCGTGATGGCTAGATTTGGTGCCAGGTTCATATCGATTCAAGCGTTCAAGGACGACGACTACGGCTCCAGACTGCTGGTCCTTAGGGGCACGCGCACGAGGACTTCATGGTCAGGTCGGCTCCGGTATGGGAACGGCAACAACAACACTTTATCCCCTCGTTTTGCCGGCCGTAGTGGTCCTTCCGCATGAGGATTTCATGGTTATCATCAGCCGGTAGGGCCTGCAACAAAATGTACGTAGAATAGGTCTATAAAATGCAATGAACCTTTGCTTATGCACCTGGTTGATTCCGTCTATTTGTGTTAGGAGAAACCACGGATTCAACTCAAAATTATTGGAATCCATGGAGATTCCGGTCGCTATGTTGATGTGTATGCATCATGAATGACATTTACTAGACGCGTACCCTCATATATACTTCAAACAAATCCTGCGAGTTGCAATTTGTACGACCAAATTAATCAATTAACTATCTGATTCGGTGGATCATTACAGCCAAACCAAGCAAGGACGAGAGCTCCTTTCAGTTAAACTATGCTCAGAAATAAAACTAAAATAAATGTATGTGGCGGTAGGGCGCCGTGGTTTCAAAGAATCTGCATCAGGCTGGGTCAGTTTAACATTTCCCGTAGTTCGATCCAGTCAGCTCGCATAAAATAACAGGTTTCATAAGAAAATAAATCGCAGCAACTAAGTACCTACCACATATTAAGTAAACCATTACAGCAGATAAGAATATACGACCTACTAAGAACTGACTTTGTTTTGCATCTCATCGAAAAACAAGTAAAGTACAACAATTAAGCATTCAGTTAAATTAATGGATGTGGCATCATGCCGCCGTTGTTGCCACCAAATCAGCACAAGTGTTTGTCTTCTAAGCAACACTCATCTATATGTCGACTTGTCTATGTCATCGATCGCTGGTGGGATGTGGACGGGTTCATGGCAAGGTGCTGTGTACCGTGGAAAAGATCAATCATTCGAGTGTACATCCCTTTTGCAATAATGCTTTGTTTTATAACCGTGTTAATAAGTTTGTCTCGTGGTCATTCGCCGCAACTTGCATGCGTGCCTGCAAATATTTTAGTGATTGCGTCTCAAGAAGGGCGGATTGATGTCAGAGTTTTTCTAGACATAAGTTTTCTGGGTTCCAGACTAGCGTGATTTTCTGAAGATTCGTTTTCAAAATAATGGTTGAAACACCGCTTCATGTCCGGGGATGCAAACTCTTGTTTTGTCCTTGATTCCTTAGGCTCAACAGCGATGAATTTGTATTGTTATTTTGTTGAAGACATTGTCTCCTTGCTGATATGTTAGCCTTTGGTCTTGGATTCGGCAAAAATCCTTGTTTTGACTGTCTTAGCCCGGACGTGACGACACGATGAGAGGACACTAAATCCTTCTTGAAGGTGTTAGTACGGTAAAAATCAACTTAGTTGTGGGTGTTTATTTCATATCTTGTAATTGTTTAACCGTGATTGCCTCTTGTACTCCACTTATTACTAATTAATGAAGATGATTGTGTGCATCGTAATGATGCAGAGGCTGGATGTTTAACCTAATTTTCAAAAAAGATCTACCAATGTTCATATTTTGGCACTATTGCTAATACGGCGCCGCAGCAGTCACGCTATCGCCCGGACCCCGTCGAATATACTTTTCATGTACTCCCTCCGTCCGGAAATACTTGTTTTAGAAATGGATAAAAATTGATGTATCTAAAACTAAAATAAGTTTAGATACATCCATTTTTATGACAAGTATTTTTGAACGGAGGGAGTACATGAGCAGGGGTGAGATACGCGGGGAACCCCCGGAGTTTTTCATCTACGCGGGGAACCGCTCGGGTTTTTCATCTACGTTTCAGTCGGAATGTATAGTATACAACACTACACAACTGCGTGCGTGGCTTGGCTCCCAGTTTATCTTTTCTCTCAAAAAGACTCAGCACTCGAGTCTCGGTGGCTGGAGCATGAGCATAAACAATGGCGTGTGACTCGAGTCTGACTCTGAATCGGGGTGCACTAGCAGCGGTGGAATCCGTTGACGGGACCGACGAGGGGCCTTGGCGGCCAAGGCGCGCAGGAGCGCCAAGATTCCAGCGCAGCCGCTGGTGCTAGGAAACAACACAGGGGAACCAGCCGGCGACAAAGCAGGATAAAGAAAGGCGAGGTTATGTGGCGACGCGATCGGGATCGAGGGTCTACCTTAACAAGATGGGCGGGCATGTGGGCTACCTCGTCGCCGCGGCGGGGCGGCGACGAGGCGCGGCGTGCGCGCGGGGCCCACCACCTGCGATGCTGTACGGTACGACTTGGGACGAGCCCCTGCGTGTGGTGTGAACTCTCAACCTTGGCGGATGGTATCATATGCGTACTTGCGTAGGAGCAGTTAACTTGACTGAACTTCAGAAAGCTTGGGAATGAAGGCAAGTTTGCGCAAGTGTAGAGGAGGCAGAGGTCTCGTCATGCCTCAGTTTTCTTCATTTATTTCTACAATGCATTAACATGCCAAACATCATGAGGCATATCAGCATGTGGTCATCCAAGGCAATATTGGATGGCAACAGGTCTAGGTCCATGCTTTTTCTTTTCTTGAAAAGGGATTAACTTCGGCATAATTGTGGTGCACACATCCATTTTTAAGAGTTCAAAGTAGTCAATACAGAAAATAAAGATCACAACCATGACCGGTCGGTAATAAGGTTACATGACACATGCGCATGACATATTAATGACTCACCAGCCAAACCGGTTGAATAAATCGGGTGCTATTGTTTCCAAACGGTTGCACACTGCTCTCGAGCGTCCACGTATTAAAGTAATGACCATGTAATGATTCACATTGTAGCCTGTATTTGATCTGTTAATGACACAATCGTTCCTACGATTCCAAATTGCCCACAATAAGGTACAAAGTATCTTCCACCCGAAAATGCCCCTTGAGTTTCGGTTGAGTAACCACGTTACACATGTGGTAAGAAATCCAAACTATTTGAAAATAAAAAAGAGTTTCGGTTGAGTACCCGTCAACCAATACCCAAGCAGATTTGGTATACTTGTGGGAGGTGGCTCGTACTCCAAATTAGAGTGGCAAACATGCAAGGTAGAGAAACGATTTTGATTTTCTTTTCTTCTTGATCATAAAAGTAACATGTTTTACAACGTCAACAATTCCTTTTCACTAAATTATGTTTATAGAGATGAGGGGGTTGGAGGGTGATGACGAGATTGTAGGTTCTGCAAGGAGGGGAGAGAATGTAAAGGACCGGGCCAAAAAAAAAGGCCGGTGCTGAAAACCCAGGCCCGAGCCCGGCCTGACTGTCAGGCCTACTAAATTGGGCCCGAGCCCAAAAAAGCCCGACACACCCCGGCCCGACACGGCCAAAATCGTGTTTTCTGCAAGCCCAAGCCCACCTGATCTGCCCGTTGGGCTCAATTTCTTGGCCCGCCTGGGATTTTTAGGCCGGGTTCGGTCGGGCCGTCCGGGATGGGCTGCCCATGGCCAGGTATAATTGGAACGTATCTCTATTCTTATAAAAAGCAGAGTTGGTGATGATGGTGTGCCTGCCATCCTGCAATATAGGTCGTCCGATTTATATCTGACGGATAGGAAGGAGACTATGGCAATTTTGTAAAAAGATACCCACACCCTCTCCACATTTGCAAATAAGGCCATCCCTCGTTCATCCTTTTCTCCACAAGATAAACTACTCATACAAATGCATCTTGTTGTTCCGTGCAACGCATGGGCATCTGGCTAGTAGAAATATATTTTTAATGTACCGAAGCAGAGAAAATATAATTTTTACATGCCACTAGCTCATGTGATGTAAAAATTATATGTGGCCTTCTTTTCCCAGGACCTTGGTATGTGTAAACCCGAAAAATACTGGAATCTATGGACGATATAAAAAGTGGCCACGCATAGCACTTGCTCCCCATTCGCATTACTACGTGATAGTACTACTAGTAAATCACAAGCCAAATCATCATACGCGGCGATGCAAAGCCGCCTGCTAAGCCGCAAGGCCGGTAATCCGACTCAGATCTCTGGACGACACTGTCGCGTGGGGCCGGAGACACTTGAGCCCACCTGCCATGAGACGGCAAGATTCTAAATTAGGCACGCCAATCAGAATCAGGCGAGATGAAACCAAAAGCACCTGCCGTCCAAAGATTATTGGTTTGACGCGGCGAGCACGAGCCGTCCTTCCCTTTCCACCAGTTTTACGTCCATGTCGATGTCGTCGTATTTTTCTATACGAGGCGTGCCGGGCGTGATGACCCTTGCCCATTTCTTTTTAGCCACCATACGTTGGGTGCATCTTGCCTTGCCTCTTGAGCGCCATTGACGATGGATCTCTAGCTCCTGCGCGGCTACCAAGAGCCGCTGATCTGGAATCTTTGGATCTTCTGCTCCTCTTTGTCAAACCAATGCTCCCAGATTCCAGAGTGCCGCCGTCTGATTCGCCGGCGTCATTTTCGGCCTTACTGGAGTGGGCTTGAATTTCAGATTTATAAAAGCTTTTGGGTTACATCGTTGTTCCCAACGATGATAGGAGGGTATTCGTTTCTGCATCTCAATCAAAAATTGGCGGCCGCCGAGAGTAAGACTTATAGCATTTGACGTCATCGATGACCTGTTTGGTTGATGTTCAAAAAACAGCGTGACGCCTGTATATAAAGACAATTATTTAGAAAGTGGAGGCCATAAGATGCGTTTTATTCAAGCTATGTTTTAGTTGCCACATGTTTACTTCTTCCGCCATATGATTCAGCTTCGCTACATAACGTGTTTTTTTTGCGGGGAGGCCGTTTTTCTTAACACAGTACAAAGCAGATATCCACTTACGTGCAATTAGCCTCTAATGCTGTTACCGTACAAACGGCACTTGGTAAAAATCATGTCATGTGAATCACGGGTCACACATTTGTAAGGTCTTTAAAAGTAGTCACACAGTGATAAGTGTCTGTATGTACTCCCTCCGTTCATTATTATAGGACGTTTTAACTTTTTTTCCCTTTTGATTTTAATGTATATAGAAGCATTTTAGTGTGTTTGTTCACTAATTTCATTTCAAGTATAGTTTAAATTAAAATATCTAAGATATCCTATATTTGTGAACAGAGGGCGGCCTCGCTTGTACAGTCAAATACTCGTATTTTCGGAGTTAAACAATTGCTCTTATAGGTATTCATCTCTACCCCTCTTTCGCCGTGGAATTCAATTGAAAGGGAACCCAACATAGTATTCTTTCTAGCCAGGTCCAAAGTACTCCCTCCGTTCGAAATTACTTGTCTTGGAAATGGATATAAATAGATGTATTTAAAACTAAAATACGTCTAGATATATCCATTTCTCCGACAAGTAATTTCGGGCGGATGGCAGTACACCTGGCTGATTCCGTCGATTTTTGTTAGAGAAAACAAGAATTCATAGGGATTCAACCAAGATGGGATGGGAAATCAATGGAGATTCCGGTCGATATCATGCATAGCATTTTTTTACTAGACGCGTACTCCTCTGGTAGTATCTCTCTCGTATTATACTTACAAAAATGCTGCAAGTGGCAGTTAGTAGGCCCAACTGATTAGGTGGTGATCATTACAGCAAAACCAAACAATCTCCAGTTAAACAATCCCCTGGAAAGAAAACTAAACAAAGCATATGTGGCGTTGCGTCGCCGTGGTTTGTGAGGAATCTGCATCAGGCCGGGCCAGTTTAGTTTCCCGGCGGTTTGACCTGGCCGGTTTGCATTGATTAAGCCTCTCATTAGTTAAGTACCAGGCCATTACCAGATAAGACCAACTAAGCACTCCGTTAAAGTATGGTATGTGGCAACATGGCGCCGTTGGTGCGATCGAATCGGCACGACGTTTTTTTTTTTTTCTGTTCTTTTCTTGCAAGCAATTGTTGTCATCTGGACGCTTCTGACTTGTCAATGTCGACATCTGTTGTGAGACGTGGACAGGTACATGGCAAGGTGCGGTGCACCGTGGAAATGATCAATCAGTTACCATTATACTCTCATTGCGCAGGGCAAGTGATGCGTGCTCTATAACCATGCATACAACGTTTCTCAAAAAAAAAAGTTTGTCGACTCATATCTGAAAGTTAATTATCATACGCCTAATTCACTAACTGGTAAGGCAAGCCGGCAGGTATCATTGATCTAAACGCTCTTATATTTCTTTACGAATAAAGTATGTTTAGAATTTACGGAGAGACTACGTCTTTTCATTATGTGTAAATGTCAAAACCTATCTGGGAGTTAAATTGACTCCGCGTCTTGCACGACCATTTCTTTTTGATAGAATGCAACGCCAATAAATCTACTGGCAGTTGAAGAGCTCACAAACTCATGACCTGTGCGCCGTGGCATAATTTATCACTACGCGAACATAATTCTAACTAGGCCGGCGGGCAGGTGATATGTGGGGAACCGCTCGAGCTTTTCTTATGTGTTTGCCCAAGAGTACATATGTGCGTGCGTGGCTCGATGCGGACGGTTATGGTCCCCTGCAGGCCGATCGCCACCCAAGTTGGCGTATAATATAAAATGACAACAAACAAGTAAACAATGTCATGTGACTCGAGAATCGACTCTGAATCGGGTTACACTAGCAGTGGTGGAATCCGTTGACGGGCCGAGGGATCTTGGTGGGGAAGATAAACCATACTAGAGTATGAACCTTTCTATTTTTTTTCTTGCATGAGGAATACCATACCTGCGATCGTCACAATTCATGTGAAGCGTGCTTCATATGTATTTGAAGACTTAATAGAAGAGGTGCTTTATGACGCGTAGGTGCGGGGCGTTGACTTTTCTTTTATACATTCAATTTTAAATCTTTTGTATCAATTGAGACGATTGTCTAAATTATGTTTTCTTTGTATATTCGTGTTCTTTGTGACGAGGACTTTCATATAAGACCATTTGTAAAACATATTGACAAGTCTCTAAAACTTCACCAAGTTTCCAGTATTGGTAGGAAGGAATAACAAAATCAGGAAGTTTTAGAAACTAAAGCTTAAAATTTGGCGCGCCCTTCATGTGGAGTCCAACGACTTTGTGGATCACGAAGAAATCATGCGGTCAGGCAGGTGCGTGCCCCTCAAATTTGTCGACTGGATAGACGACACACAAACTTATATTCGTCACATGTCTGGTTTTTTGTATCGTTTTCTCATTCAGACACTCTGATTTCTTTCAAATTTAAACATTTAGCACATAAAGCAGACATGCATATAGTTTGTAACAGGTTACATTAACAAAAGCATCTAACCGGCGACATGTAGAAATCACATGTTGTCGCGTCTGCACCCTCCCCTCCTCCTTGAGTGTAACCGTTGTCCCCTACTCCTTCGGCGTGTGCATTGTCTCCTCCGTCGAGGTTCGTGGAACGTAAGATCATTAGTCACGCCTTCTCCCAAAATTCTCCCAACACTGGATCCATTTGCTTCAGATCCAATGTGATTTGAACCGATTATGCTTGGCTATGTGTCCAGTTCCCGACCAATCCTCCTGAATTTTGAGCCTACCCGCCTCCATGTTCATCTGAACATAGAGCCTACTTGCCTCCATCTATTCCTGACGCCATCAGCTCTCATGCATATTATCTTATCTCGCCTTCTTCTCTTGGTTTTTCTCTTCTTCCATCTCTAGCTTCTCTTGATTCTTCTTTCGGCTAACTTGCTTGTTTCCATCAATTCATCAAAGAAATCATCGCCTCAACCGCTCCATCTATTGAGCTTCTTTTTCCTATCTTTCTCCCGTCAGGTCGACTAGTGATAGACACTACAATGGGACTTCTAGGCACATTTTCTATTTCATATCTAGGACCATCATCGTCTTCACCGTCATGCATCTCCAGAGAAGAATTGTTGCACTTCTCAGTTTTTGGACTACCATCTTCGTTTCTTGACTTCCACTTGTCGTGGCTATCCAACAAATTTGTCCAATGTTGGAGACATTCGCCCTCCGGCTTAGAAATTTGTCGGTACCTCTCTAGGGCTATGTTATTCTAAAACAAGCAAATGCTCAAACTGATGCGATTGCTCAAAGTAATGCAAACGTGGTAATAAAACATAACATAATTGCCTACATATTGGTAAATAGTGACACCGCTAGGAGGAGCGTGCTTATTTTGCTCCAAACAAACCAACCAACGGTTGCACATCTCTTTAATCGTACCCCTTCAGTTTGTGAGAGATTTGAGAGTACGATCCGTTCTGCATCTAAGATGATGTTTGAAATGCTCCATAACCATCTTCTTGCATGAGATTTGACATATGTTAAATATTTTTCAAATACACGGTCAACAGTTTTAAGTACATATTTGAACATTAAGCTCAATGAACATTTTTTTTCTAATGCATAGTGAACAATTTTAAGTACACATTTGAACAATTTTCAACAATTTTATAAATAATTATATAAACATGCAAACATCTTGGGTAGCGTTGCAACATTTTCGATAAATATGATGAGAAGTTTATATGTTATGAGCATTTTTTAAAACTTGTGAAACAAACTTTTATATTTCATGTTTTTCTATAAATGTGATAAAAACATATTTTAAAGGTGTGCAATTCTATAAATACACGCCAAATATTTTCTAAACACGGCTAGAACATTTCCTCAAAATGAGCATTTTTTGTGTTATTGAAAAATTTAGAATACACAATGATTTTTTTTCAATACCACATCGTTCCTTAAGTAGCAGTGAGCTTTTTTTAGTACACCATAAACATTTTTGTGTATACAACGATAATTTTTTCATCACACGATGACTATTTTTTAAAACATATAAAACATTTTTTTATTCATTAGAACAGAATATATTTTCCAAAATCAAATGGTACATTTTAAATTATTTTCTAAAAGTAGATTAAGAAAACAGAAACAAGAAATGTCAAAAGAAAAAAACCAATGCATGAAAAAAGTGTGCACGTCTCATGCGACTTTGAAAAAAATGTTTCTACAATGTAAAACTATGTTCACATAATTTAGAAAAATAGTTCATACCATTAAAAATATACTTTAGAATTAAACAACTGTGCACATTTTGAAAAATTATGTTTGAGACTTTACATAAAGTATTTATACATTGTAATAATTTACAATGTAAAAAAGTCACATAGTTTGAGATATGATTAGTGCCATTTAA
Organism: Triticum aestivum; assembly: GCF_018294505.1. NCBI lineage: Eukaryota > Viridiplantae > Streptophyta > Magnoliopsida > Poales > Poaceae > Triticum > Triticum aestivum. Next base: position 70,187,919 of record NC_057805.1, read on the forward strand.
AAAAATGTTCAACGTGTATTTAGAATTTTTTTGACAAAAAACCAATGTTTGAAATGTATTAGGAAAAATTGTTCATCAAATATTCGAGAAAACTTCAACGTATATCAAAAATATGCTCCACATGTACACTAAAAATGTATAACTTGTGTTTAATAAATTCGACATATGTTTGAAAAATAAGGACAAAGGGATAATGAGAAAAGGGAAATTTTAATCCAACAGAAAAAGAAAACCGAAGAAACCCCAAAAGAAAACTGATAAAGGTCGTAACGAAAACACCGAAAAAAGAAGAAAAAATCATTGGGAACCTTTCTAAGTCGGCCAATACCGGGGGAAGGTTCCATGAACAGCTTCTCGCGAACCTTCCTAAGATGCTTGACTCCATATGGTCGGGCAACAATCTTAGCAAGAGTCAGGGTGGGGCCGCGAGAGCTATAACTCGCTTAAGGCTGATCCTATTCGGCGTTCAGGTCACTCGTTAGCGACCAGGAGCATACCCTCCTACCTCGCATATACACAATTAGGGCGGGCCCAACTAGTCCTTTCCGGTTCTTGAGGGTTCTCCGTTTTATTTTTTGTTTTTCCTTTCGGGCTTTTCCTACTTTTTCACTTTTTTTATTCCCTTTATTTATTTTATTTTTTCATTCTCGTTTTTACTTTTTTCCTTGAGTTTTTTTCCCTTTTTTTTAATTTTAAGAACAATTGTTAAATTCATGAAGCTTTTTCGAAATTATGAACATTTTCTTATATTGTGAACAATTTTTGTTTTTCTCAAACATTGTTTTATGAAATTATGAATATTTTTCAAATTCGTGCACATTGTTTTTAATGCTTAACATTAGTTGTGTTCATGAACATATATTCTGAAATTGTGAACATTTTTTTGAAAATCGTGAACATTTTTTGAATTGGCGAAGATGTTTCGAATTGGTGAACATTTTTTAAATTAGAAAGAATTTTACAAATTCATGAAAAATTTGGTTTGATGAACATTTTTTTGATATGCACGATCATTTTTCCTAATTAAAGCATGTTTGTTTGTATTAGCAAAGGACGCATTTCGTTGCCTGCATTTCTCTCAATCAAGCCCGCATGGGAAGATTGTGGCCAATTTGGTTCCCTGTGTTGTGTTTACTGTTGGGCCTGCGTAACACGGAATTCAAAGCACCTCTGGACGTGTGTCGGTGGGAACGCCACAACAAGCGCAAGGGTGGGCCCCTTGCACGAGAGGAGGTTGGAGGGATGCGAGCATGTACTGAGCGTGTACATTATATCTTCTTCTACCTCATTAAGCTCCTCCCTAATCTTCTTTCTCCCTTCTTCCGTCTAATGTACACAGTGCTTCGATTTGAGATAAACTCTACATGAAAAAGATGCACATCGATGTTACGGTTTCATTTTTACGATTGGTACGTAGTTTTGTTGACGGTAAATGCTCAATTTTGTGTTCATGTTGGGAGCTATTTTGGACGAATTTTGTTAAATTTGTCACGCAAGATCGACTGTTTGAAATTTTCTTTGACCGGTAGCTTCATCTCACAGTTCGACATGACATTCGTGTTGCAAGTTTTTTTTCAACGATCGTTCATCTCGTCCTTCTTTCCATGATCTTACTGCACTCACGCCACCTGACACTCACACTGTATTTCTTCTCCTCTGTCCTCTGTCTCAGAGCCCTCCTATCCGTCACTCTTGACGTCAGCGTCGTTCCTCTTGACCTCCTTGCCCGCATCCTACTACACTGTAGTCGTTTCCGGCATCGGTCATATTGGCATCTTCTCTCTCCTCCTACTGCACTGACGCTGCCATGGCACGAGCACTGCATTTCTCCTCCTCTGTCCACTGTTTTCATACAGACTTTCTTTGCGGCGACGAGGCTAGCAACTAGTTGGCCGCGCCGCCGAAGAGGTCGATCGCGCACGACTCCGTGCATGTTGTGTCGGACGCGACGCCACGACCACCGTCCACCATAGTCGACATGGTCCGACACGGACTGCATTTCTCCTCCCCCGTCCTGTGCCTGATCGCTCCTCCGCACGGACTTTCTCTGTGCCGGCGACGCTAGTAACTAGTTTGCCGTGGCGACACTAGTAACTTGTTCGCCGCGGCGCCGGCAGGAACGCTCACCCCAGACTCTGTGCTCGTCGTGTCGGACATGGCATCGCGGTCACCATCCACCGCAGTCGCGAGACACAGTATAACTGTGTGTGTTAAGTGTAGGTGTTACCCCTAAATCATATCCTGTGTATATAACCAAACACCGTGTAGTTGCGTGAGTCGAGCTAATGCAGGCAACCAAACGGTATACCAAAATTGCTCCCCTAATGCAAGAGGCCTAAATGCGGGCAACCAAACAAAATGAAGATGTTAGTTTTCTGCCTGTTTAACGTCAGCCGGACTTCATTGAGCGAGGCTACACTGGAAATGCTACCAAACACGCCCGAACAGTTTTTGAATCAATGAACTTTTTTTTTAATTCACAATCATTTTTTATTTTTTATTAACATTTTTAGAAAATTTGTGACCATTTATGGAATTTCTGAAAGATACTTCAAACTCATGAACATTTTTTGAATATGAAAACAAAATTAAATCATTTTTCTCTCAAACAATATTCGAAATTCATTTTTTTTAAATTCGAAACTCTTTTGAAATCCTGAATTATTTTATAAAATAAAAAACAAAACCAGAAAAGAAAAAAAGGGCCCAGCCCACCCCGCGCACTGGCCAGCCCAAAAGTTCGCGTTGGCACAATGGCCAGCGCATACCGCGCCTAATAGGGGCGAATCCTACTTGGCGCTGCAGGCGCCGGTTATTACTGTTTCTGCAGGAGGCGCATGCAGCCGCGTTAGTTGGGCCTGGTCCATTATAGTTTTTTTCTTCTTTTAAATAGTATTTTTTTGCTGTTTTTAAAGCGACAAGTTGGTTGCGAGGCAAACAGGGAAAACCAGTACGCCACCTCACTCGATGATGCAAATGTAGTTCGTCTTTCTCTTTTTATTTGTTCCTCAGTTTGTTTTGTTCTTTTTTTCTAATTTTATCTTTTCTGTTACTTTTTTTTTCTAAAATGCGGGTTTTTCAGTTCATGAAATTTTCTTCAAAACCGATGAACTTTTTTCAATTAGATGAATATTGTTTAAAAAATACGATGAACTTTTTCGAATTTGATGAGCTTTTTCAAATTGAACGAGCTTTTTTTCAAATTGATGATTTTTTTTTCAAAATTGGTGAACTGTTTTTCATAGTTGGTGGACTTTTTGAAAATCGATGAACTTTTTGCAAATCTGATGAAGTTTTTTATCAAATCGATGAATCTTTTTCGAATTCAATAACCTCTTTTTCTAAAATTGATGAATTTTATCACAATCAATGAACTTTTTTAAAATTCGTGAATTCTTTTCGAAATTTGACAAACTATTCTTCATTAAAGAAAATAGACATTTTTCAAATTGTTTTCAGATAACTGAATAATCTCAGTGGTATAGTAAATGGCTGAGTAATAAATAGCGCGGGTGCATTCGTTGTAACTAAATTTTGTGTTGCTTTTTGTTAACTACCATTTTGATGGTCTAGTGGTTAAGCCAAGCAATTGCAGGGATGTGTGGCACGAGATCGATTCCCCATACCAGCAATTTTTGGCGTGGTTTTTTCGCGAAAGAATTTCTTCCTGGGTCGAGCTTGAAACAGCCCACAGAGGACGTAATGTGAGAGTAGCGGTCGTCTCGGCTGAATTTTGTGTGTGGACATAGAACAACGTGCCGGCCCATTCATAGCGTTATTTTTCGTACGCGCTTGCTCTCGCTCCGTGGCTGGCTACCTTCGCAGTGGTTGCCTAAACAAAACCCCTTCGCAGTGGTTTGCTTTGTCTTTTTTTTTTCTGTTAGTTTTGTTCTTTACCGGATTTATCAGTTTTTTTAGATTTTCAACTGTTTCCACTGTTTTTCATCATTTTTCTCTGATTTGTTCCCTTTCTTGCGTTTCTTGTTTTATCTTCGGTTTCCAGTGGGTTCCCTAGTTTTTGTCTGTTTCTTACTCAGTTTTCCATTGTTTACTCTCTTTTGCATTGGTTTTCTTAGCTTTTTATTTTTATTTTTATTTTACCTTTTTCATCATTTACTTTAGTTTTCTTTGTTTCTTTCTTGGTTTTCTTTTAATTTTCAACACATGTGTAATTTTTTCAGTACATTATGTATATTTTTGGTGTACACATGAAACATCTTTTAGATATATGCTGCAAAAGTTCAAGCACGTGATATTTTTTTTTCTTAAATACATGTTTTGAGCACTTTTTTGAATACATGGTCAATATTTTTTAATGCACATTGATCATGTTTTAGTGTCAATAAACATTTTTTGTCATACAATATATATTATTCGTATACATCAGGAACATTTTTATATAATGTTTAAAAAAACAAAATACAGAATTGCATTTTAAAAATGATATTTTATGTCTACTTTTATTTAATGTATGTTGTACAATTTTTGTATACTTCAATAAATTTATTTATTACATATTTATGAAGATGATTTTTTTCATATACATTGTCTATTTTTTAAACATTTTTGTATACATAAGAAACATTTTCTGATACACATTTAACATTTTTATAATGCTTGATTAACATTTTTTAAATACTAGATCAGATTTTTAATAAACACTATATAGTTTTTGTATACATTTTCCATATGCACGAGAAACATCTTTTCTATGCACATTTAACATTTTTTAAATGCTTGATTAACATTTTCAAATGTTTAATATAAAGTGTTTTTTGTAATATATTTAGGTATGAAACATATTTGGAAGTGTAAACAAAAGTAAAAAAGGAAGCAAAAAAGAAAAAGAAAAAACATGAAAAGAAAACAGAAAAAATGAGATTCTGGCTTCCCGCACGCTGGGCCAGCCAAGTCTCACGCTCGCCCTGGCGAGGCTGCTTTATTTCTTTTTTTAGAGTACGATAAAGACGTACCTTAGCTTTATAAAAGGCAGAAGAATATGTATAAGAGATTATATATACGCTAGTTAGGTATCACAAATCAACCCTAACTCATCCTCCACGCCACTCCAACACTCTACGCGACTACTCTAATACTAATTGGTCTCCAAATGCTCCTGCTTTTGCCCAAGTCCTCAGATCGTCGAAGATCATATCAGCCGTTTCCCACTCGTTCTTGATCGTGCTCGAGCCGAATACCCAATCGTTTCTTTGCTTCCAGAGAGTCCAGCAAACCAGCATCACGAACGTGTGCAAGCCTTTCCGAGTTTGCTTAGTGATTCATTTTCTGGCCGCCGTCCACCATTGCACCAACCTTGATTGGTTAGTTGGGCATAAATCAATTCGAAAAAAATTCAAAAAATTCCAATTTTTTTTGAGAGAAACATTGACAAAAGTTCTAAGTGCCTGCAAAAATTCGTCATGAAATCACATTCCTAGAAGGCGTGGCAAAAAAAACAAAAACAGTACTCTGAAAAAAGCTACTTTCAAACGCATTTTGAAGCACTGAATTTGTTTTTTTTGCCACACCTTATAGGAATGTGATTTCATGATGAATTTTTGCAGGCACTTAGAACTTTTGTCAATGTTTCTCACAAAAAAAATTGGAATTTTTTGAATTTTTTTGATTTTTTCTTTCGATTTTACTGTTCATGCGGGAGCATATGAGCTCGGGTGCAGACTGGACTTTTCGCGCCCAGCTAGGGTTCATCTCGTAATAAGCGAGATATAGCCCCTAAGTCTAACCTAGGCCTAATCCGAGAAGTTTAGTCATACCTATCGCTTGCTAACGTAGCTTTGCGCACACCAGCTTTGACCGGTTGAAGTAAGTTTGGTTTTTTCTGTTTTGGTTTTCTTATTACCCTTCTTCGTTTTCCTTTTTAGTATTTTCATTTGTACTTTCTGGTCACCCTTTTATATTACTAATAAATACAACTTACCTCATAAATTAATGAATATTTACTAAAAACAAAAGAATGGATTCTCAAACAAGATCGTTTGGTATTATATAGGTGGATTTTCACAGCAAGTGAATACTTATTTTTCATATGAATAACATTGTGTAAAGCACATGAACATTTAGTTTTATATGTGTGAACATCTTTGTTTACAGATATATGAACATTAAACTATTTAATTTGTTCCACGTGCAAGTGGTGTAATGAATATCTAGTTGTAACCAATTTTGTGATTTAAAGATATCGTGTTTTGAAAATTTAGTTGGAAAACTATGAAATTTTGAATTCTGCCATTCCCTAGTACATTGAGAATTCTCGTATTTAGCTCGCTTACTATGAGATGCTTGCCGTGGAGGTAGACTGCGTAGCTTTATTGGGCTGGGCCTATTACGGTGTTCACGAGCGATGACTCGGTAATACTCGCGATAAGCAAGAAATAGACGCGCTCGGCCTAATTAATCGTCCACTACAAACATATCAACAAGGAATTATTTGCCAAATTTGCCAAGCCTGTGGTCTTGGCCCTTGAAGATATTCTACTGGAGGATGTTGAAATGCTACCATTCCAACTCACTGACGGAGAAGAACCAGAAAACTCACTGATAGTGTTCTTTTTAGAAGAACACACTGACAGTGCTAATTCCCATACTGGGCATTTTGGGCCAGCTGCAGCCTGATTCGAAATCAAGCGATTGTCCAAAGAGTTGGAAGCGGAGACTTTTTTTGTGCTCGGACATTTGCAAGTATCATGAGAGTACGTGCTGCCGACTAAATAAAATATTAGCACTGCCATTAAGAATATAAGAGAAGATTCTAATATCATATTATAATACAATATTGTAACGCGTCAAACATGAAAATTTAATAATAAGTAGATGATAGCCACAATTTTATATCAGTATTCTACAGATGAATGAATGAAATAGTAGTATGATATTGTGTGCTGGGGAAGTAATGTCATACAATCCTATCATGGGCATGATACTGGTAATATGATGTCAATGTATGATACCGTGCATTGAGATGTGATATCATAGACTAGTATCAGGTGTATAATACTAGTCCACTAGTCTAGATAAATATTATTAAGCGTCCCCTCCCACCACCATTGACCGATTGTTGATTCATCACACATGCTTTGCTAAGGTGAACAGTGTGCGATAACTCAAAAAAAGGTGAACAGTGTGCGATAATGTGCTCACGATTTGCATAAATCAATAGTGTGCTATGGGCACGTCTGGTTTAAGTGATGTGTTTGCGATGTCCTGCACACTATTATATTAAACAAAATGTGTATAATGATTTATCACTTCGAACACGATTGGACTGAACAAACTATGTGCGATAGTACACACACGACGTGCGATAGCGTTCACACACTTGTCACCGATTGCCACACGTCAGCTCCGGGAGGGGCCGATTCTACAGCAGCGCCTCCATTCCCACGCACTCGCTGAGGCTTGCCTCCCAAGCATGGCGAGACGGGTTGGACTACAGTAAAAAACCTAATCCCTTGCTATAAAATCCCTAGTGGCTAGCGAAGGCAAGTCACTCTCATCCCACTAACTCGTTGCCGCCACAGATAGACCAATAGTGTTAGGGAACGTAGCATGCAATTTCAAAAAAAAACCTACGATCACGCAAAATCTATCTAGGAGATGCATAGCAACGAGAGGGGAAGAGTGTGTCCACGTACCCTCATAGACCGAAAGCGGAAGCGATAGTTTAACGCGGTTGATGTAGTCGAACGTCTTCTCGATTCAACCGATCAAATAGCGAACGTACGGCACCTCCGAGTTCAGCACACGTTCAGCTCGATGGCGTCCCTCGAACTCTTGATCCAGCAAAGTGTCGAGGGAGAGTTTCGTCAGCTCGACGGCGTGGTGACGGTGATGGTGATGTGATCCGCGCAGGGCTTCGCCTAAGCACTATGACAATATGACCGGAGTAGTAAACGGTGGAGGGGGGCACCGCACACGGCTAAGAAACAATTAATGTGCTTAGAGGTGCCCCCCCCGCCCCCGTATATAAAGGAGGAGAGGGGAGGAGGCCGACCTAGGGGGCGCGCCAAGTGGGGGGAAACCCACTTGGACTCCTAGTCCTATTCGCCCCCTTCCTTCTATCGGAGGGGGAAAGGGGGAAGGAGAGGGAGAGGGAGAAGGAAAGGGGGGTCGCGCCCCTTCCCTTGTCTAATTCGGACTCCCCACGGGGGGGGGGGGCACCCCCTTGTGGGCTGCCTTGCCTCTCCCCTATGGCCCATGTGGCCCATTACTTCCCTCGGGGGTTCCGATACCCCCCCGGTACTTCGATAAGTACCCGGAACACTCCGGAACCATTCCGATGTCCGAATACTATCGTCCAATATATCAATCCTTACTTCTCGACCATTTCGAGACTCCTCGTCATGTTCGTGATCTTCTCCGGGACTCTGGACAATCTTCGGTCACCAAAACACATAACTCATAATACAAATCATCATCGAACGTTAAGCGTGCGGACCCTACGGGTTCGAGAACTATGTAGACATGACCGAGACACATCTCCGGTCAATAACCGACAGCGGAACCTGGATGCTCATATTGGTTCCTACATATTCTACGAAGATCTTTATCGGTCAAACCGCAATGATAGCATACGGCATTCCCTTTGTCATCGGTATGTTACTTACCCGAGACTCGATCGTCGGTATCTTCATACCTAGTTCAATCTCGTTACCGGCAAGTATCTTTCCTCGTTCCATAATGCATCATCCCACAACTAATTCATCAGTCACATTGCTTGCAAGGCTTATCATGATGTGCATTACCGAGAGGGCCCATAGATACCTCTCCGATACTCAGAGTGACAAATCCTAATCTCGATCTATGCCAACCCAACAAACACCTTCGGAGACACCTGTAGAGCATCTTTATAATCACTCAGTTACGTTGTGACATTTGATAGCACACAAGGTCTTCCTCCGGTATTCGGGAGTTGCATAATCTCATAGTCAAAGGAATATGTATAAGTCATGAAGAAAGCAATAGCAATAAAACTTAACGATCATTATGCTAAGCTAACGGATGGGTCTTGTCCATCACATCATTCTCCTAATGATGTGATCCCGTTCATCAAATGACAACACATGTCTATGGTTAGGAAACTTAACCATCTTTGGTTAACGAGCTAGTCTTAGTAGAGGCATACTAGGCACACAATGTTTTGTCTATGTATTCACACATGTATCAAGTTTCCGGTTAATACAATTCTAGCATGAATAATGAACATTTATCATGATATAAGGAAATATAAATAACAACTTCATTATTGCCTCTAGGCATATTTCCTTCAGTCTCCCACTTGCACTAGAGTCAATAATCTAGATTACATTGTAATGATTCTAACACCCATGGAGTCTTGGTGCTGATCATGTTTTTCTCGTGGAAGAGGCTTAGTCAACGGGTATGCAACATTCAGATCCGTATGTATTTTGCAAATCTCTATGTCTCCCTCCTTGACTTGATCACGGATGGAGTTGAAGCGTCTCTTGATGTGTTTGGTTATCTTGTGAAATCTGGATTCCTTCGCCAAGGCAATTGCTCCTGTATTGTCACAAAAGATTTTCATTGGACCCGATGCACTAGGTATTACACCTAGATCACATATGAATTCCTTCATCCAAACTCCTTCATTTGCTGCTTCCGAAGCAGCTATGTACTCTGCTTCACACGTAGATCCCGCCACGATGCTTTGCTTGGAACTGCACCAACTGATAGCTCCACCATTCAATATAAATACGTATCCGGTTTACAACTTAGAGTCATCCGGATCAGTGTCAAAGCTAGCATCGACGTAACCATTTACGACGAGCTCTTTTTCACCCCCATAAACGAGAAACATATCCTTAGTCCTTTTTCAGGTATTTCAGGATGTTCTTGACCGCTGTCCAATGATCCACTCCTGGATTACTTTGTTACCTCCCTGCTAAACTTATAGCAAGGCACACATCAGGTCTGGTACACGGCATTGCATACATGATAGAACCTATGGCTGAGGCATAGGGAATGACCTTCATTTTCTCTCTATCTTCTGCAGTGGTCGGGCATTGAGTCTGACTCACCTTAACACCTTGTAACACAAGCAAGAACCCTTTCTTTGACTGATCCATTTTGAACTTCTTCAAAACTTTATCAAGGTATGTGCTTTGTGAAAGTCCAATTAAGTGTCTTGATCTATCTCTATAGATCTTGATGCCCAATATATAAGCAGCTTCACCGAGGTCTTTCGTTGAAAAATTCTTATTCAAGTATCCTTTTGTGCTATCCAGAAATTCTATATCATTTCCAATCAACAATATGTCATCCACATATAATATTAGAAATGCTACAAACCTCCCACTCACTTTCTTGTAAATACAAGCTTCTCCGAAAGTCTGTATAAAACCATATGCTTTGATCACACTATCAAAGCGTATATTCCAACTCCGAGATGCTTGCACCAGTCCATAAATGGATCGCTGGAGCTTGCACACTTTGTTAGCACCTTTAGGATCGACAAAACCTTCTGGTTGCATCATATACAACTCTTATTTTAGAAAACCATTCAGGAATGCAGTTTTGACGTCCATTTGCGAGATTTCATAATCATAAAATGCGGCAATTGCTAACATGATCCGGACAGACTTAAGCATCGCTACGGGTGAGAAGGTCTCATCATAGTCAACTCCTTGAACTTGTTGAAAACCTTTCGCAACAAGTCGAGCTTTGTAGACAGTAACATTACCATCAGCGTCGGTCTTCTTCTTGAAGATCCATTTATTATCTATGGCTTGCCGATCATCGGGCAAGTCAACCAAAGTCCACACTTTGTTCTCATACATGGATCCCATCTCAGATTTCATGGCCTCAAGCCATTTCGCGGAATCTGGGCTCATCATCGCTTCCTCATAGTTCGTTGGTTCGTCATGGTCTAGTAACATGACTTCCAGAATATGATTACCGTACCACTCTGGTGCGGAACGTGCTCTGGTTGACCTACGAGGTTTGGTAGTAACTTGATCTGAAGTTTCATGATCATCATCATTAGCTTCCGCACTAATTGGTGTAGCCATCACAGGAATGGTTTTCTGTGATGAGCTACTTTCCAATTCAAGAGAAGGTACAATTGCCTCATCAAGTTCTACTTTCCTCCCACTCACTTCTTTCGAGAGAAACTCCTTCTCTAGAAAGGATCCATTCTTAGCAACAAATATCTTGCCTTCGGATCTGTGATAGAAGGTGTACCCAACAGTTTTTTTTGGGTATCATATGAAGACGCACTTCTCCGATTTGGGTTCGAGCTTATCATGATGAAGCTTTTTCACATAAGCATCGCAACCCCAAACTTTAAGAAACGACAGCTTAGGTTTCTTGCCAAACCACAGTTCATACGGTGTCGTCTCAACAGATTTAGATGGTGCCCTATTTAACATGAATGCAGCTGTCTCTAATGCATAACCCCAAAACGATAGTGGTAAATCGGTAAGAGACATCATAGATCGCACCATATCCAATAAAGTACGGTTACGACGTTCGGACACACCATTACGCTGTGGTGTTCCAGGTGGTGTGAGTTGCGAAATTATTGCACATTGTTTTAAATGAAGACCAAACTCGTAACTCAAATATTCGCCTCCGTGATCAGATCGTAGAAACTTTATTTTCTTGTTACGATGATTTTCCACTTCACTCTGAAATTCTTTGAACTTTTCAAATGTTTCAGACTTGTGTTTCATTAAGTTGATATACCCATGTCTGCTCAAATCATCTGTGAAGGTCAAAAAATAACGATACCCGTCGCGAGCCTCAACACTGATCGGACCGCATACATCGGTATGTATTATTTCCAATAAGTTAGTAGCTTGCTCCATTGTTCCGGAGAACGGAGTCTTAGTCATCTTGTCCATGAGGCATGGTTTGCAAGCATCAAATGATTCATAATCAATTGATTCCAAAAGTCCATCTGCATGGAGTTTCTTCATGCACTTTACACCAATATGACCTAAACGGCAGTGCCATAAATATGTTGCACTATCATTATCAACTTTGCATCTTTTGGCATCAATATTATGAATATGTGTATCACCACGATCGAGATTCAACAAAAATATACCACTCTTCAAGGGAGCATAACCATAAAAGATATTACTCATAAAAATAGAACAACCATTATTCTCTGATTTAAATGAATAACCGTCTCGCATCAAACAAGATCCAGATATAATGTTCATGCTTAATGCTGGCACCAAATAACAATTATTCAGGTCTAAAACTAATCCCGAAGGTAGTTGTAGAGGTACCGTGCCGACGGTGATCACATCGGTCTTGGAACCATTCCCAACGCGCATCATCACCTTGTCCTTAGCCAATCTTCGTTTAATCCGCATACCCTGTTTCGAGTTGCAAATATGAGCAACAGAACCAGTATCAAATACCCAGGCGCTACTACGAGCATTAGTAAGGTACACATCAATAGCATGTATATCAAATATACCTTTGTTCACTTTGCCATCCTTCTTATCCGCCAAATACTTGGGGCAGCTCCGCTTCCAGTGTCCAGTCCCATTGCAGTAGAAGCACCCAATTTCAGGCTTAGGTCCAGACTTGGGCTTCTTCCCGGGAGTGGCAACTTTCTTGCCATTCTTCTCGAAGTTCCCTTCTTTCCCTTGCCCTTTTTCTTGAAACTAGTGGTCTTGTTAACCATCAATACTTGATGCTCTTTCTTGATTTCTACCTCCGCAGCTTTGAGCATAGCGAAGAGCTCAGGAATTGTCTTATCCATCCCTTGAATATTATAGTTCATCACGAAGCCTTTGTAGCTTGGTGTCAGTGATTGAAGAACTCTGTCAATAACACTATCATCCGGAAGATTAACTGCCAGCTGAGTCAAGTGGTTGTGGTACCCAAACATTCTGAGTATGTGTTCACTGACAGAACTGTTCTCCTCCATTTTGCAGCTATAGAACTCGTTGGAGACTTCGTATCTCTCAACTCGGGCATTTGCTTAAAATATTAACTTCAACTCCTGGAACATCTCATATGGTCCATGACATTCAAAACATCTTTGAAGTCCCGATTCTAAGCCGCATGGCACACTGAACTATAGAGTAGTCATCAGACTGCTTCTGCCAGACGTTCAAAGCGTCTACATTAGCGGGAGGGGGCTTTTCACCTAGCGGTGCATCAAGGACATAATTCTTCAATGCAGCAATGAGGATAATCCTCAAGTTACAGACCCAGTCCGTGTAGTTGCCACCATCATATTTCAACTTAGCTTTCTCTAGGAACGCATTAAAATTCAAGGGAACGGTAGCACGGGCCATTGATCTACAACATAGATATGCAAAACTATCAGGACTAAGTTCATGATAAATTAAGTTCAATTAATCCTATTACTTAAGAACTCCCACTCAGATAGACATCCTCGAGTCATCTAAATGATCACGTGATCCATATCAACTAAACCATGTCTGACCATCACGTGGGATGGAGTAGTTTTCAATTGTGAACATCTCTATGTTGATCATATCTACTATATGATTCATGTTCGACCTTTCGGTCTCAGTGTTCCGAGGCCATGTCTGTACATGCTAGGGTCGTCAAGTTTAACCTGAGTATTCCGTACGTGCAAAACTGTCTTGCACCCGTTATATGTGAACGTAGAGCTTATCACACCCGATCATCACGTGGTGTCTCGGCACGACGAACTGTCGCAACGGTGCATACTCAGGGAGAACACTTATACCTTGAAATTTTAGTGAGGGATCATCTTATAATGCTACCGCCGTACTAAGCAAAATAAGATGCATAAAAGATAAACATCACATGCAATCAAAATATGTGACATGATATTGAAGGAAATATGCCCTAGAGGCAATAATAAAGTTATTATTTTATTTCCTTATATCATGATAAATGTTTATTATTCATGCTAGAGTTGTATTAACCAGAAAGTTGATACATGTCTGAATACATAGACAAAACAAGTGTCCCTAGTATGCCTCTACTTGACTAGCTCGTTAATCAAAGATGGCTAAGTTTCCTGACCATAGTCATGTGTTGTCATTAGATGAACGGGATCACATCATTGGGAGAATGATGTGATAGACAAGACCCATCTGTTAGCTTAGCATGCTGATCGTTTAGTTTTATTGCTATTGCTTTCTTCATGACTTATACATGTTCCTCTGATTATGAGATTATGCAACTCCCGAATACCGGAGGAACACCTTGTGTGCTATCAAACGTCACAACATAACTGGGTGATTATAAATATGCTCTACATGTGTCTCCGAAGGTGTTTGTTGGGTTGGCATAGATCAAGATTAGGATTTGTCACTCTGATTGTCGGAGAGGTATCTCTTGGCCCTCTCGGTAATGCACATCAGTATAAGCCTTGCAAGCAATATAACTAATAAGTTAGTTACAGGATGATGCATTATGGAACGAGTAAAGAGACTTGCCGGTAATGAGATTGAACTAGGTATTGAGATACCGATGATCGAATCTCGGGCAAGTAACATACCGATGACTCACCCCGGGCATAAAAACCGAAGACCGAAAACCGAACCCGAAAAGACCGAGACCGAACCCGAAAAGACCGAACTAAAAAAGACCGAATAAACTTTGGTCTGCAAAACTACATGACCGAATTTAATACGGTCAAATCGGTCCTCTACCCTGCAGAACCGAAAAGACCATATAGACCGATCTATTTTAAAAGCCCACACGCACAACAATGTTTACCTAAGGCCCAACTGGCTAGCCCAATCCTCACGAGCGAGACACTACCTCACCTCCTCACGACGAGCGACACAGAGGCACGAACCGCGGCCTCACTCTCGTTCCTCCCCCTTCTCTGCCAATGACCAACCCTAGCCGCCGCTAAGAGACCAGGCCCCATGACGACCGCCTCCCCAAGGAGCGCTCCGATCCGCGGCCGTGATCGGTGAGATCCGCGCCGATCCGCTGCCGTGACCGGTGACGACCGCCCGGCAACCCAACCTCCCGTACATCGCTCCACAGCCTGCGAATCGCCATCCGCCAGTGGTGCTTCAGATCCCGTCCCCTTCCACGCTGCTGCACTGGCGTCAATCCGTCACCATCGTCTCTTCCAAGCTGGCCGCCGCCTACTCTCATTTTCTGGTGCTTTACCTCACAACTGAAGCTTGAAGATGAGCAAGTGACTCTTATGTGTGTGCATGAGTGCATCAGATCGGCCAATAATGCCTAAGTGCAGAGCCTTGTGTCATGTCCAGATTATTGAATGTGTGTGCGTACCTATGTTAACGCATACTTATGTATGTGCAAAGCTATATTATTCAGAATTTGTGATGTTAGCCTGTTACATACTTTTGTTGTCTAACACTTGTCTAATTTTTCTTATACACACACGCACCTCTGTACATACATTTGTTGTCTCAATTTTGCATAAATAAATATGTACAAATACTGGAAGTAATGTATATGAATCTGAGTTGTGTCACTAAATTTGGTCTGTTTGGTCGGGACCGAACATTGGTATGTAAAGACCGAAGACCGAATAGTGGAAAACCGAAAAGACCGAAATTATTTCGGTCTTCAATTATGGAAGACCGAATTCTTGAAAGACCGAAAAGACCGAACCGAACAAACCGAAAAGACCGAACGCCCAGGCTGACCAATGACAAAGGGAACAACGTATGTTGTTATGCGGTTTGACCGATAAAGATCTTCGTAGAATATGTGGGAGCCAATATGAGCATCCACGTTCCGCTATTGGTTATTGACCGGAGATGAGTCTCGGTCATGTCTACATAGTTCTCGAACCCGTAGGGTCCGCACGCTTAACGCTCGATGACGATCGATATTATGAGTTTATGTGTTTTTATGTACCGAAGGTTGTTCGGAGTCCCGTATGTGATCACGGACATGACGAGGAGTCTCAAAATAGTCGAGACATAAAGATCGATATATTGGAAGGCTATGTTTGGACACCGGAAAGGTTTCGGATGAGTTCGAGCATTTTACGGAGTACCGAGAGGTTACCGGAACACCCCGGGGGCTTAATGGGCCTACATGGGCTTTAGTGGAGGAGAGAGGAGAAGGCCAAGAGGAGGGGCGCGCCCCCAAGCCCAATCCGAATTGGGAGGGGGCCCGGGCCCCCTTTCCTTCCTCTCCCCCTTCCCTTCCTTCCCCCTCCTAGTTGACTAGGAAAGGGGGGAACCTACTCCTAGTTGGAGTAGGATTTCCCCCCTTGGGGCGCACCCCTTGAGGCCGGCCGGCCCCCTCCTCCACTCCTTTGTATACGGGGAAGGGGGCACCCCATAGACACAGAAGTTGATCTTAGCCGTGTGCGGTGCCCCCCTCCACATATTTCCACCTCGGTCATATCGTTGTAGTGCTTAGGCGAAGCCCTACGTCGGTAACTTCATCATCACCGTTATCACGCCGTCGTGCTGACGAAACTCTCCCTCAGCCTCACCTAGATCAAGAGTTCAAGGGACATCACCGAGCTGAACGTGTGCAGATCGCGGAGGTGTCGTGCGTTCGGTACTTGATTGGTTGGATCGCGAAGACGTTCGACTACATCAACCGCGTTACTTAACGCTTCCGCTTTCGGTCTACGAGGGTACGTGGACACACTCTCCCGCTCGTTGCTATGCATCACATAGATAGATCTTGCGTGATCGTAGGTAAAAAATTTGAAATACTGCATTCCCCAACAGTGGCATCCGAGCCAGGCCTATGCGTAGATGTTATATGCACGAGTAGAACACAAAGAGTTGTGGGCGATAATAGTCATACTGCTTACCAACATGTCATGCTTTGATTCGGCGGTATTGTTGGATGAAGCGGCCCAGACCGACATTACATGACCGCGTTCATGAGACTGGTTCTACCGCCGTGCTTAGCACACAGGTGGCTAGTGGGTGTCTGTTTCTCCAACTTTAGTTGAATCAAGTGTGACTACGCCGGGTCCTTGTTGAAGGTTAAAACAACACACTTGACAAAAAATCGTTGTGGTTTTGATGCGTAGGTAAGATCGGTTCTTGCTAAGCCCATAGCAGGCACGTAAAACTTGCAACAACAAAGTAGAGGATGTCTAACTTGTTTTTGCAGGGCATCTTGTGATGTGATATGGTCAAGACGTGATAGATATAAATTGTTGTATGAGATGATCATGTTTTGTTAAAGTTACCGGCAACTGGCAGAAGCCTTATGGTTGTCTCTTTATTGCATTAGATGCAATCGCCATATAATTGCTTTAATTTATCTCTTTGCGATAGCAATAGTTGCAAAAGCAATAGTTGGCGAGACGACCATATGACGACACGTTGATAAAGGTCAAGATGATGGAGATCATGGTGTCATGCCAGTGACGATGGAGATCATGAAGGTACTTTGGAGATGGAGATCAAAGGCACAAGATGATGATGGCCATATCATGTCACATATTTTGATTGCATGTGATGTTTATCTTTTATGCATCTTATTTTGCTTAGTACGGCGGTAGCATTATAAGATGATCCCTCGCTAAATTTCAAGGTATAAGTGTTCTCCCTGAGTATGCACCGTTGCGACAGTTCGTCGTGCCGAGACACCACGTGATGATCGGGTGTGATAAGCTCTACGTTCACATACAACGGGTGCAAGCCAGTTTTGCACACGCAGAATACTCGGGTTAAATTTGACGAGCCTAGCATATGCAGATATGGCCTCGGAACACTAAGACCGAAAGGTCGAGCGTGAATCATATAGTAGATATGATCAACATAGTGATGTTCACCATTGAAAACTACTCCATCTCACGTGATGATCGGACATGGTTTAGTTGATTTGGATCACGTGGTCACTTAGATGGTTAGAGGGATGTCTATCTAAGTGGGAGTTCTTAAGTAATATGATTAATTGATCTTTAATTTATCATGAACTTAGTCCTGATAGTATTTGCATAACTATGTTGTAGATCAATAGCTCGCGATGTAGCTCCCCGTTTAATTTTGATATGTTCCTAGAGAAAACTAAGTTGAAAGTTGTATAGTAGCAATGATGCGGACTAGGTCCGTGATCTGAGGATTATCCTCATTGCTACACAGAAGAATTATGTCTTTGATGCACCGCTAGGTGATGGACCTATTGCAGGAGCAGATGCAGACATTATGAACGTTTGACGAGCTCGGTATGATGATTACTTGATAGTTTAGTGCAACAAGCTTTACGGCTTAGAACCGGGGCTTCAAAAATGTTTTGAACGCCACGGAGCATATGAGATGTTCCAAGAGCTGAAATTGGTATTTTCAGACTCATGCCCGAGTCGAGAGGTATGAGACCTCTGACAAGTACTTTGCCTACAAGATGGAGGAGAATAGCTCAACCAGTGAGCATGTGCTCAGAATGTGTGAGTACTACAATTGCTTGAATCAAGTGGGACTTAATCTTCCAGATAAGATAGTGATTGGCAGAGTTCTCTAGTCACTATCACCAAGTTACTGGAACTTCGTGATGAACTATAATATGCAAGGGATGACGAAAACGATTCCTCGAGCTCTTCACGATGCTGAAATTGGCGAAGGTAGAAATCAAGAAAAGCATCAAATGTTGATGGTTGACAAGACCACTAGTTTCAAGTAAAAGGGCAAGGGAAAGAAAGGGGACTTCAAGAAGAATGACAAGCAAGTTGCCACTCCCATGAAGAAGCCCAAAGCTAGACCCAAGCCTGAAACTGAGTGCTTCTACTGCAAAGGAAATGGTCATTAGAAGCGGAACTGCCCCAAATACTTGGCGGATAAGAAGGATGACGAAGTGAACAAAAGTATATATGATATACATGTTATTGATGTGTACTTAACTAGTATTCATAGTAGCCCCTGGGTATTTGATATTGGTTCAGTTGCTATGATTAGTAACTTGAAACAGGAGTTACAAAATGAACAAAGACTAGTTGAGGGCAAGGTGACGATGTGTGTTGGAAGTGATTCCAAGGTTGATAAGATCACCATCGCACACTCCCATTTTCCTTCAGGATTAGTATCAGAACTAAATGTTATTTGGTGTTTGCGTTGAGCATAAATATGATTGGATCATGTTTATAGCGATACGGTTATTCATTTAAGTCAGAGAATAATTGTTGTTCTGTTTACATGAATAAAACCTTCTAATGGTCTTACATCCAATGTAAATGGTTTACTGAATCTCGATCACAGTGATACACATAATATTGATGCCAAAAGATATAAGTTTAATAATGATAGTGCAATCCATTTGTGGCACTTCCATTTAGGTCATATTGGTGTAAAGCGCATGAAGAAACTCCATGCGGATGGACTTTTGGAATCACTTGATTATGAATCATTTGATGCTTGCGAACCATGCCTCATGGGCAAGATGACTAAGACTCCGTTCTCAAGAACAATGGACCGAGCCACTGACTTATTGGAAATAATACATACCGATGTATAAGGTCCGATAAGTGTTGAGGCTCGCGGTGGGTATCGTTATTTTCTGAACTTCACAGATGATTTGAGCTGATATGGGTATATCTACTTAATGAAACACAAGTCTGAAACATTTTGAAAATTTCAAAAATATTCGGAGTGAAGTGGAGAATCATCGTAACAAGAAAATAAAGTTCCTACAATCTGATCGCGGAGACAAATATTTGAGTTACAAGTTTGGCCTTCATTTAAAACAATATAGTTTCACAAACTCACGCC
The DNA here is from genome assembly GCF_018294505.1 of Triticum aestivum. Taxonomy (NCBI): domain Eukaryota; kingdom Viridiplantae; phylum Streptophyta; class Magnoliopsida; order Poales; family Poaceae; genus Triticum; species Triticum aestivum. The sequence goes on from NC_057805.1 coordinate 70,207,586, forward strand.
ATCTGGAACACCACAGCATAATGGTGTGTCCGAACGTCGTAATCGTACTTTATTAGATAAGGTGCGATATATGATGTCTCTTACTGATTTACCGCTATCGTTTTGGGGTTATGCTTTAGAGACGGCTGCATCCACGTTAAATAGGGCACCATCTAAATCCGTTGAGACGACACCTTATGAACTGTGGTTTGGCAAGAAACCCAAGTTGTTGTTTCTTAAAGTTTGGGGCTGCGATGCTTATGTGAAAAAGCTTCAACCTGATAAGCTCGAACCCAAATCGGAGAAATGTGTCTTCATAGGATACCGAAAAGAGACTGTTGGGTACACCTTCTATCACAGATCCGAAGGCAAGATATTCGTTGCTAAGAATGGATCCTTTCTAGAGAAGGAGTTTCTCTCGAAAGAAGTGAGTGGGAGGAAAGTAGAACTTGATGAGGTAACTGTACCTGCTCCCTTATTGGAAAGTAGTTCATCACAGAAATCAGTTCCAGTGAAGCCTACACCAATTAGTGAGGAAGTTAATGATGATGATCATGAAACTTCAGATCAAGTTACTACTGAACCTCGTAGGTCAAACAGAATATGTTCCGCACCAGAGTGGTACGGTAATCCTATTCTGGGAGCCATGTTACTAGACCATGACAAAACTACGAACTATGAGGAAGCGATGATGAGCCCAGATTCCGCGAAATGGTTTGAGGACATGAAATCTGAGATGGGATCCATGTATGAGAACAAAGTATGGACTTTGATTGACTTGCCCGATGATCGGTGAGCCATTAAGAATAAATGGATCTTCAAGAGGAAGACGGATGCTGGTAGTAGTGTTACTATCTACAAAGCTCGAATTGTCGCAAAAGGTTTTCGACAACTTCAAGGTGTTATCTACAATGAGATTTTCTCACTCGTATCGATGCTTAGAGTCTGTCCGAATCATGTTAGCAATTGCCGCACTTTATGAAATTTGGCAAATGGATGTCAAAACTGCATTCCTTAATGGATTTATTAAAGAAGAGTTGTATATGATGCAACCAGAAGGTTTTGTCAATCCTAAAGGTGCTAACAAAATGTGCAAGCTCCTGCGATCCATCTATGGACTGGTGGAAGCATCTCGGAGTTGGAATATACGCTTTGATGAGTTGATCAAAGCATATAGTTTTATACAGACTTGCGGTGAAGCCTGTATTTACAAGAAAGTGAGTGGGAGCACTACAGTCTTTCTGATAAGTATATGCGAATGACATATTGTTGATCAGAAATAATGTAGAATTTTCTGGAAAGCATAAAGGAGTATTTGAAAGGAGTTTTTCAAAGAAAGACCTCGGTGAAGCTGCTTACATATTGGGCATCAAGATCTATAGAGATAGATCAAGATGCTTGATAAGATTTTTCCAATGAGTAAAAACCTTGACAAGATTTTGAAGTAGTTCAAAATGGAACAGTCAAATAAGTAGTTCTTGCCTATAAGGTGTGAAGTTGAGTAAGACTCAAAACCCGACCACGACAGAAAATAGAAAGAGAATGAAAGTCATTCCCTATGCCTCAACCATAGGTTCTATAAAGTATGCCATGCTGTGTAGTAGACCTATTGTATACCTTACTATGAGTTTGGCAAGGGGGTACGATAGTGATCCAGGAGTAGATCACTGGACAGCGGTCAAAGTTATCCTTAGTTACCTAAGAGGACTAAGGAAATATTTCTTGGTTATGGAGGTGATAAATAGTTTGTCATAAAGAGTTACGTCGATGCAAGCTATTACACCGATCTGGATGACTCTAAGTCTCGATCTAGATACATATTGAAAGTGGGAGCAATTAGCTAGAGTAGCTCCGTGCAGAGCATTGTAGACATAGAAATTTGCAAAATACATACGGGTCTGTATGTGACAGACCCGTAGACTAAAACTTCTCTCACAAGCAAAACATGATCACACCTTAGTACTCTTTGGGTGTTAATCACATGGCGATGTGAACTAGATTACTCACTCTAGTAAACCCTTTGGGTGTTGTCACATAGCGATGTGAACTATGGGTGTTAATCACATGGTGATGTGAATTATTGGTGTTAAATCACATGGCGATGTGAACTAGATTATTGACTCTAGTGCAAGTGGGAGACTGAAGGAAATATGCCCTAGAGGCAATAATAAAGTTATTATTTTATTTCCTTATATCATGATAAATGTTTCTTATTCATGCTAGAATTGTATTAACCGGAAACTTGATACATGTGTGAGTACATAGACAAAACAAAGTGTCCCTAGTATGCCTCTACTTGACTAGCTCGTTAATCAAAGATGGTTAAGTTTCCTGACCATAGACATGTCTTGTCATTTGATGAACGAGATCACATCATTAGGAGAATGATGTGATGGACAAGACCCATCCGTTAGCTTAGCATGTTGATCATTCAGTTTTATTGCTATTGCTTTCTTCATGACTTATACATGTTCCTCTGACTATGAGATTATGCAACTCCAGAATACCAGAGGAACACCTTGTGTGCTATCAAACATCACAACGTAACTGGGTGATTATAAAGATGCTCTACAGGTGTCTCCGAAGGTGTTTGTGAAGGAAATATGCCCTAGAGGCAATAATAAAGTTGTTATTTATATTTCCTTATATCATGATAAATGTTTATTATTCATGCTAGAATTGTATTAACCGGAAACTTAGTGCATGTGTGGATACATAGACAAAACAGAGTGTCCCTAGTATGCCTGTAGCGACCAGACCTCAAATGGCCTGTGCTGCTGTGCACCAGTGTCATCCCTGGATCAGTAATGCTGACACGCACAGTACAAATGGAGGATTTATAACAGAGTAGCAATCACACACTTATTACATCGAATATCTCCGAAGATATTAAGTATAATAAACATGGCTTAAGGCCATCTAATAACGATAACAGCGGAAGACTTGGAAGATAAGTGAGTCCATCAACTCCAGCGGCATCACTGAGTATAAGACCACGACCTAAGGCACCTTACTCGTCGTCTGAAAAGTCTGCAACATGAAACGTTGCAGCCCGAAAACGGGTCAGCACATAGAATATGCTGGCAAAGCAACACATAGAGAGCAATGAACAATGATAATGCTATACTATATGCATATATGGCTGGTGGAAAGCTCTATGGTTACAGTTTTGCGAAAAGCCAATTTTATCCTACTACAAAGGAATAAATTTTATTTAACTATCATGGTGGTTGAAACATTGAGAAGGTACCTCCAACTCAATCCCAATTAAGTAACATTATTAACCCAACAAAATTAATTATAAGTATCACGGTGATGAGATTCAAATGAAAATCCAGGTACTAGATACTCAAGTTGTCCATAACCGGGGACACGGCTAATCATGATCAGTTTGTACACTCTGCAGAGGTTTGTGCACTTTTCCCACAAGACTCGATCGCCTCCGCTTGATTCTCGCACTACATGATGTTTGAGAAACGGATGACCGAGACACAGTCTTTCAGAAACAGTCACTCTTTACTCTGGATGGACCGGTACACCTACTTTCCCCTACATCTGCTAGTCCACCTCTTCAAGAGATCCTGTAACCTACTCAGCTATGCTAGAGCCCATAATAGCTTGCGGCTGCACACGGAAGTTTCTAGCATGAACAATCTTATGATCCCTTTGAGCCTGGGTGGCGGACCTTATACATACAGACAACACTGGGTTCTCCAGGTGTCCCAATCCACCCAGATGTGAGTTTTAGTTGCCACCTTAAGTTAAACCATTATTAAACACTCACATCTGTCATGAATATCTCTCAAACCCAATCCATGTCTACGAGCATAGCATGGCAATGATAAAAGCAACGTAGAAGTAACTCCCGAGGGTTTGATATGTGAAACAGGTAATAGGTACTACCTCAACTACTTCCCAATACCCACAATTTAATTAGATCCTATTCATGCAATGTGTTTGAGAAAATAGATCTAATGCAATAAAACTGGGTATGAACAGGGTATGATCAAAGTGTTACTTGCCTTGCTGATGATCCGAAAAACCTAGCGAGTCGAAGTAACAAGCGGCACACTCCGGGTACTCTATCGCAAACAAACAAGCATACAATCAGTACTCATCTAATGCACAGGTAAAACTCAAAAGAAAGATCCAACCAGAAAGTTCAACTTAAGAACTCCGGTTTGCAAAAAGAATCAACTCGAAAGAGCGACGAAAGTCAAACGGCGAAGGAAAATAGCTTCGTTTGCTAATCTGGATCTAGGTCAAATTTTACTGTAGCAAAAACTTGTTTGAGTAGATTAAACGGAAAGAGAATTTCGAGACGAAACTCTAGGCGCTTGAATCACCTGATTCCGATAAACGAGCGAAAAGTTAAACAGATTCGAAGTTTCGATCAGAAATCGAATCTGAGAAAATAACGGGAAAATCCGACGAAAAGAAAAAACGGACGAACGGTTAAAGAACGGACGTTCGTTAACAGAGAAAAACCGACGAACGGTTCGGTGAACGCTCGCGAAATAAGAAAACCGAAAAAACCGATCTAGGTTTTTTTTTAAACAAAAGGTTTTTTTTTTCAAAAACCGGTCAACACGAACGACAGTACCTCGTCGGGCTCGCTCCGGCGAGGGGCTCCGGCGGGGTGCGGGCTCGGCGCGAGGGCGGCGGGGGTGCGAGGCTCGGGGGCGGCTCCGGCGTGCGAGGGGCGGGCGGCTCCGGCGGGCGGGCGGCTCCGGCGGGCGGGCGGCGAGGCAAAGGCGGCGGCGGCGGGCGCGGGATGCGGCGGCGGCGGCGGCTCGTACGGCGGCGGTGTGGCGAAAAACGGAGGGGGGGCTAGAGGCTTGGGGGAGGGGCACCGAGGCGGCGGCGGGCTCCGTGGCGTGGCCGGACTCCGGCGGCGACGTGGGGAAGGAGGAGAGCGCGGGCGGGCTCGGTTGGGCTCGGCCCAGCCGGCGCGGCGCGGTATTTTTTTTAAATATGTTCCGCGGAAAATATTGTGTAGAAAATAAATAAAAATCAGAAAATTATGAAATAAATTTTCCCCGTCTAGTTAGAAAATCTAGAATAGGGTGAACATTTTTTAAAATCAAAAATAAATATTTTGAAAACATGCATATTTTTAAATGCAATAAAAATTGCAAATAAAATCCAATAAATTCCAAATAATGTTTTTAACATTTTTCCTCCAGTATTTCAATGTCTTTGGAGAAGTCATATTTTCTCCTCTCGTTTGTTTAAAGATGAAATATTTTTCCGGAGAGAAAAATAATTAAAATCGCAATCCTCGTTTGAAAAATCAAATAAGAAAATTTGAGAAAATCCCCAACTCTCTCCGAGGGTCCTTGAGTTGCTTAGGATTTATCGAGGATTTGTCAAAATGCAATAAAACATGATATGCAATGATGATCTATGTATAACATTCCAAATTGAAAATTTGGGATGTTACAATGCCTCTACTTGACTAGCTTGTTAATCAAAGATGGTTATGTTTCCTGACCATAGACATGTGTTGTCATTTGATGAACGGGATCACATCATTAGAGAATGATGTGATGGACAAGACCCATCCGTTAGCTTAGCATTATGATTATTGAGTTTTATTGTTATTGCTTTCTTCATGACTTATACATGTTCCTCTGATTATGAGATTATGCAACTCCCGAATACCGGAGGAACACCTTGTGTGCTATCAAACGTCACAACGTAACTGGGTGATTATAAAGATGCTCTACAGGTGTCTCCGAAGCTGTTTTTTGGGTTGTCATAGATCGAGATTAGGATTTGTCACTCCGTGTATCGGAGAGGTATCTCTGGGCCCTCTCAGTAATGCACATCACTATAAGCCTTGCAAGCAATGTGACTAATGAGTTAGTTGCAGGATGATGCATTACGGAGCGAGTAAGAGACTTGTTGGTAACGAGATTGAACTAGGTATGATGATACCGACGATCGAATCTCGAGCAAGTAACATACTGATGACAAAGGAAAAAACGTATGTTGTTATGCGGTTTGACCGATAAAGATCTTCGTAGAATATGTAGGAGCCAATATGAGCATCCAGGTTCCGCTATTGGTTATTGACCGGAGATGTGTCTCGGTCATGTCTACATAGTTCTCGAACCCGTAGGGTCCGCACGCTTAACGTTCGATGACGATTTGTATTATATGAGTTATGTGATTTGGTGACTGAATGTTGTTCGGAGTCCCGGATGAGATCACGGATATGACAAGGAGTCTCGAAATGGTCGAGAGGTAAAGATTCATATATAGGACGATAGTATTCGGACACCAGAAGTGTTCTGGGGGTACCGGGTACGTATCGGGTCACCGGAAGGGGTTCCGGGCACCCCCCCCCCCCGGCAAAGATATGGGCCTTATTGGGCCAAGGGCGGGACAGACCAGCTCCTAGTGGGCTGGTGCGCCCCATATATGCCAAATAGTAGGAGAAGGAAGAAGGGGAAGAGAGAAAGGAAAGAGGAGGATTCGACCTCCCCTTCCTTTCTCTCCCCCTCTCTTTCCTTCCCCCTCCAACACTTTTGGAAAGGGGGGAGGCCGAATTGGACAAGGCCCCCAAGTAGGATTCCTCCTACTTGGGCGTGCCCTTGCTGCTCCCCTCCCCTCCCACCTATATATACGTAGGGAGGGGGGCCTAAAACACACAACAAACATTGTTAGCCGTGTGCGGCGCCCCCCTCCACAGTTTACGCCTCCGGTCATATTCACGTAGTGCTTAGGCGAAGCCCTGCGCAGATTACTTCACCATCACCGTCACCACGCCGTCGTGCTGACGAAACTCTCCCTCGGCCTCAGCTGGATCTAGAGTTCTTGGGACGTCACCGAGCTAAACATGTGCAGATCGTGGAGGTGTCATGCGTTCGGTACTTGATCGGTTGGATCGCGAAGACGTTCGACTACATCAACCGCGTTACTAAATGCTTCCGCTTTCGGTCTACGAGGGTATGTAGACGCACTCTCCCCGCTCACTTCTATGCTTCTCCTCGATAGATCTTGCGTGATCGTAGGCAAATTTTTTGAAATACTACGTTCCCCAACAGTGGCATCAGAGCCAGGTCTATGCATAGATGTTATATGCATGAGTAGAACACAAAGAGTTGTGGGCGATAATAGTCATACTGCTTACCAGCATGTCATACTTTGATTCGGTGGTATTGTTGGATGAAGCGGCCCAGACCGACATTACATGACCGCGTTCATGAGACTGGTTCTACCGCCGTGCTTCGCACACAGGTGGCTAGTGGGTGTCTGTTTCTCCAACTTTAGTTGAATCGAGTGTGACTACGCCCGGTCCTTGTTGAAGGTTAAAACAGCACACTTGACGAAAAATCATTGTGGTTTTGATGCGTAGGTAAGAACGGTTCTTGCTAGAAGCCCGTAGCAGCCACGTAAAACTTGCAACAACAAAGTAGAGGACGTCTAACTTGTTTTTGCAGGGCTTGCTGTGATGTGATATGGTCAATACGTGATGATATATAAATTGTTGTATGAGATGGTCATATTTTGTAACAGTTATCGGCAACTGGGAGGAGCCATATGGTTGTCGCTTTATTGTATGAAATATAATCGCCATGTAATTGCTTTACTTTATCACTAAGCGGTAGCGATAGTCGTAGAAGCAATAGTTGGCGATTGTCAACTATTAGCTGGAGTTCTTAAGTAATATGATTAATTGAACTTTAATTTATCATGAACTTAGTCATGTTAGTATTTTCATAACTATGTTGTAGATCAATAGCTCGCGATGTAGCTCCCCGTTTATTTTTGATATGTTCCTAGAGAAAAACTATGTTGAAAGATGATAGTAGCAATGATGCGGACTAGGTCTGTGATCTGAGGATTATCCTCATTGTTGCACAGAAGAATTATGTCCTTGATGCACCGCTAGGTGACGGACCTATTGCAGGAGCAGATGTAGATGTTATGAACGTTTGGCAAGCTCGGTATGATAACTACTTGATAGTTTAGTGCACCATGCTTTACTAGAACCGGGACTTCAAAAACGTTTTGAATGCCATGGAGCATATAAGATGTTCCAAGAGCTGAAATTGGTATTTCAGACTCATGCCCGAGTCGAGAGGTATGAGACCTCTGACAAGTACTTTGCCTACAAGATGGAGGAGAATAGCTCAATCAGTGAGCATGTGCTCAGATTGACTGAGTACTACAATCGCTTGAATCAAGTGGGAGTTAATCTTCCAGATGAAATAGTGATTGACAGAGTTCTCTAGTCACTATCACCAAGTTACTGGAACTTCGTGATGAACTATAATATGCAAGGGATGACGAAAACGATTCCCGAGCTCTTCGTGATGCTGAAATCGACGAAGGTAGAAATCAAGAAAAACATCAAATGATGATGGTTGACAAGACCACTAGTTTCAAGTAAAAGGGCAAGGGAAAGAAAGGGAACTTCAAGAAGAATGGCAAGCAAGTTGCCACTCCCATGAAGAAGCCCAAAGCTAGACCCAAGCCTGAAACTGAGTGCTTCTACTACGAAGGAAATGATCACTGGAAGCGGAACTACCCCAAATACTTGGCGGATAAGAAGGATGGCAAAGTGAACAAAAGTATATATGATATACATGTTATTGATGTGTACTTTACTAGTGTTCATAGTAGCCCATGGGTATTTGATACTGGTTCAGTTGCTATGATTAGTAACTCGAAACAAGAGTTACAAAATGAACAAAGACTAGTTGAGGGCAAGGTGACGATGTGTGTTGGAAATGATTCCAAGGTTGATAAGATCACCATCGCACACTCCCTTTACCTTCGGGATTAGTGTTGAACCTAAAATAAATGTTGTTTGGTGTTTGCGTTGAGCATAATATGATTGGATCATGTTTATTGCAATACGATTATTCATTTAAGTCAAAGAATAATTGTTATTCTGTTTACATGAATAAAACCTTCTGTGGTCATACACCCAAGGTGAATGGTTTAATGAATCTCGATCGTAGTGATACACATATTCATAATATTGATGCCAAAAGATGCAAAGTTGATAATGATAGTGCAACACATTTGTGGCACTGTCGTTTAGGTCATATTGGTATAAAGCGCATGAAGAAACTCCATGCTGATGGGCTTTTGGAATCACTTGATGCTTGCGAACCATGCCTCATGGGCAAGATGACTAAGACTCCATTCTCTGGAACAATGGAGCGAGCAACTGACTTATTGGAAATAATACATACTGATGTATGCGATCCGATGAGTATTGAGGCTCACGGCGGGTATTGTTATTTTCTGACCTTCACAGATGATTTGAGCAGATATGGGTATATCTACTTGATGAAACATAAGTCTGAAACATTTGAAAAGTTCAAAGAATTTCAGAGTGAAGTGGAAAATCATCGTAACAAGAAAATAAAGTTTCTACGATCTGATCGCGGAGACGAACATTTGAGTAACGAGTTTGGTCTTCATTTAAAACTGTGGAATAGTTTCACAACTCACGCCACCTGGAACACCATAGCGTCATGGTGTGTCTGAACGTCGTAATCGTACTTTATTAGATATGGTGCAATTTATGATGTCTCTTACCGATTTACCACTATCGTTTTGGGGTTATGCATTAGAGACAACTGCATTCACGTTAAATAGGGCACCATCTAGATCCGTTGAGACGACACCATATAAATTGTGGTTTGGCAAGAAACCTAAGGTGTCGTTTCTTAAAGTTTGGGGCTGTGATGCTTATGTGAAAAAGTTTCAACCTAATAAGCTCGAACCCAAATCGGAGAAATGCGTCTTCATAGGATACCCAAAGGAAACTATTGGGTACACCTTCTATCATAGATTCGAAGGCAAGATATTCATTGCTAAGAATGGATCCTTTCTAGAGAATAAGTTTCTCTCGAAAGAAGTGAGTGGGAGGAATGTAGAACTTGATGAGGTAATTGTACCTTCTCCCGAATTGGAAAGTAGTTCATCACAGAAATCAGTTCCAGTGATTCCTACACCAATTAGGGAGGAAGCTAATGATGATGATCATGAAGCTTCAGATCAAGTTACTACCGAACCTCGTAGGTCAGCCAGAGTATGGTCCGCACCAGAGTGGTACGGTAATCCTTTCTGGAAGTCATGTTACTAGACCATGACGAACCTACAAACTATGAGGAAGCGATGATGAGCCCAGATTCCGCGAAATGGCTTAAGGCCATGAAATCTGAGATGGGGTCCATTTATGAGAACAAAGTATAGACTTTGATTGACTTGCCCGATGATCGGTGAGCCATTGAGAATAAATGGATCTTCAAGAGGAAGACGGGCGTTGATAGTAGTGTTACTATCTACAAAGCTCGAATTGTCGCAAAAGGTTTTCGACAAGTTCAAGGTGTTGACTACGATGAGATTTTATCACTCGTATCGATGCTTAGAGTCTGTCTGAATCATGTTAGTAATTGCCGCATTTTATGAAATTTGGCAAATGGATGTCAAAACTGCATTCCTTAATGGATATATCAAAGAAGAGTTGTATATGATGCAACCAGAAGGTTTTGTCGATCCTAAAGGCGCTAACAAAGTGTACAAGCTCCAGCGATCCATTTATGGACTGGTGCAAGCCTCTCAGAGTTGGAATATACGCTTTGATAGTGTGATCAAAGCATATGGTTTTATACAGACTTGTGGTGAAGCCTGTATTTACAAGAAAGTGAGTGGGAGCACTACAACCTTTCTGATAAGTATATGTGAATGACATATTGTTGATTGGAAATGATGTAGAATTTTCTGGAAAGCATAAAGGAGTGTTTGAAAGGAGTTTTTCAAAGAAAGACCTCGGTAAAGCTACTTACATTTTGAGCATCAAGATCTATAGAGATAGATCAAGACGCTTGATAAGTTATTTTTTCAATGAGTACATACCTTGACAAGATTTTGAAGTAGTTCAAAATGGAACAGTCAAAGAAGGAGTTCTTGCCTGTATTGCAAGGTGTAAAGTTGAGTAAGACTCAAAAACACGACCACGGCAGAAAATAGAAAGAGAATGAAAGTCATTCCCTACGCCTCAGCTATAGGTTCTATAAAGTATGCTATGCTGTGTACCAAACCTTTTTGTGTACCTTGCCATGAGTTTGGCAAGGGTGTACGATATTGATCCAGGAGTGGATCACTTGACAGCGGTCAAAATTATCCTTAGAAGACTAAGGAGATATTTCTCGGTTATGGAGGTGATAAAGAGTTCGTCGTAAAGAGTTACACCGATGCAAGCTTTTTCACCGATCCGGATGACTCTGAGTCTCAATCTGGATACATATTGAAAGTGGGAGCAATTAGCTAGAGTAGCTCCATGCAGAGCATTGTAGACATAGAAAATTTGCAAAATACATATGGCTTTGAATATGACAGACCCGTTGACTAAGCTTCTCTCACAAGCAAAACATGATCACACCTTAGTACTCTTTGGGTGTTAATCACATAGCAATGTGAACTAGATTATTGACTCTAGTAAAACCCTTTGAGTATTAGTCACATGGCGATGTGAACTAATCACATGGCGATGTGAACTATTGGTGTTAAATCACATGGCGATGTGAACTAGATTATTGACTCTAGTGCAAGTGGGAGACTGAAGGAAATATGCCCTAGAGGCAATAATAAAGTTGTTATTTATATTTCCTTATATCATGATAAATGTTTATATTCATGCTAGAATTGTATTAACCGGAAACTTAGTGCATGTGTGAATACATAGACAAAACAGAGTGTCCCCAGTATGCCTCTACTTGACTAGCTCGTTAATCAAATATGGTTATGTTTCCTGACTATAGACATGTGTTGTCATTTGATGAACGTGGTCACATCATTAGAGAATGATGTGATGGACAAGACCCATCCGTTAGCTTAGCATTATGATCCTTGAGTTTTATTGCTATTACTTTCTTCATGACTTATACATGTTCCTCTGACTATGAGATTATGCAACTCCCGAATACCGGAGGCACACCTTGTGTGCTATCAAACGTCACAACGTAACTGGCTGATTATAAAGATGCTCTACAGGTGTCTCCGAATGTGTTTGTTGGGTTGGCATAGATCACGATTAGGATTTGTCACTCCGTGTATCGGAGAGGTATCTCTGGGCCCTCTCGGTAATGCACATCACTATAAGCCTTGCAAGCAATGTGACTAATGAGTTAGTTGCAGGATGATGCATTACAGAACGAGTAAAGAGACTTGCCGGTAACGAGATTGAACTAGGTATGATGATACCGACGATCGAATCTCGGGCAAGTAACATACCGATGACAAAGGGAATAACGTATGTTATTATGCAGTTTGACCGATAAAGATCTTCGTAGAATATGTAGGAGCCAATATGAGCATCCAGGTTCCGCTATTGGTTATTGACCGGAGATGTGTCTCGGTCATGTATACATAGTTCTCGAACCCGTAGGGTCCGCACACTTAACGTTCGATGACGATTTGTCTTATATGAGTTATGTGATTTGGTGACTGAATGTTGTTTGCAGTCCCGGATAAGATCACGGACATGACAAGGAGTCTTGAAATGGTCGAGAGGTAAAGATTCATATATAGGACGATAGTATTTGGACACCGGAAGTGTTCTGGGGGTACCGGGTACGTATCGGGTCACCGGAAGGGGTTCCGGGCACCCCGCGGCAAAGATATGGGCCTTATTGGGCCAAGGGCGGGACAGACCAGCCCCTAGTGGGCTGGTGCGCCCCATATATGCCAAATAGGAGGAGAAGGAAGGAGGGGAAGAGACAAAGGAAAGAGGAGGATTCGGCCTCCCCTTCCCTTCTCTCCCGCTCTCTTTCCTTCCCCATCCAACACTTTTGGAAAGGGGGGAGGCCGAATTGGACAAGGCCCCCAAGTAGGATTCCTCCTACTTGGGCGCGCCCTTGCTGCTCCCCTCCCCCTCCCACCTATATATACGTGGGGAGGGGCGCCTAGAACACACAACAAACATTGTTAGGCGTGTGCGGCGCCCCCCTCCACAGTTTACGCCTCCGGTCATATTCACGTAGTGCTTAGGCGAAGCCCTGCGCGGATTACTTCACCATCACCGTCACCACGCCGCCGTGCTGACAAAACTCTCCCTCGGCCTCAGCTGGATCTAGAGATCGTGGGGCATCACCGAGCTGAACGTGTGCAGATCGCGGAGGTGCCGTGCGTTCGGTACTTGATCGGTTGGATCGCGAAGACGTTCGACTACATCAACCGCGTTGCTATACGCTTCCGCTTTCGGTCTACGAGGGTACGTAGACACACTCTCCCTGCTCGTTGCTATGCTTCTCCTAGATAGATCTTGCGTGATCGTAGGCAATTTTTTTGAAATACTACGTTCCCCAACAGTTTGTTGGGTTGGTATAGATCAAGATTGGGATTTGTCACTCCGATTGTCGGAGAGGTATCTCTGGGCCCTCTCGGTAATGCACATCACTATAAGCCTTGCAAGAAATATAACTAATGAGTTAGTTACGTGATGATGCATTACAGAACGAGTAAAGAGACTTGACGGTAACGAGATTGAACTAGGTATTGAGATACCGACAATCGAATCTCGGGCAAGTAACATACCGATGACAAAGGGAACAACGTATGTTGTTATGCGGTTTGACTGATAAAGATCTTCGTAGAATATGTGGGAGCCAGCATCCAGGTTCCGCTATTGGTTATTGACCGGAGATGAGTCTCGGTCATGTCTACATAGTTCTCGAACCCGTAGGGTCCGCACACTTAACGTTCGATGACGATCGATATCATGAGTTTATGTTTTTTTATGTACCGAAGGTTGTTCGCAGTCCCGGATGTGTTCACGGACATAACTTGGAGTCTCGAAATGGTCAAGACATAAATATCGAATATTGGAAGGCTATGTTTGGACACCGGAAAGGTTTCAGATGAGTTCGAGCATTTTCTGGAGTACCGGGAGGTTACCGGAACCCCCCGGGGGCTTAATGGGCCTACATGGGCTTTAGTGGAAGAGAGAGGAGAATGCCAAGAGGAGGGGCGCCCCCCCCAAGCCCAATCCGATTTGGATGGTTGGCCGCCCCCCTTTCCTTCCTCTCCCCCTTCCCTTCCTTCCCCCTCCTAGTTGCACTAGGAAAGGGGGGAACCTACTCCTAGTTGGAGTAGGATTCCCCCCTTGGGGCGCACCCCTTGAGGCCGGCCGGCCCCCTCCTCCACTCCTTTATATACGGGGGAAGGGCGCACCCCATAGACACACAAGTTGATCTTAGCCGTGTGCGGTGCCCCCCTCCACATATTTCCACCTCGGTCATATCGTTGTAGTGCTTAGGCGAAGCCCTGCGTTGGTAACTTCATCATCACCGTCATCACGCCATCGTGCTGACAAAACTCTCCCTCGGCCTCAGCTGGATCAAGAGTTCGAGGGACGTCACCAAGCTGAACGTGTGCAGATCACGGAGGTGTCGTGCGTTCGGTACTTGATCGGTTGGATCGCGAAGACATTCGACTACATCAACCGCGTTACTTAACGCTTCCGCTTTCGGTCTATGAGGGTACGTGGACACACTCCCGCTCGTTGCTATGCATCACATAGATAGATCTTGCGTGATCGTAGGTAATTTTTTTGAAATACTGCGTTCCCCAACAGATATGGCCATCGTCATCTTGTGCCTTTGATCTCCATCTCCAAAGCACCGTCATGATCTCCATTGTCACTGGCTTGACACCTTGATCTCCATCGTAGCGTCGTGGTCGTCTCGCCAACTATTGCTTCTACAACTATCGCTAACGCATAGTGATAAAGTAAAGCAATTACATGGCGTGTGCATCTCATACAATAAAGCGACAACCATATGGCTCCTGCCAGTTGCCGATAACTTTTACAAAACATGTTCATCTCATACAACAACGTATATCACATCATGTCTTGACCATATCACATTACAACATGACCTGCAAAAACAAGTTAGACGTCCTCTACTTTGTTGTTGCAAGTTTTACGTGGCTGCTACGGGCTTCTAGTAAGAACCGTTCTTACCTACGCATCGAAACCACAACGATGTTTCGTCAAGTTTGGTGTTTTAAACTTCAACAAGGACCGGCCGTAGTCAAATTCGATTCAACTAAAGTTGGAGAAACAGACACCCGCCAGCCACCTTTATGCAAAACAAGTTGCATATCTATCGGTGGAACCGGTCTCATGAACACGGTCATGTAAGGTTGGTCCGGGCCACTTCATCCAACAATACCGCTGAATCAAAATAAGACGTTGGTGGTAAGCAGTGTGACTATGATCTCCCACAACTCTTTGTGTTCTACTCGTGCATATCATCTACGCATAGACCTAGCTCGGATGCCACTGTTGGGGAACGTAGCATGCAATTTCAAAAAAATTCCTACGATCACGCAAGATCTATCTAGGAGATGCATAGCAGCGAGAGGGGGAGAGTGTGTCCACATACCCTCGTAGACCAAAAGCGGAAGCGTTAGTTTAGCACAGTTGATGTAGTCGAACGTCTTCTCGATTCAACTGATCAAATACTGAACGTACGACACCTCCGAGTTCAGCACACATTCAGCTCGATGACGTCCCTCGAACTCTTGATCCAACAAAGTGTCGAGGGAGAGTTTCGTCAGCACGACGGCGTGGTGACGGTGATGGTGATGTGATCTGCGCAGGGCTTCGCCTAAGCACTACGACAATATGACCGGAGGAGTAAACGGTGGAGGGGGGCACCGCACACGGCTAAGAAACAATTGATGTGCTTAGAGGTGCCCCCGCCCCCGTATATAACGGAGGAGAGGGGAGGAGGCTGGCCTAGGGGGCGCGCCAAGTGGGGGGAAACCCACTTGGACTCCTAGTCCTATTCACCCCCCTTCCTTCTACCGGAGGGGGAAAGGGGGAAGGAGAGGGAGAGGGAGAAGGAAAGGGGGGCCGTGCCCCCTCCCCTTGTCCCATTCGGCTCCCCATGGGGGGGGCGCCACCCCCTTGTGGGCTGCCTTGCCTCTCCCCTATGGCCCATGTGGCCAATTACTTCCCCCGGGGGGTTCCGATAACCCCCCGGTACTCCGATAAGTATCGGGAACACTCCGGAACCATTCCGATGTTCGAATACTATCGTACAATATATCAATCTTTACCTCTCGACCATTTCGAGACTCCTCGTCATGTCCGTGATCTTCTCCGGGACTCCGAACAATCTTCGGTCACCAAAACACATAACTCATAATACAAATCGTCGTTGAACATTAAGCGTGCGGACCCTATGGGTTCGAGAACTATGTAGACATGACCGAGACACATCTCCGATCAATAACCAACAGCGGAACCTGGATGCTCATATTGGTTCCTACATATTCTACGAAGATCTTTATCGGCCAAACCGCAATGACAACATACGTCATTCCCTTTGTCATCGTTATGTTACTTACCCGAGATTCGATCGTCGGTATCTTCATACCTAGTTCAATCTTGTTACCGTCAAGTCTCTTTATTCGTTCCATAATGCATCATCCTGAAACTAACTCATTAGTCACATTGCTTGCAAGGCTTATCATGATGTGCGTTACCGAGAGGGCCCAGAGATACCTCTCCGATACTCGGAGTGACAAATCCTAATCTCGATCTATGCCAACCCAACAAACACCTTCGGAGACACCTGTAGAGCATCTTTATAATCAGCCAGTTACGTTGTGACGTTTGATAGCACAGAAGGTGTTCCTCCGGTATTCGGGAGCTGCATAATCTCATAGTCAAAGGAATATGTATAAGTCATGAAGAAAGCAATAGCAATAAACTTAATGATCATTACGCTAAGCTAACGGATGGGTTTTGTCCATCACGTCATTCTCCTAATGATGTGATCCCGTTCATCAAATGACAACACATGTCTATGGTTAGGAAACTTAACCATCTTTAATTAACGAGATAGTCTTAGTAGAGGCATACTAGGGACACAATGTTTTGTCTATGTATTCACACATGTATCAAGTTTCTGGTTAATACAATTCTAGCATGAATAATAAACATTTATCATGATATAAGGAAATATAAATAACAACTTTATTATTGCCTCTAGGGCATATTTCCTTCGAATGGCTCTGCCGCGGCACAACCCACTGGCCCGCAAGAAGGAATGTTGCAAATACAAGGTGCCACAGCCGGCATGTCGCACGTTCATTGAGCGCGGACGGCAAGCCCTGTGGGCACGTGAAGCCTTTGTTGGCCGAATCAACGTGGGATGTGTCTTACAGGGCCAATAGGGCGACCACCGCTGCCCATGCCGGCAGCCCTCGCCGCCGCTGATAACCCCGATAGTGCCAACTCGGTTTGAGCAGAAGATTCACATAGCCATAGCTCGGCCCATCACGAATGAGCAATACACTGCGTACGTTCGCACTGATGAGGACTATGAGTTGAAGATAGCATTATCGCACTCCATCGCCCACCCCGAAGGCGCCATCGCCAACGTGGAGGCTAGTTGCGAGGAGTGTCGCCTACTAGATTACCACTGCCAGGAGCCCGAGAATGCCAAGGTGGAGAGATAGCGATGGCTCAGGCAGGAAGACGAGGGCTCTACGCATGAGGCTCCGGGCGAAAGCCTTGGCACACGTGGAGGCTCCCTCCGAGGCCAAAGTGTCGCGCTAGCAGCGGGTGTCGTATGTGGACATGTCCAACTCCTCTTCCTCCCGCCTTCTTGAGGCCAAGAGCACGAGACGCTGGTGCGGCGTATATGTGAGTCTCTTATCTCCTACGACCGGGCTAGTTAGTTAGTTTAAGTATTCCAGTTAGTGAAGTTTAGGGATTATTTTGTGTTGTTCATTTCGATATGAACTGTTTGCGAATATTTCGTTGTGACTTAACTATGGATGATCTTTGTGCAATTGATCTATGTAAATGAACTACTAATAAATGAAATCTATATATGAATGAAATTCATGCTTATTTGGCAATATTTTCTAAATCATGTAAAATAATCTTCAGTTGGATGCCACATTTTTAGTTGTTTTATGGTAAATGTAGTTGACAATTGAATAAAATTGGTTAATTGCCTATAAATGCATTTATTCATACAAAAAATAGCAAACGGGCTCACCAAGTGTGAACTGTTTTGAAGGGGCAAATATGATGGGATAGAAAAAAATAAAACCTGGATGAGGTTTTACCAATATTCTTTACATTCAGTACACAAAGTACCTCCATTTGGTACTTTAGAAAATAGAAATCACCATTTAATAATTGAGAAGGAAGATTGAGGTCAATTGGTGTTTAGCAGTGCAACATGTAGTTATACGGATTACAATGTCAAATGATAAATAAAGTGTGATGTGATCTTCAAACTTCATACTTCTGCTCTAACACTACCAGAGGGCCACTTAGCACTAACTCTCCAAAATGTATCATGAGTAACGCGTGTGCGGTCCGTTAGTACTTCCTGGTCACCGATGACTTGATGATCATTGGCGGGCCATGACAAAGTGGTCGGTCAGTGATGTCAAGTATTGGTTTGATAGCTTAGGGCTGCACTGCTAGCAATGTAGTCAGACCACTGTTAGCAATGCAGACCAGCTACACAACAATATAAATCAAAACATCACACACAAATGTTTCAATATTTCATTTTATATGCACATACGCACGCATACATTGCATTGGATAGGCACCCGCCCCCAATCCATCTCGAGGACGGAGGGGGTCGCTTCTGAGCTTCTCACTGTTTTCCATTTGGAACCGGAGATAGTTGATTTCGAGTGAGGAAAGGGGATATGAAGTTGTCCGCTCGGCTACCCACGCAGCGGGAACCATAGAGTACTGCTGACGTGTAGATCACCCCGGCGCAAGATTCACTTCCGAGATCCAACGGCTCGCACCGCGTTCGTTCCCATTGGGCTAATATATTCTAGCAAATACAAGAGCCTCTCGTGTCACGACTTGTCAGGAAATAAAGAGGTTGACCCATTCTGACCCTACCTAGGTATTTTACGAGAGCAACTAACTAAAGGTTACCTCTTGTGCGGGATTTTCAGGGGGCATCTTTGGTACCATGCGAGCACGCCAAGTGACGTGTCTAGCCGTTGCCACATGTCGCATGTTGGGTGCTTCATCTAGATTTCGTTATTTTCATTTTCTTTGTATATATTTTTGGGTTTTAGATGGGGTTTTTTTCCTGTTTTTTGGCTTTTCAATTTTCATCCTGGTTTCCCTATGTTTTGAAGGAGAAAATTGCGGACCATTTTTGCGCCAAAAAAAGTGCTTTCACGAGAGGCACAGATTTGCATCTTGTGAAGGCGCGGATTTATAACCGTGAAAAGAACAAAAAATATGTGTTTCCATGAGAAGCAATGAAGGGAAAAAAATCCATGCTTGCGCAAGAAGCACAAATCTGCAGTCATGCAGGCGCATGGTTGGGCAAGTGCAAGTCAGCCCAGTCCCACACTCAGCAAACACCTCTTTTGCTCAAATATAAAAACCTGCCATCTCCTAAAAAAAAAAGCAAACACCTACCAAACCCTGGACCCACTACTCTGACACCTCGCCCACGCCAGTGCGCGGCACGTGCGATGCGAATCTCGCGGCGGAGGCGACACCCACATGCGCAACCGCTGCCCAGCCGACCTGCCGGACGAGAAGCAGGCCCGATCACACTCACGGAGCACCACCACTGGTCCAGCAGCAGGACCCACGCATCCGAGCCGGCCCAAGAGAGAGAGAGAGCGCGCGAGGCGTACGGCACGGGGGCTTCATTTATCGCTGCGATGCGTCCGCAGCGGGTTTGCTCTCCGGCCGGCCTGGAGAGAACGGGCCAACTGTCGGAGCTTCATTCGCCTGGGACTCCACTCACAGGGGCTTCATTTACTCCGTCTGGCTCTGGTTCTAGAAGCCGGCCGACACATCAACGCCGGATGGTGCCATGCAGATGAAACTGGCACGCCAACTCCAACCAAATTTTAAGTTCCCGTGTACACGTGGCACGTTATCATCCTCTCTCTCTCTCTAAATCGCGATCGAGGCGAGAAGGAAATCCAGCTCGGTTTGTTAATCCGGCGAGGGCACGCACTGTTGCGCGCAACAGATGGCAGAAACTCGTTGCTTTCAACGGCACAACCAACATATACTCCATGATTTCTGTTTGCGTGTACCCGCCGAGGCCGCATGTCTTGTGTATTTTTTGTGTACTATATACTTGGTCTGCACATCCGTGTTGTCGTGCGAACGTCGGTCTTTCGCTCAAAAAAATTATAAGAAATAAAAACAGCTTTCTTTTCTGAGACACAGAAATAAAAACAGCTAAAGCGTCTCACGCGCGGTGGGCCATCCATGGTCGAGGGAGCGGGGGCCCATGCGCACGGAGCGCGCTGCTGTGCCTGTGCTGACAGATCCATCGGTCGAGAAAGGGGAATCAGACGGATCACCAAATGAAGGAGGAGATCGATCGGTCCATCCCCCCCTGCCGCTCTGGCGATAGGCATACGTAGGCGCACGCGCGCGCGATGCATGTGATGCGCGCCCTCCGTCACGGGGGCTGCTTCCAGACAATGACCCGATGGGCGATGCTGCTGCGATGGATACGTGCTACTCCATGGATTCTTCTCACCTGACGACGAAACCC
Organism: Triticum aestivum; assembly: GCF_018294505.1. NCBI lineage: Eukaryota > Viridiplantae > Streptophyta > Magnoliopsida > Poales > Poaceae > Triticum > Triticum aestivum. The sequence goes on from NC_057805.1 coordinate 70,228,129, forward strand.
GAGTTATCAATATCCATACAAAAATAGTGAATTCTACATACTTGGCAGTTTGGGAGAAATTTGTTAATTGTGAAGCATGACAACTTTCTGTTTGGATGACAAGTTTCAGTTTTTTTAAGATTTGTTTTTTATGGCAGCTTTAGTGTAAAAAACGTGTTGGCGGTATTACTACATGCCACACATGTGGCAATTATCGGCATCTTTGTTAAAAGACCACCCTACGTAAGTTTTCTCAAATGGGTTACGTTACTCATTGTCTGAGGTGTGAACTTTGAGACTATTAAGTGGGATTTATACTCATTAAAATGACGAACTGGGAAGAAATGGTTTGAGCCCGAGTCACCTCAAATTGTCAAATAGTAATTTCATAATGCTCCATACATTTGAATGGAAGCAAAGACTAGACTATCCATTTTGTCATTCATATTGTTTCTTTTTTTTTTCTCGAAAAGGAGGTTAAACTCCCGGCCTATGCGTGCATCACAAGCATTCTTATTAAATATTAAACGGACTACAAAGCAAGGGCAGACACGGTTGAACTATTACAAGATATGAAATAAACATCTACGCTACAAAGCAAGCGGCATTCCCTCCTCCGACACCGAGGACGACGACAGGCCCATGCCCAGGCTCTACCCTGCCACTTGGTCCAAGGGCATCGAGGATGGCCAGCGCGAACCCAAGCAGCGTCATTGGCGGGCCATGACAAAGTGGTCCCTGCCCCCGTATATAAAGGTGCAAGGGGGAGGCTGGCCGGCCCTAGGGCGCACCACGGAGGGGAGGAATCCTCCTCCTAGTGGGAGTAGGATTCCTCCTTTCCTAGTCCAACTAGGAGGAGAAGGGGAAAGAGGGGAAGGAGAGGAAGAGGAGAAGGAAAGGGGGGGGGCTCCCTAGTCCAATTCGGACTCCCTATAGGGAGGGGGCGCGGCTGCCCCTTGTGGGCTGCCTCCCCTCTTCCCTATGGCCCATGTAGGCCCAATCTTCCCCCCCCCCGGGGGGGGGGGGGGGTCCGGTAACCCTCTGGCACTCCGGTTTTCTCCGAAATCACCCGAAACGCTTCCGGTGTCCAAATATAGCCGTCCAATATATCAATCTTTATGTATCGACCATTTCGAGACTCCTCGTCATGTTCGTGATCATATCCGGGACTCCGAACTACCTTCGGTACATCAAAACACATAAACACATAATACCGATCGTCACCGAACTTTAAGCGTGCGGACCCTACTGGTTCGAGAACTATGTAGACATGACCGAGACACATCTCCGGTCAATAACCAATAGCGGAACCTGGATGCTCATATTGGCTTCCTACATATTCTACGAAGATCTTTATCGGTCAAACCGCATAACAACATACGTTGTTCCCTTTGTCATCGGTATGTTACTTGCCCGAGATTCGATCGTCAGTATCCTCATACCTAGTTCAATCTCGTTACCAGCAAGTCTCTTTTCTCGTTCCGTAATGCATCATCCCATAACTAACTCATTAGTCAAAATGCTTGCAAGGCTTATAATGATGTGCATTACCGAGAGGGCCGAGAGATACCTCTCTGATACACGGAGTGACAAATCCTAATCTTGATCTATGCCAACTCAACAAACACCAGCGGAGACACTTGTAGAGCATCTTTATAATCACCCAGTTACGTTGTGACGTTTGATAGCACACAAGGTGTTCCTCCGGTATTCGGGAGTTGCATAATCTCATAGTCCGAGGAACATGTATAAGTCATGAAGAAAGCAGTAGCAATGAAACTGTAACGATCATAATGCTAAGCTAACGAATGGGTCTTGTCCATCACATCATTCTCCTAATGATGTGATCCCGTTCATCAAATGACAACACATGGCTATGGTTAGGAAACATAACCATCTTTGATAAACGAGCTAGTCAAGTAGAGGCATACTAGGGACACTTTGTTTTGTCTATGTATTCACACATGTACTAAGTTTCTGGTTAATGCAATTCTAGCATGAATAATAAACATTTATCATAAAATAAGGAAATAAATAATAACTTTATTATTGAATCTAGGGCATATTTCCTTCACATGCGCTGGGCATTCTGGGGCCAAGGGATAAGATGACTCCAAATGCCGTCACCGCCCTCACCAACAAGTTCAACCAGCCTCTCTCTGACGAAGACATCAACGCCATCGCTACGCCGACCCGCCTCGACCTTGTCGCGCTGCGCATCGCTGCGGGCATGGCCGAACCAGATGCTGCTGCCTCTATGGCCAATAGTTGATCATGTTAGCTAGCTCTAGTATTAGCCTCCAACAGCGGCTGGCATCTGACTGGTTTGAGTTAGGTTGTCTCTTTGCTTATTGTAGTCTAGGATGGTGGATAAATTTGCGCCAGTTAGTTTCAGGGGATATTGGTGGACTCTGGCGCCCCCCGGTGTGATGGATGGTGTACCTGTATTACTTCCAGTTCAATAGAATTTGTAGTTGTTGGAGCATGTCCTGGTTTCCTTATGGATGACAACCACTGCCCCATGATGAGCTGGAATGTGCGTGGCATGAACACTCCGGCTAAGCATGAGGCCATTCGTGAGATCACATTATTGCATAGATTAGCTGTTCTCTGTATCTAGGAGACGAAGATCGACATCTGGGACCGCAGCCTTGTGGCATACACTGGAGGTGCCCTACTAGCTTATTGCATCGTCCTTCCAGCCATAGAACGAGGGGAGGTGCAGCCATCTTTTGGAATGCAACCCTTGTCTCTGTCTCCTCTCACAGCATAGGCCCACTCGCCATTACGGCCAAAGTTACGGTGCTGCACTCGGGCCAATCTTTTTGGCTCACCACAGTGTATGGACCGGCCGACGCCGCCGCAAAGATGATTTCCTTCTTGAGCTCTCGCGTGCAGCGCCCCCTGCATCCGAACCCTGGCTTCTCAATGGTGACTTCAACATCATCTATGAGGCCAGTGACAAGAATAATCTCAACCTTAATAGAAGGATAATGGGCCGGTTTAGAAACGCCCTGGACTTGGCTGGACTGTGAGAGATCAAGTGTAAAAATCGTAGATACACTTGGAGCAACGAGCGTCAAAACCCTACACTAGTTAGTATTGACAAATTCTTCTGCAACACTAACTGGGAGCTGCTCTTCCCCATCGACATTCTGATGGCAGCGTCGACAGTCGTCTCTGACCACTGCCCGCTTCTGCTGGCAAATGCATCCTCCCCTCTTAGACGTGCGAGATTCAGATTTGAAGTCTTCTGGCTGCACTTCCCGCATTTCCAGGAGACCGTTGAGAAGGCGTGGAACAGGCCCACTACTCAGACATGTGCCTTCAACAGGCTGGCGATCAAATTACAAAGAACAACAAAAGACCTGAAAGTTTGGAGCAAAACCCTGTTCAGTGACGCCAAGGTGCAGTTCCATATGGTGAACGAGGTGATCCTGCGATTGAATATCACATAGGAAAGCAGGGCCCTCTCTGCCGCTGAATTTCAGCTAAGAAAATCTCTCAAGCTACGGCTGATCGGCCTTGCGGCAGTGGAGAGGGCAAGGAAGCGGCAAGCATCAAGAATCACCTGGCTTAAAGCGGGAGACGCCAGTACAAATTTTTTTCATGCCAAGGTCTGCTCGAGGCGGCGCAAGAACTTCATGCACTCCATCCAGCTTGATGGAAACACAACCACAGTCCACAGCCCATGAACCTTAACGCGGTGCTGGGTTCTTCAGAGCCAAGGGCAACCACTCTCAACTGGGAGCAGCTGAACATGCTGTCAGTCTCAAATTCCGGCCTAGATAACCCCTTTTCCGAGGAGGAAGTATGGGAGGCAATCAAAGACATGTCAAGGGACAGGGCACCAGGACCTGACGAGTTCAACGGAGCGTTCTATAGATCTTGCTGGGCAATTATCAAGGCAGATGTTATTCTTGCTCTCAACCAGTTCTACTGTTGCTCTGGCCAAAACTTCAGTGAGCTCAACTCTGCTCACGTGGCTCTGCTGCCCAAAAAGGATGGGACTATTAAGATGGCTGATTACCACCCCATCAGTCTCATTCATTCCATGGCAAAGCTCATTGCAAAAGTGATGTCCATCCGCCTGTCAAAGATCATTCATCTAATTATCTCACCTGCCCAAACAGCCTTCATGAAGACCAAATGCATACATGACAGCTTCATGTATGTTCAGAACGGAGTCCGGTCGCTGCACAGGAAAAGCACGCCGGTAGTGCTGCTGAAACTTGACATCACCATGGCTTTTGACAGTATATCTTGGTCCTATCTGCTTGAGCTCATGCAACGGTTGGGCTTCAGTTCTAGATGGCGGGACTAGGTGGCGATGCTGCTCTCAACCTCGCACTCATCCTTCCTGCTCAACGGCTTGCCCGGGCAGCCGGTCTGGCATAGAAAGGAGCTAAGGCAGGGCGACCCCCTTTCTCCGCTGCTGTTCATCATCGCCATTGACCCCTTGCACCGGCTGTTGCAAGCTGCTGGTGACTTAGGACTGCTCCAACCTTTGCTGGGTAGGGAAATCAAACTGAGGGTCAACCTATATGCGGATGATGCGATCATATTCGCTAACCCGATCAAGGATGAGATTGAAACACTCATGCAAATCGTGCACTGCTTTGGGGAAGCCTCTGGCCTGAAAATCAACCTTCAGAAGTCCACGGCCACGCCGATCAGATGCTCGGACATCGATATGGAGCAGGTTCTGCAGAGTTTCGGCGGACAGCTCGTGCACTTCCCCCTCACATACGTGGGGCTGCCAATCACCATCAAATTCCTTAGGTTTGTGCACCTGCAGTTTGTTTTGGACAGGATCCGGGCCCGTCTCGCCGGGTGGAAAGGAAAGCTACTATCTATTGCTGCCTGGAGGGTGCTCGTCAGGGCTGCCCTAAGCTCGCTGGCAACTTTTGCAATCACAGCGCTGCGGGTACCCGAAAAATTCCTCAAGGAAGTGGACAAATGTCGCCATAAATTCCTCTAGGCACAAGATGAAGAACTGACAGGCGGCAAATGCACAGTCAATTGGTCAAAAGTTTGCTCGCCCATGGAGTATGGTGGCCTCGGCATTCTCGACCTCGAGAAATTCAGTAGGGCTCTGAGACTGAGATGGCTGTGGCATTCTTGGAAGAGCCTAGATCGGCCATGGGTGGGGATGGAGGTGCCTTGTGAGGAGAGCGACAAGGCGGCGTTCAGCGCAATGACAATGATCACCATCGGTGACGGCCGCACGACCACCTTTTGGGGTTGTGTCTGGGCTGGTGCTGAGCCCCTCAAGGCGTCCTTCCCATGCCTATTCAAACACTCGAGAAGAAAGAACAGTACTGTACAGGCGGCTCTGCATGACAATGCTTGGATTAAGGACTTGGCGCATGGCAACGTAAACCCTTTGCTTCAGGAGTTCTTGAACTTAGAGAGGTTGATCAGAACTGCTAGAACGAGTATGAAGTCGGGGCAGCCCGACGAGATCAGATGGAAATTCACGGCGAACGGGATCTACAGCGCGTCATCAGCATATCAGGCACAGCTTCTTGGATTGATCCAGGATCCGTTCAGGAAAACCTTTTGGAGTGCCTGGGCTCCTGGTCGGCTCAAGATCTTCGCCTGGTTACTGCATCTTGATCGGCCATGGTGCAATGACAGGCTGTAGAGACGGGGATGGGCAAACCAATACTTCTGCCAACTTTGCTTTCGACATCTTGAAAGCTCGGTTCATTTGTTCTGGCACTGCGAGCTGTCCGGGAAGATCTGGGAGAAGGTGGCTACGTGGCATGGCTGCCAAACTGTGCACCCAGGGTTGTGGTCCTCCCTTCAATGCTCAACAGACATCGTTGAGATGATCACCAGCAACACCGCTAAGGGAAGTAGGAAGGGCATCACGGCAATCGTCATGCTCGTGCTATGGGAAATCTGGTTGGAGCGACACCACTGCACCTTCAAAGGCAAGGTGGCGCAGAGGGCCAACATTTTGGCTGCGATCAGGCGTAGCATTGAGCTGTGAAGGCAAGCGGGAGCCCAATGCCTAGCGCAACCATTTGCAGAGGGACCATCTGGGATCGGCTAAGTTGTAGCACAATCCCAAATGGCCTGTTGCGCCTTTTTCTTTCCCTTCTTTTGTATTTTTTCTCTTGACCCTTGGATCACCCCCATGTTTAACTTTCCCACTGCTTCCTGCTTAATATACGAATGCCAGCAATTTGCTGGATCTTTCAAAAAAAACATCTACGGCCAAGTTGACTTTTTCCGCAGCAACGGCTTCAAGAAGGAATAAGCGCCCTTGCGCCGCCGTCGTTGTGTCCGACCCAAGATGGACAACACAAGGATTTTTATCTTAATTGCCGAAACCAACCGCCGAAGACTAGTACAACAGCAAGCAGACAATGCCTTCAGCAAGGTAACAATGCAAGTTCGTCGATGCTGAGCCCAACCAGTCATGGCCAAAACTAGAGTTTTCACTCCAGACATGAATCGGTGTTCCAATCATCGTCTTGAAAATGGATCTTCCAGAAGGACGCCAACTTGTACTCCACGCCAGGCCAGAAAGGCACTAGCAGATGGGTGGGATATCTTCCCACCATATACCACCATTCCGACCGATGGGGGGTCGTCCATGACGCGGTGCGGAGCTGACCCAACCACTCCATACCCGCACAAGCCAGCCAGTAACATCCGCCATGACCCGTGGGCTGCTGCCCCAGCATCCTATGCGTGAGCCGCCGCCACAGCATCGCGCGCCACCCAACCTACCACTCGCCGCCGCTGAAGGTCGTCGCCCCGGCGTCTAGCACACGCAGCTCGCTCAGACCGCCGCAATGGCCAAGCACGTCGATGCAGCCCTCCGAGGCATCCCATATGCTTATAGTGTCCTAATCATATTCATTTGTATTGTTTAATTAGACTCAAGTGCATGTGCTTAAAGGATTTTAGTTGTTAGAAGGGAGAGAAGGCATTGTATTGCTTGAGCCTCATGGGCAAATATATAGGAGTACATGATCAACTTGAAGTACAAGACAAGTGAGAACAATTCCTAGTCTATCTTATGTTTCCTAACTAATCACGATACTCAACATCCCCCGTAGTCACAATGGTAGCGACGCAGATGGTGAGACTGGAGAAGAATCCTAAGGTAAGTCGGCGGACACCCCCCACAGTCGTAACGGTCGATGCATCGCGAAAGTTGTGGCTGGAGTGGAAACCGACGAGGTTGCTCAAGCAAGGCGGTAGCCCTTTGTGCCGTTTGTCGAAGTAGTCGAGAGCATAGGGTGGTGTAGCCGTGGTCGAGGTAGCCGTGCGAAGAATGTCGTGATCGATGTTGAATCGGGGTAGCCGGTGTCGAGGAACTCGCCGTGGAGCCGCGGGCGCAAGGAGGCGCCGAGTTAGTCATGGGCGCAGTAGTGTCGAAGTAGTGGTGCGCCAGGGAGAAGACGTTGTTGACGACGCGTCGCGCCGGGGTTGCCAAGCCCGGGGACACATCGTAGATGAAGGCACACACCGGTGTTGCCAGCACCAGGCATGCGTAGACGGACGAAGAAGAAATTAACAAAGCGCCGCACCAGGCTTGCCGGGCCCGGGGACATGTCATGGACGAAGGCATGCTTCGGTGTTGCCAGCACTGGGCATGCATAGACTCGGACCTGCACGAGCTGTACGCCATGTCGGAGAAGTCGGAGAGGCCAGCAGAGAAGGACTCGACGACGGTTGCGACACCAATCAGCGCAGGGCCGATGTCGCCCACGATTATCGGAGCAGATGAAGTGGCCAGGGTAGATGACGGCGACGCTGGCGGCGGGCTGGTGCTGGACATAGGCGAAGGGGTGGACGGGGCGGCGGCGGTGGCTACGGGGGTAGTAGCAGTGGTGGCCTGACGGCGGCGGCGACTAAGTTAGGAGTGCGGCGGCGGTGCTCGAAGTAGGCTAGGAGAACCCAACAGCGTGACGAAGATCGGCGCGGAAGGTGGTATTCCCGCGCCAAGGGAGGCGGCACGGCGCATACCACGGGAAGTTGATGCGCGGGAACGGCGCTGGACCGCGGGCCACGGCGCCACGGCCAGAAGGGGTGACGCGGCGGCAGCAGGCGGGTCGAGGCAACGACGGGAAGATCTCGGGGCGGTGGCGGGGACCGTGTATCGCGGCACTATGACCTGAAGGGGTGACGCGCGGGTCGGTGCAACCACGAGGACGGCCTCGGGTGGCGGTGGGGACTGTGTATCGTGGAACTACGACCCAAAGGGGCGACATAGCGGCGGCCTAATAGCAGCTGCCGTGGCTAAGTTAGGAGTGCGGCGGCGGTGCTCGAAGTAGGCTAGGAGAACCCAACAGCGTGACGAAGTTCGGCACGGATGGTGGCATCCCCGCGCCCAGGGAGGCGGCATGGCGCATACCACGGGAAGTCGACGCGCGGGAACGGCGGTGGACCGCGGGCCATGGTGCCACGGCCCGAAGGGGTGATGCGGCGGCAGTAGGCGGGTCGAGGCGACGACCGGAAGAGCTCGGGGCGGCGGCGGGGACCGCGTATCGCGACACTACGACCGAAGGGGCGACGCGCGGGTCAGTGCAACCGCGGGGACGGCCTCGGGGCGGCGGTGGGGACCGCGTATCATGGAACTACGGCCCAAAGGGGCGACGCAGCGGCGACGCGCGAGTCGATGCAGCCGCGAGGAGAACCACGGGGCGGCGGCGCTGCGGCCCGACGAGGCGACGCAGCGACAGCCCGTTGCTCGATCGGTGGAGGGGCGCCCTGAACTCGGGGACGATCTTCACGGGACCTGCGGAGGCGCGAGCAACAGACGGGCCAGGACGGTCATGGGGTGTAGATGAAGCGAATCGCGACGGCGAGCAGGTGATCAAGCTGACGCACGCGAGGTCGGGGACGCCGCTCGGTGGAGACGTGGTGGCGGCGGAGTCCGAGATGAAGCCGATGATGACGGACGGCATGGGACGTCGGGCGACCAACACCCGAGCTGCCAAAGCAGTGCCAGTGCACGGGCAGCAAGGCCGGAGCAACCAACATAGCAGCGGCGCCCGAGCTGAGACAGTCGACAAGCCTAACACAACCGGGGATGAAGCCGGCGAGGTAGACCGCATGGCCGTCGTGCAGACGCGACAGAGGCGGGTGGCATGGATAGATGGGCAGGCCGGCGCGCGTACAACGGCTATGATGGGCCGCCGGGTCGGGGCAATGCAGGTGTCCCGGTCGGAGAGGGCGGTGACGGCCGGCGTAGATCGACGAGCGGGCCGACGCGTGGATGACGGCCGTGAGGGGCCGTATGTCGCGCGAGGCTGCCATGTCGGCGAAGAAGTCTGCCGGTCATGCCAATGTTGGAGTAGAGGTGCACAGGGGTCGACGACGGCGGTGGGCGACGCAAACCGATCTTAGATCAGAAAACCAAAAAGAAAATGCCGATCAAGATGACCGGCGGGAGAGAGAAAAACCTGGAGCAAGGGCTCGGGAAAAAAACTCTCTAGGGCAGCCGGTCAACACGATCGGCGGATGAACCCTAGGTACGGGCGGCGCGGCCCCCGGCGGCGATCAAGGAGGCCGACTGCCACAGGGGCGGCACGCGGGTGCGGAAGCGGCGGCGGCTAGGGTTTAGTATCGAGGTATGGCTGATACCATGTAGAAGTGCATGCTCTAGCTAGTGCAACCAAAAGACCGATCTAATGGAAGAGACTAGGCAACACATTTATACATTATCAGGGTGGAGGTGATGGCGGAGGAGTGCACCGGGTAGAGCTCATCAGGGCTATCACATCAGTGGAGAACCATCCGGGTACGGGCGTCCTTCACAGAAAAACCAACATCAACAAATTCAACAGTAATGGGATTCTCACGAGCAAGGCGACGAACAGATACAAGGTTCATAACTAGGTCAGGCGAGACAAGAACATTAGACATGGTGATAGGGTTAGACATAGAAGGAAACAACATATGACCGACATGTGTAATGGGTAAGGAGGAACCGTTACCAATGGTGATGCGAGTGGGAGTATGAACGGGAGTGGAAGAGGTTAGGTTACCGGGATGAGATGTCGTGTGAGCGGTGGCACCCGAGTCCATGTACCATTCTCCACCGCCACCGTAGTTACTTGGTGACGGAGCCAAGTGCAGAACAACCAGGAGGGCGGGGTCCCACGACGGAGGAACCTGCGGCGGGTAGGACCCACCGTAAGGTGGCGCCGGGGCGGCAGCATAGCCACCAGCATCTGTGGTGCAGGCAGGGCCGCATAGCTGATAACCCACAAGTATAGGGGATCAATTGTAGCCCTTTCGATAAGTAAGAGTGTCGAACCCAACGAGGAGCTAAAGGTAGAACAAATATTCCCTCAAGTTCTATCGACCACCGATACAACTCTACGCACGCTTAACGTTCGCTTTACCTAAAACAAGTATGAAACTAGAAGTACTTTGTAGGTGTTGTTGGATAGGTTTGCAAGAATGAGCACGTACATAAAAACTAGGGGATGTTTAGGTAAAGAAGCAATAAAGTTAGTATAGCGAGTGTGTAAAAGTGGTGGTAGGAGTTGTGAAATTGTCCCTAAGCAATTGACTACTTTACTAGACCGATAGCAAGTTTTATGTGGGAGAGGCCACTCCTAGCATGTCATCCCTGACTTGGAATTCTATGCACTTATGATTGGAACTATTAGCAAGCATCCTCAACTACTAACGTTCATTAAGGTAAAACCCAACCATAGCATTAAGATATATTGGTCCCCCTTCAATCCCGTATGCATCAATTTCTATGCTAGGTTGAAGCTTCTGTCACTCTTGCCCTCCAATACATAGTCCTATCAACATACAACTAACCCTATGGTGTGATCCACGCGCGCGCTCATACGATGGGCACCAAAGGACAGCAACATAACCACAAGCAAATTAAATCAATCATAGCAATTCATCAACAACCGATAGGACAACGAAAATCTACTCAGACATCATAGGATGGCAACACATCATTGGATAATAATATTAAGCATAAAGCACCATGTTCAAGTAGAGGGTACAGCGGGTTGCGGGAGAGTGGACCGCTGTAGATAGAGGGGGAAGGTGATGGAGATGTTGGTGAAGATGGCGGAGGTTTTGGTGAAGATCACGGTGATGATGATGGCCCCCGGCGGCGTTCCGGCGCCACCGGAAGCGAGGGGGAGAGAGCCCCCTCCTTCTTCTCCTTCCTTGACCTTCTCCCTAGATGGGAGAAGGGTTTCCCCTCTGGTCCATGGTCTCCATGGCGTGGGAGGGGCGAGAGCCCCTCCGAGATTGGATCTGTCTCTTTGTCTCTCTCTGTTTCTGCGTTCTCCTCTGCTGCCCTTTCACCGTTTCGTGTATATATGGAGATCCGTAACTCCAAATGGATTGAAACCTTCGCCCAGATCTTTTTCCAAAAATTAGATTTCTTGCGGCCGAAGAAGGGCATCAACCGCCTTACGGGGGTCCCACGAGGGTCAGGGGCGCGCCTGCCTGGAGTGGGCATGGGCCCCACCCTCGTGGCCACCTCGGGCACCGTCTCGCGTTGATTTTACTTCCCAAAAATCACAAATATTCCAAAATAATTCTCCGTCCGTTTTTATCCCGTTTGGACTCCGTTTGATATGGGGTTTCTGCGAAACATAAAACATGCAACAAACAGGAACTCGCACTGGGCACTGGATCAATATGTTAGTCCCAAAAATAGTATAAAAAGTTGCCAAAAAGTATATGAAAGTTGCATAACATTGGCATGGAACAATCAAAAATTATAGATACGACGGAGACATATCAGAGATGTTGGTGAAGATGACAGAGGTGTTGGTGTAGATTGCGGTGACGATGATGGCCCCGGCGGCATTCCGGCGCCACCGGAAGAGAGGGGGAGAGAGCCCCCTTCTTCTTCTTCTTCTTCCTTGACCTTCTCCCTAGATGGGAGAAGGGTTTCCCCTCTAGTCCTTGGCCTCCATGGCATGGGAGGGGTGAGAGCCCCTCCGAGATTGGATCTGTCTCTCTGTCTCTCTCTGTTTCTGCGCTCCTTGATTCTGGCCTTTCACCGTTTCTTATATTCCCGGAGATCCGTAACTCCGATTGGGTTGAAATTTGGACACGATTTTTATCCGGATATTGGCTTTCTTGTGGCGAAAGAAGGGCACCAACCGCCTTACGGAGTGGCCACGATGGCCCAGGGCGCGCCTGACCCCCTGGGGCGCGCCCCTCACCCTCGTGGGCCCCTGAGGCATTGTCTCGCGTTGATTCCACTTCCCAAAATTGACATATATTCCAAAACAAATCTCCGTCAGTTTTATCCCGTTTGGACTCCGTTTGATATGGATTTTCTGCGAAACAAAAAACATGCAACAAACTGGAACTGGGCACTGGATCAATATGTTAGTCCCAAAAATAGTATAAAAAGTTGCCAAAAGTATGTAAAAGATGTAGAATATTGGCATGGAACAATAAAAAATTATAGATACGACAGAGACGTATCAGCATCCCCAAGCTTAATTCCTGCTCGTCCTCGAGTAGGTAAATGATAAAAAAGATAATTTTTGATGTGGAAGGCTACCTAGCATAATCTTGATCATGTAATCTAATCATGGCATGAATATTAAGACACGAGTGATTCAAAGCAATAGTACTTCAAGCATACTAATAAAGCAATCATGTCTTTTCAAAATGACATAGCCAAAGAAAGTTATGCCTACAAAATCATATAGTCTGGCTATGCTCCATCTTCATCACACAAAATATTCAAATCATGCACAACCCCGATGACAAGCCAAGCAATTGTTTCATTCTTTTGACGTTCTCAAACCTTTTCAACTTTCACGCAATACATGAGCGTGAGCCATGGACATAACACTATAGTTGGAATAGAATATGATGGTGGAGGTTGTATGGAGAAGACAAAAAGGAGAAAGTCTCGCATCGACGCGGCTAATCAACAGGCTATGGAGATTCCCATCAATTGATGTCAATGTGATGAGTAGGGATTGCCATGCAACGGATGCACTAGAGCTATAAGTGTATGAAAGCTCAAAATGAAACTAAGTGGGTGTGCATCCAACTTGCTTGCTCATGAAGACCTAGGGCATTTGAGGAAGCCCATTGTTGGAATATACAAGCCAAGTTCTACAATGAAAAATTCCCACTAGTATATGAAAGTGATAACTCAAGAGACTCTCTATATGAAGAACATGGTGCTACTCTGAAGCACAAGTGTGGTAAAAGGATAGTAACATTGCCCCTTCTCTCTTTTTCTCTCATTTTTTGTTTGTTTTTTTTGTTTTGGTGGGCTTCTTTGGCCTCTCTTTTTTGGCTTCTTTGGCCTCTCTTTTTTAAGTCCGGAGTCTCATCCCGACTTGTGGGGGAATCATAGTCTCCATCATCCTTTCCTCACTGGGGCAATGCTCTAATAATGATGATCATCACACTTTTATTTACTTACAACTCAATATTATAACTCGATGCTAGAACAAAAATATGACTCTATATGAATGCCTCCGGCGGTGTACTGGGATGTGCAATGATCTAGCGTAGCAATGACATCAAAAAAGGGTCAAGCCATGAAAACATCATGCTAGCTATCTTACGATCATGCAAAGCAATATGACAATAAATGCTCAAGTCATGTATATGATGATGATGGAAGTTGCATGGCAATATATCTCGGAATGGTTATGGAAATGCCATAATAGGTAAGTATGGTGGCTGTTTTGAGGAAGATATAAGGAGGCTTATGTGTGATAGAGCGTATCGTATCACGGGGTTTGGATGCATCGGCGAAGTTTGCACCAACTCTCGAGGTGAGAAAGGGCAATGCACGGTACCGAAGAGGCTAGCAATGATGCAAGGGTGAGAGTGCGTATAATCCATGGACTCACATTAGTCATAAAGAACTCATATACTTATTGCAAAAGTTTATTAGCCCTCGAAGCAAAGTACTACTATGCATGCCCCTAGGGGGATAGATTGGTAGGAAAAGACCATCGCTCGTCCCCGACCGCCACTCATAATGAAGACAATCAATAAATACCTCATGCTCCGACTTCGTTACATAACGGTTCACCATACGTGCATGCTACGGGAATCACAAACCTCAACACAAGTATTTCTACAATCCACAACTACCCACTAGCATGACTCTAATATCACCATCTTTATATCGCAAAACTATTGCAAGGAATCAAACATATCATATTCAGTGATCTACAAGTTTTATGTAGGATTTTATGACTAACCATGTGAATGACCAGTTTCTGTCAACTCTCTAAATAGATATAAGTGAAGCAAGAGAGTTTAATTCTTTCTACAAAAGATATGCCCACGCTCTAACAAATATAAGTGAAGCAAAAGAGCATTCTACAAATGGCGGTTTTCTATGTGTAGGGAAACAGGCAATCCAAACTTCAAATAATATAAGTGAAGCACATGAAGCATTCTATAAAGCCATACTCAAAAAAATAAGTGAATTGCAAAGAGCATTCTATAAATCAACCATGGACTATCTCATACCAGCATGGTACATAAAAGAAAAGTGAAAACTAAATGCAAAAGACGCTCCAAGATTTGCACATATCGCATGAACGAAACGAATCCAAAAACATACCGATACTTGTTGAAGAAAGATGGGATGCCTTCCGGGGCATCCCCAAGCTTAGACGCTTGAGTCTCCTTGAATATTTACTTGGGGTGCCTGGGGCATCCCCAAGCTTGAGCTCTTGCCTCTCCTCCTTCTCCTCACATCGAGACATCCTCGATCTTCGAACACTTCATCCACACAAAACTCAACAGAAAGCTCGGTAAGATCCGTTAGTATAATAAAGCAAATCACTACTCTAAGTACTATTGCAAACCAATTCATATTTTGTTTTTGCATTGTAGCTACTGTAATATAACTTTTCTATGGCTTAATCCACTGATAGATATTGATAGTTTCATCAAAACAAACAAACTATGCATCAAAAACAGAATCTGTCTTAAACAGGACAGTCTGTAGTAATATAAACATTCACCATACTTATGGTACTCCAAAAATTCTACACAAATTAGGAAAAATGAAAAATTTGTATAGAAAGACAGTGCAAAAAGTTTTAGATCCGTTTGACGTTCCAGTAAAAAATGTAAAATCGCGCACTACAGCCAAAGTTTCTGTTTTGCACCGCACAAGCCAGCCAGCAATGTAAACATCCTAAAGGCAAATCTTGGCACATTATTTTTATTTTTAAACTTTATAAAAGCACACAACAGAAATAAATGACTCTCTAAAACTTTCGGGTTGTCTCCTTGGCAGCGCTTTCTTTAAAGCTATTAAGCTAGGCATATAGTGCTCAAGTAATGGATCCACCCGGATCCCAAGGTATATCAAAGCCAATTTTAATTAAAAATGATTTGTAATTTAGTAGTGAGCACAAAGTAACATATATCATATAATGACGAAGTCTAACTCTCTTCCTATGCATCGGCATGTCATAAAAGAACAATTCATGTACACAAAGTAAAGGCCAATACATAGCATAAGCAGTTTCTTGCAATTTTATCGTGTGGGAAACATAGAGAGGTGGAGATATAGTCTCTCTCTCATAATAATTGCAAGTAGGAGCAGCAAGCACATGCATATTATATCTATCAAAATCATCTTGTGTAGTAGTAAAACACAACCCATCAATATAATCCTTAATAAGGGCAAATTTCTCCGATATAGTGTGGTCGGGAGAATTCAAAAAGATAATATGACTATCATGCGTGGGTGCAATAGCAACAATTTCATGTTTAACATAAGCAACTATAGCAAGTTAATCTCCATAAGCATAATTCATATTGGCATCTTGGCCACAAACATAGCAAGCATCATCAAAAAGGGATATTTCAAAAGAATCAACGGGATCATAACAATCATCATAGCAATCATCCTCCGGTAAGCACAAAGGGAAATTAAACAATGTATGAGTTGGAGAGTTACTCTCATTAGAAGGTGGGTATGGGTAGCTAATCCGCTCTTCCTCCTTTTGTTCTTCGCTCTCCTCATCATCTTTTTCATCCAATGAGCCCACAGTTTCATCAATTCCTTCTTCCGTAGACTCCTGCAAAATATTAGTCTCTTCTTGGACAGCGGAGGAGTCCTCAATATACGGTTTAACATAGGCATTAGAAGCATAATTATCATAACAATATTTAAGTATGGCAAAAATTTCAGTTTTGTAAAGAGTAGCATCATACGTTTCAATCAAAGAAGCAATTTCATAAGCACCCTTAAAAGCAACAAATTCTTCAATTTGTTGAACATCATAGTAATTATAAACACCCTTAGCATACGAAGATACGATTCCATTATCATTAAACTCACATTGGTAGGGAAGGTGTTTCTTAGGGTTTTCAGAACAACAAGTAAAATCATATATTTCACATAAATTCCAAGCATAACATTGCAAACGATGAATTTGATCCAGTAAAAGTTCCCCCTTTTTAGATAAGCGGTGTCACACATAACAAGCATGCTCATCTAAAGATTTTCCCTCAACTAAGCTAGTTGGGTTTCAGCACGAGCACAAAGGGATCGAAGATGATCCAAGTAAAAAGCTTCAGGAGTGTGATAGATTTTGAGTGGTTCTTCAACCATTGGTGTAGTAGGTACAACTATTTTTTTCGTATTTTGTGTTTCCTACCCATAACTAAAGATAGAAAACAAGAGCACAAAATAAAAACTACTTAGTGATAAAGCAAACAAGCACACACGAGAATATTCACCCCACGTTATAACTGCCAGGCAACGGCGCAAGAAAAAGGTCTTGATAACCCACAAGTATAGGGGATCAATTGTAGCCTCTTTCGATAAGTAAGAGTGTCGAACCCAACGAGGAGCTAAAGGTAGAACAAATATTCCCTCAAGTTCTATCGACCACCGATACAACTCTACGCACGCTTAACATTCGCTTTACCTAAAACAAGTATGAGACTAGAAGTACTTTGTAGGTGTTGTTGGATAGGTTTGCAAGAATATAAAGAGCACGTAAATAAAAACTAGGGGATGTTTAGGTAAAGAAGCAATAAAGTTAGTATAGCAAGTGTGGAAAAGTGGTGGTAGGAGTTGTGAAATTGTCCCTAAGCAATTGACTACTTTACTAGACCGATAGCAAGTTTTATGTGGGAGAGGCCACTACTAGCATGTCATCCCTGACTTGGAATTCTATGCACTTATGATTGGAACTATTAGCAAGCATCCGCAACTACTAACGTTCATTAAGGTAAAACCCAACCATAGCATTAAGATATATTGGTCCCCCTTCAATCCCGTATGCATCAATTTCTATGCTAGGTTGAAGCTTCTGTCACTCTTGCCCTCCAATACATAGTCCTATCAACATACAACTAACCCTATGGTGTGATCCACGCGCGCGCTCATATGATGGGCACCAAAGGACCGCAACATAACCACAAGAAAATTAAACCAATCATAGTAATTCAATAATTACCGATAGGACAACGAAAATCTACCCAGACATCATAGGATGGCAACACATAATTGGATAATAATATGAAGCATAAAGCGCCATGTTAAAGTAGAGGGTACAGCGGGTTGCAGGAGAGTGGACCACTGTAGATAGATGGGGGAAGGTGATGGAGATGTTGGTGAAGATGACAGAGGTGTTGGTGTAGATTGCGGTGACGATGATGGCCCCGGCGGCGTTCCGGCGCCACCGGAAGAGAGGGGGAGAGAGCCCCCCTTCTTCTTCTTCTTATTCTTCTTCCTTGACCTTCTCCCTAGATGGGAGACGGGTATCCCCTCTGGTCCTTGGCCTCCATGGCATGGGAGGGGCGAGAGCCCCTCCGAGATTGGATCTGTCTCTCTGTCTCTCTCTGTTTCTGCGCTCCTTGATTCTGGCCTTTCACTGTTTCTTATATTCCCAGAGATCTGTAACTCCGATTGGGTTGAAATTTGGACACGATTTTTTTTCCGGATATTGGCTTTCTTGTGGCGAAAGAAGGGCACCAACCGCCTTACGGAGTGGCCACGAGGGCCCAGGGCGCGCCTGACCCCCTGGGGCGCGCCCCTCACCCTCGTGGGCCCCTCAGGCATCGTCTCACGTTGATTCCACTTCCCAAAATTGACATATATTCCAAAACAAATCTCCGTCAGTTTTTATCCCGTTTGGACTCCATTTGATATGGATTTCTGCGAAACAAAAAACATGCAACAAACAGGAACTGGCACTGGGCACTGGGTCAATATGTTAGTCCCAAAAATAGTATAAAAAGTTGCCAAAAGTATGTAAAAGTTAGCCGGTGGCTCTGGGCGCGGCGAGGTAGGCCTGATGGCTCGCTGAACGAGGCCCGAGGATGACCGGCGCAGGCGGCCGTGGGACCAGC
This sequence comes from Triticum aestivum, assembly GCF_018294505.1. Lineage (NCBI taxonomy): Eukaryota > Viridiplantae > Streptophyta > Magnoliopsida > Poales > Poaceae > Triticum > Triticum aestivum. Next base: position 70,246,438 of record NC_057805.1, read on the forward strand.
ATTGATTATGCGTGGACGACGCCGGTCCACGGATTGGTGCCGTAGGTCCAGGGTGGCATAGGCTGCTGCTGCCGAGGCGCCCCCCGTGCGCCTGTTGTTGCTGCTTCGGGTGCCCGCCCCCGCGGTGGTTGTTGCGACGGCCGCCGCCCGCCTTCTGCTGGTGAGGTGCGGGAGTGGCGGGTGGCGCGGGCGGGAGGGGGTAGTACCCCGGGGGCGCGGGCAGCACCAGGTTCCGCGGCGCCAGTGGAGCGGGCGGCGGCGGGGCGCCACGAGAGGTGCCGGCGGGGAGGGCCGTGTGCTGCACGCGCTTCTTCACCTGCTTCATCTGGCGCTCCTCCAATCGCATGTATGCCACGAACTTGCGAAAGGATGGCTCCGGCATTAATGATATTGGCGGTGGCGTTGCCGGTATCCTCATTGAGGCCGGCGATGAGCGTGCTGAGGAGGAGATCATTGTCCATCTTGGCACAATTGTCACGGAGCTCATCATACAACGCCTTAAGACAGCGGAAGTAATCATCAATTGATTGATCATCTTGATGACAACCAAAAAATTCTTGCTGCAGAAAAATGTGACGCTGAAGCTGGTTGTCGGTGAAGAGGCCATTGAGTTTCACCCACACGGCGCGTGCATCATCACCATCGCTCACAACCGTGTGAAACAGGTCCTTCGAGATGGTGAGGAAGAACCACCGAATGAGCGTAGCATCGATCGCGGTCCACTCGGAGCAAGAGGTAAGGCTGATACCATGTAGAAGTGCATGGTCTAGCCAATGTAACCAAAAGACCGATATGATGGAAGAGACTAGGCAACACATTTATGCATCATCAGGGTGGAGGTGGTGGAGGAGTGCACCGGGTAGAGCTCGTCAAGGCTATCACATCGATGGAGAACCATGCGGGTACGGGCGTCCTTCACAGAAAAACCAACATCGTCAAATTCAACAATAATGGGATTCTCACGAGCAAGGCGACGAACAGATACAAGGTTCGTAACTAGGTCAGGCGAGACAGGAACATTAGACATGGTGATAGGGTTAGACGTAGAAGGAAACGACATATGACCGACATGTGTAATGGGTAAGGAGGAACCGTTACCAACGGTGATGAGAGTGGGAGTATGAACGGGAGTGGAAGAGGTTAGGTTATCGGGATGAGATGTCATGTGAGCGGGGGCACCCGAGTCCATGTACCAGTCTCCACGGCCATCGTAGTTACATGGTGACGGAGCCGAGTGTAGAGCAGCCAGGAGGGCGGGGTCCCACGGCGGAGGAACCTGCTGCGGGTAGGACCCACCGTAAGGTGGCACCGGGGCAGCGGCATAGCCACCAGCCATCTGTGGTGCAGGCAGGGCCGCATAGCCAGCGGCTCCAGGCGCTGCGAGGTAGGCCTGATGGCTCGCTGGACGAGGCCCGAGGATGCCCGATGCAGGCGGGGCGTGGGATCGGCATCGAGTATGCGTGGACGACGCCGGTCCACAGATTGGTGCTGTAGGTCCAGAGCGGCGTAGGCTGCTGCTGCCGAGGCGCCCCCCGGTGGGCCTGCTACTCTGCTTTGGGCTCCCGCCCCCACGACGGTTGTTGCGACAGCCGCCGCCCTCTTGCTGCTGGTGAGGTGCGGGAGGGCGGGTGGCATGGGCTGGAGGGGGTAGTACCCCGGGGGCGCATGCGGCGCCGGTGGAGCGGGCGGTGATGGGGCACCACGAGAGGTGTCGGCGGCGAGGGCGGTGTGCTGCACGCGCTTCTTGAGTTCAAGCCCCGGCTGGCACAATAAAATTGTAGCCCACTTTCGGTCCACGTTTAGGCCTGAGGGAGTCACACGTGAGGGGAAATGATGATGTATAAATGTGTTACCTGGTCTTTTCCATTAGATAGGTCTTTTGGTTGCATTGGCTAGAGCATGCACTTCTATAGTTGCCCATGTGCTATCTTTGAATTTGGAAAACGAAGACATCTTATGAACGAGATATGCACATCGTGAGAAATTTCAAGCAATGATTAGCATATGACTAACAAATTTTTGGTGATTGTAGTGAGGGTTGTAGCCGGCCCCAGGCAAAGAGGGTCATTACCCGGGGCGTGATGACATATACACTGAATGAAGGTACAATAGCAACGTTCGTCACTTTAGCTCCAGGTTGGCCCGAGCCATGGCTCCGACCTGACTATGCTACTATTGTAGCTCCATGTTTTTTTAAGTATGTTCCATTTTAACTCTGACCCGACTATACTACTAACGGTTTGTGACACCACTAACGGTGAAATTGATAACTCGTGGTTTGTGCAGTGAAGTATTACATAGGGGGTGACATCATACACCATAGGTGTAACTCCAACCCGACTATAATACTAACAGTTTTGGATCCTATCTTGCATGTTGTATGCACCTATTACATGTTATGATCCGCATACCCCAAGGTGACAATAATTGGGATTCTTTCTGGTGATTGTCGTAGTATGAGGAGTTCATGTATTCACTAAGTGCTAATGCTTTGTTCAGGTTCTTTATTAAAAGGAGGCCCTAATATCCCTTATATTTCCTTATGGTCCCCGCTGCCACGGGAGGGTAGGACAAATGATTGCATGCAAGTTCTTATTATAAGCACGTATGATTATATACGGATTACATGCCTACATTGCATTGATGAATTAGAGCTATTGTGTATCGCTCTAGGTTGTGATTCTTACATAATGAATGTTATCCAACACAAATATCCATCACTGATCCAACGCCTACGCTTTTCACATATTTATTTTGCTAAGTTACTACCATTGCTGCTGCTATTACAATCACTATAAAACTGCCACTGTTATTGTTACTGAAAGGACATGTGGTGCCCCCGTGTTTGGTTTTGGTAATTGATGACAATCTCTATGGACTGATGGCTGCCTTGAGTTATATTAGTAGGTTTTGTCCATAGGCTTCTCTTGAAGTCCATTTGTTGGTTTCAACGAGTTTATGTGTTGGCCAAGGTGCTATTCAAGGAATTATCCAAAGATTGGTCATGTGAGAGTTGAGCTTATTGCAAGCAAGTCTTGAAGAAGAAAAGTTTCGGACTATGAGGAAGTCAAGATCGTCATCATCTAGCTCAAGTGGACTATGTGCAAGGCAAAAGTTTGCCCTTGAAGGTTTTCTATTTTACCGGTCTCATGGCGGTAGTTGGGAGACCGGGTTATATGATCGATTGTCGTACTATCAAGGGGGGCTCTCAAGTTAGTAGCTTGTCGTATCGTTCGTAGAGAGATCAAACCATTGCATCCTTGCATCATATTTCTTGGTTCTTGTTTGGTGGTTCTCCTTGTGAGTTTTGGAGCTTATGGTCATCTTCATGACAAGCTTGAGTTCATCGAAAACGGAGTTCATATGCATCTTCTATGATGTTTTCGATGTTGGGGTTTTTGCCGCTTCATCTTTCATAGAGGTTTCTCATCTGTATACCTTTGGCATTTCTTCTACTTCTTCTTCATACTATAACCAACAAGCTTGGGTTTGCTCAATTCGTCGATGTTAGATTCTATTCGTCGTCATGTATCCAACAAGCTTGGGTTTTCTCAATTCGGAGCTCATTTGCAGTAGTTATGTCTATTCTGGTTTCTGCTCTTGCGGTTGTACCGTCCTAGGGGGTGATACCCCAGATTTGCAGTCTCCAGGAGTTTTCCAAGCGGTTGTACCGCTGCCCCCCGGAGGTTGTACCTCCTGGTGCTTGGAAAACTCCAGGTCTGCGGCAAGGCGGTTGTACCGGCCCACTATCGCCCTACCACCAGACTGGTTTCTATTGTGGAGCAGTTCTTGGGCGGTGGTGGCCCGGTTAGTCCTATGAACTAGTTTTGAGTGGAACTAGCGGTGTCCGGAGCGGTTGTGCCGCTTGGGACTTATCCGCCACCCGAGCTCGGTCCTGACGGTTGCACCGGTGCAACCAACATCTCAACTACCGCTCAGGGGTGACTCCTCTCTGTTTTAAAGCGGTTGTTGAGCGGTTGTTCCGGTTACTCGTTTCAACCGGTACTACTGCCCGCACCGCCGGTTGTACCGCTTAGTAGGGTTTCTGCAGGGTTCCCGTGTTTTCCGGTTGTACCGCTCCTGCAGTTTTCTACACATAACGGGCAGATTCGTGGGGTCCTATAAAAGGGGGTCTTCTTCCCCAATGGACCCTGTCTCTTGAGCTCCTGTTCTTCCCCCATTGTTGAACTTCTTCGAGCTTGCTATCTCTCAATCCCTCCATGGATTCTTGCTAGTTTGTTGGGGGAAAGAGAGAGGAGATCTAGATCCACATTTCCACCAATCACTTTCTCCTCTATGTGAGGGGAACCCCTTGGATCTAGATCTTGGAGTTCTTGGTGTTCTCCTTCTTGTTCTTTCTCTCATTTTTCTCCATGGCTTTCGTTGCTTTGGTAGGATTTGAGAGTGAGGGACTTGGGCACTCCGTGTGCCCTTGCCATTGCATTTAGTGCATCGGTTTGAGTTCTCCACGGTGGTACGTGGAAGTTACAAGTTGAGAAGCTTATTACTCTTGGGTGCTTGGTGCCCTTGAGATTGTTCCTCTTGGGTGCTTGGGTGCCCTAGACGGTTGGTGGTGTTCGGAACTCAACCATTGTGGTGTAAAGCTCCGGGCAAGCGTCTGGGTCTCCAATTAGGTTGTGGAGATCGCCCCGAGCAATTTGACGGGTTCCGGTGACCGTCCCCAAGGGTTGCCAAAGTGTATGGGTTCGGTGACCGCCCCAAGGGTTGCCATTTTTACGGGTTCGGTGACCGCCCTCAAGGGTCCCTTAGTGGAATCACGGCGTCTTGCATTGTGCGAGGGCGTGAGGAGATTACGGTGGCGCTAGTGGCTTCTTGGGGAGCATTGTGCCTCCACACCGCTCCAACCAGAGATTAGCATCCGCAAGGGTGTGAACTTCGGGATACTTCGTCGTCTCCGCATGCCTCGGTTATCTCTTACCCGAGCCCTTTACTTATGCACTTAAGTTTGTGATAGCCATAGTGTTTCATGTTATATATCTTGCTATCATTTAGTTGTTTATCTTGCTTAGCGTAAGTTGTTGGTGCACATAGGTAAGCCTAGTTGTTGTAGGTTTTGTGCTTGACAAATTAACCGCTAGGTTTATTCCGCATTTTTCAAGCCTAAACCATAATTATTTTAAATCTCCTATTTACCCCCCCTCTAGATGACATCCTCGATCTTTTAGTTACCGTTACTATTGCTGCTGTTACCACTGTTATCAAACTATCATACTACCGTGCTACCAAACACTTTGCTGCAGATATTTAGTTCTCCGGGTGTGGTTCAATTGACAACTCGATGCTAATACTCATAAATATTTTTTGGCTCCCCTTGTGTCGAATCAATAAATTTGGGTGAAATACTACCCTTGAAGACTATCCCCTATACTTGTTGGTTATCAACTACGTCCGGGGAAAGATTCTATCGATCCCCATGGCACCGCCCCTAGCCCACATGTGCCCTTTGTCCTGGATAGCATGCACGAGGCAGGAGGTGGACGGGCGCATACCATCGAAGGTGTAGGTGTGAGAATGATGGTTGGGGAGATCCCGCGCCGAAGTGAGAATAGAGGCTGAGAGCAGGGGGAAGCCCACCAATCTAGGAAGGTAGCCTGAGAGTCTGGGAGCGTTGCACTCGACCGACACAAAGAGAAAACCTCATGCCACACCTGCCAGGAGAAGGGCCAAGCCACAAGGAGATGGTAATAGATCCCCGTACCCGATCATATAACGCACAATGTTCCTCATGAGGTAGACCGCCACCAGCAAGCCGATCGATCGTCCACCAATGATTCTGGAGGGCAAGTCAGTAGAAACTTTGATGCGCAAAGGAGCCCTTGTCTTCTAGGTTAGCCACCATAAGGGTCCGTGATTGATCCTTGGAAGAGTACTAGGTAGCACAATCGTGTGGAGTATTGGCTGGAATTAGTCCACTGCCAGCGCAACTTGTCATTTCCATCCGAAAGGTAGATATCTCGCAGCCTCCACCACAGATCTACGTACTTGATAAGGACCACAAGACCAAGCACACCAGCAATGTCGTGTACACATGCATGAATGCAAGACCTTGGCGCACGGTGCGGTCCCTCTGACTCATTTAAGGACCTAGTCAAAGACAAGATGTGTCGGCTCTACGATTGACGCACCACCGATCGAAGGGTCTCTCTAAAAAGACAGGAATTCTTGTCTTGCAGCGTCCAACAGGTCGGCACTCGGAAGATTTGGATAACGGCTGGATCAGAGAGAAGGTGTAGGTGGCTCCAATATCAAAAAGGATCTGTGCGCGGCAGCCAAATCCAGCAGGTGCACAGTGCAACACTGGCACACTGTAAGTCCCTGATTCCAAGGCCGCCATGGAAAGTAGGGCGATAACAAACTCGAGCCTAGTTGACTCAGCAATTGCCGCCACATGCATGTTTGCGGCCGAACCAAAGGCAGCCATGGATAATGCGGTTCACCTTGTCAAGGATGGATCTGTTGAGGACCATGGTGACGAGGAAGTGTGTGAGCATGGCACACAAGACGTGCCGAGTGAGCGTGAGTCTATCCCCCATGGAAATCATGGTGGCTTCCAAGTGGGGAGCTTCTTCTCTAGCATGCCAACCAACAGTAGTAGGTCAGAGGTAGAAGCCTTGCGGATGGAGAGAGGGAGGTCCAGGTACTTGACCAGAAAAGGAGCTATTGAGCAAGACATGGTTGAAGTGATGGCGGTGATGTGCTCGTCAGTGCACTGGATTGGTGTGACTGGGCACTTGGCAAAGTTAGTGCACAGCCCGACCACGGTGCCAAATAATTTCTAAGAATTCTTTTGTACTATATTTTGTTGAAACTTTTACATACACTCTAACCTCTTGGAAAGAACCACTAACATATTTATATAATTATTTTTTTGTAATGTCATGAAACAAATTGTGACAAGAAACAAAATCATGTACAATTTAAATAAGCACGACATTGCGAAAGTACATCTCTTAGATACCTTGTTGGGTTCTGGTAATTACTACTAATAAAAAACAGTTGAGAAGACTAACTGTTTATCAAGTATACTTCATAAATTAGTTCTCATGATTGACTTCAACATCAACGGTGACCCCTACCTTCATATTTTTAAGTGGCTCTCTAGTCCAAGAGTTTATCATGTACTTTATTCATTTTTGGTGAATCTAATATTTACATTAAGTTTAAGGATTAATGTACTATCAAGATGGGCACAAGCAAGAAATCTATGGTTGAACTCTAAGATAAGATTCTCAACCAAAAAATTAAAGCATTCCATTCTTCTTACTGGGCACCTCCATGTTTTTCCATGCTGTACCACCGATTCACTGATGAATTAGTTAGTCTGGAGAACAAACTATGTTTTCTGTAGTTTTGAAATTGGTTGAAATTGTTTTTGGTACTTCCGAGTTATGTTTCCTTTGAGACCACCTATGCTAGCTCTGGAACCTTTGAGCATAACATTTTTATCATGCACTTTCAAGCCCTTTCTTTTGCTTCTGCACCATAGTCTTAGCATAGGTCATTGCTACCTCTTGAGCATGCGTTGGTTTTCCCTTGAAGAGGAAAGGGTGATATAGCAAAGTAGCGTAAGTATTTCCCTCAGTTTTTGGGAACCAAGGTATCAATCCAGTAGGAGACTATACGCAAATCGCCGAGTACCTGCACAAACAATCAAGAACCTTGCAACCAACGCGATAAAGGGGTTGTCAATCCCTTCACAGCCACTTGCAAAAGTGAGATCTGATAAAGATAATAAGATAAATATTTTTGGTATTTTTTTGTATAGATTGAAAAGTAAAGATTGCAAAATAAATAGTAAACTAGAAATATAGATTGGAAACTTATGTGATGTAAAGTAGACCCGGGGGCCATAGGTTTCACTAGTGGCTTCTCTCAAGATAGCATATATTACGGTGGGTGAACAAATTGCTGCCGAGTAATTGATAGAAAAGTGCATAGTTATGAGAATATCTAGGCATGATCATGAACATAGGCATCACGTTCGTGTCAAGTAGATCGAAACGATTCTGCATCTACTACTATTACTCCACACATCGACCGCTATTCTGCATGCATCTAGAGTATTAAGTTCATAAGAACAGAGTAACGCATTAGGCAAGATGACATGATGTAGAGGGATAAACTCAAGCAATATGATATAAACCCCATCTTTTTATCCTCGATGGCAACAATACAATACGTGTCGGTTCCCTTCCTGTCACTGGGATCGAGCACCACAAGATTGAACCCAAAGCTAAGCACTTCTCCCATTGCAAGAAAGATCATTCTAGTAGGCCAAACTAAACCAATAATTCGAAGAGACTTGCAAAGATATCAAATATTGTTCATAGATAATCTTGATCATAAACCCACAATTCATCGGATCTCGACAAACACACCGCAAAAAGTATTACATCGAGTAGATCTTCAAGAACATCGAGGAGAACTTTGTATGAGAACCAAAGAGAGAGAAGAAGCCATCTAGCTAGTAACTATGGACCCGAAGGTCTGTGGTAAACTACTCACACATCATCGGAGAGGCTATGGTGTTGATGTAGAAGCCCTTCGTGATCGTCCCCCTCCGGCAGATCGCCGGAAAAGACCCCAAGATGGGATCTCACGGGTATAGTAGGTTGCGGTGGTGGAAAAGTGGTTTCGTGCCTCCCCTGGATGTTTTCAGGGTATAAGAGTATATATAGGCAAAAGAAGTAGGTTGGTGGAGCTACGAGGGGCCCACGAGGGTGGGGTGTGTGCCTACCCCCTGGGTGCGCCCTCCTACCTCGTGGCTGCCTCGTTGCTTGCTTGACTTCCTGGATTGCGTTTGTTCCAAAAAAGATCCTCGCGAAGGTTTCGTTCCGTTTGGATTCCGTTTGATATTCCTTTTCTGCAAAACATTGAAATAGGCAAAAAACAGCAATTTGCACTGGGCCTTCGGTTAATAGGTTAGTCCCAAAAATAATTTAAAAGAGCATATTAAAGCCCGTTAAACATCCAAAACAGATAATATAATAGCATGGAACAATCAAAAATTATAGATACATTGGAGACGTATCAGCATCCCCAAGCTTAATTCCTGCTCGTCCTCGAGTAGGTAAATGATAAAAACAGAATTTTTGATGTGGAATGCTACCTAACATAATTTTCAATGTAATTCTCTTTATTGTGGCATGAATGCTTAGATCCAAAAGACTCTAGACAAAAGTTTAATATTGACATAAAAATAATAATACATCAAGCATGCTAACCAAGCAATTATGTCTTATCAAAATAACATAGCCAAAGAAAGCTTATCCCTACAAAATCATATAGTTTGGCCATGCTTCATTTTCGTCACACAAAATGCTCCCATCATGCACGACCCCGATGACAAGCCAAGCAATTGTTTCATACTTAGCCTTTTCAAACTCTTTCAACTTTCACGCAATATATGAGCGCGAGCCATGGACATAGCACTATGGGTGGAATAGAATATGATGATGGACGTTGTGTGAGAAGACAAAAAAGGAGAAAGTCTCACATTGACGCGGCTAATCAACGGGCTATGGAGATTCCCATCAATTGATGTCAATGCAAGGAGTAGGGATTGCCATGCAACGGATGCACTAGAGCTATAAATATATGAAAGCTCAACAAAAGAAACTAAGTGGATGTGCATCCAACTTGCTTGCTCACGAAGACCTAGGGCATTTTGAGGAAGCCCATCATTGGAATATACAAGCCAAGTTCTATAATGAAAAATTCCCACTAGTATATGAAAGTGACAAAATAAGAGACTCTCTATCATGAAGATCATGGTGCTACTTTGAAGCACAAGTGTGGAAAAAGGATAGTAACATTGCCCCTTCTCTCTTTTTTCTCATTTTTTTATTTGGGCCTTCTCTTTATTTATGGCCTCTTTTTTTGGGGGGCTTCTTTGGCCTCTTTTATTTTTTTATTTTTCGTCCGGAGTCTCATCCCGACTTGTGGGGGAATCATAGTCTCCATCATCCTTTCCTCACATGGGACAATGCTCTAATAATGAAAATCATCACACTTTTATTTACTTACAACTCAAGAATTACAACTCGATACTTAGAACAAAATATGACTCTATGTGAATGCCGCCGGCGGTGTACCGGGATATGCGATGAATCAAGAGTGACATGTATGAAAGAATTATGAAGGTGGCTTTTCCACAAATACGATGTCAACTACATGATCATGCAAAGCAATATGGCAATGATGGAGCGTGTCATAATAAACGGAACGGTGGAAAGTTGCATGGCAATATATCTCGGAATGGCTATGGAAATGCCATAATAGGCAGGTATGGTGGCTGTTTTGAGGAAGATATAAGGAGGCTTATGTGTGATAGAGCGTATCATATCACGGGGTTTGGATGCACCGGCGAAGTTTGGACCAACTCTCGAGGTGGGAAAGGGCAATGCACGGTACCGGAGAGGCTAGCAATGATGGAAGGGTGAGAGTGCGTATAATCCATGGACCCATATTAGTCATAAAGAACTCACATAATTATTGCAAAAATCTACAAGTCATCAAAACCAAGCACTACGCGCATGCTCCTAGGGGGATAGATTGGTAGTAAAATACCATAGCTCGTCCCCAACCGCCACTCATAAGGAAAGCAATCAAAGAACACCTCATGCTTCAAATTTGTCACACAACGTTTACCATACGTGCATGCTACGGGACTTGCAAACTTCAACACAAGTATTTATCAATTCCAGAATTACTCAACTAGCACGACTCTAATATTACCTTCTTTATATCTCAAAACAATTATCAAGTATCAAACTTCTCATAGTATTTAATGCACTCTATATGAAAGTTTTTATTATACCCATCTTGGATGCCTATCATATTAGGACTAATTTTATAGCCAAAGCAAATTACCATGCTGTTCTAAAAGACTCTCAAAATAATATAAGTGAAGCATGAGAGATCAATAATTTCTATAAAATAAAACCACCACTGTGCTCTAAAAAGGTATAAGTGAAGCACTAGAGCAAAATTATCTAGCTCAAAAGATATAAGTGAAGCACATAGAGTATTCTAATAAATTCCGATTGATGTGTCTCTCTCCAAAAGGTGTGTACAGCATGGATGATTGTGGCAAACTAAAAAGCAAATACTCAAATCATACAAGACGCTCCAAGCAAAACACATATCATGTGGTGAATAAAAATATTGCCTCAAGTAAAGTTACTGATAGACGAAGACGAAAGAGGGGATGCCTTCCGGGGCATCCCCAATCTTAGGCTTTTGGTTGTCCTTGAATTTTACCTTGGGGTGCCTTGGGCATCCCCAAGCTTAGGCTCTTGTCACTCCTTATTCCAAAATCCATCAAATCTTTACCCAAAAACTTGAAAACTTCACAACACAAAACTTAAACAAAAAACCTCATGAGCTCCGTTAGTGTAAGAAAACAAACCACCACTTTAAGGTACTGTAATGAACTCATTCTTTATTTATATTGGTGTTAAACCTACTGTATTCTAACTTCTCTATGGTTCATACCCCCCCCCCCCCCGATACTAGCCATAAATTCATCAAAATAAGCAAACAACACACGAAAAACAGAATCTGTCAAAAACAGAACAGTCTGTAGTAATATGTATCAAACGTATACTTCTGGAACTCCAAAAATTCTGAAATAAATTGTTGGAAGTGAGGAATTTATCTATTGATCATCTGCAAAAGGAATCAACCTAAAATCACTCTCCAGTAAAAAATGGCAGCTAATCTCATGAGCGCTAAAGTTTCTGTTTTTTAAAGCAAGATTGCAAAGACTTCACCCAAGTCTTCCCAAAGGTTCTACTTGGTACAAACACTAATTAAAACATAAAACCACATCTAAACAGAGGCTAGATGAATTATTTATTGCTAAACAGGAACAAAAAGTAAACAACAAAAATAAAATTGGATTATCTCCCAACAAGTGCTATCGTTTAACGCCCGTAGCTAGGCATTGATAATTTTAATGATGCTCACATCGAAGACAAGAACTAAAGCACAAAGAGAGCATCATAGAACACGTGACAAACAAATCTAAGTCTAACATGCTTTCTATGCATAGGAATTTTATAGGAAAAAAAAATTATCAAGGCAGGCAAATCTTAGCATATGCAAAGGAGAAGAAAGAAACAAGATCAATCTCAACAAGAGAGGTAATTTAGTAACATGAAAATTTCTACAACCGTATTTTCCTCTCTCATAATAATTACATGTGGGATCATATTCAAATTCAACGATATATCTATCACATAAAAATTTCTCTACATGATCCACATGCATGCAAAGTTGACACTCTTCCAAAATAGTGGGAATATCATTAACTAAAGTCATGACCTCTCCAAAACCACTTTTATCAAAAATTTCATAAGATTTGTTGAGTATCGTGATTATTAGGAAAGCTAGGATAGCGTAGGATATTATTCTACCTTGCCTTGTACTCCAAGCAGATCGTGTACTCACTATATATACGCCCACGAGGCTCAAGCAATAAAACAAACTATTCCACCATATCCCTCTCTTCCTTCTAACATGGTATCAGTTTCCGGGTTCTAAACCCTAGCCGCCGCCGCTTCCGCACCCGAGCGCCGCCCCCGGGGCGGTCGGCCTTCATGACCGCCGCCGGGGGCCGCGCCGCCCGTACTTAGGGTTCGTCCGCCCGTCGTGTTGACCGGCTGCCCTAGAGAGTCTTTTACTCGATCCATTGATTGAGATTTTTCTCTCCCACTAATCGATTGATCGTTGTTCTTTTTTGGTTTTCCGATCTATGATCGGTTTGCGTCGCCCGCAGCGTCCGTCATCTTCGTGTGGCTCTACTTCAACGCTAGCCTCGAGGACACCTGTCGCCGCTCACGCTTGTGCGCTGGGCTGGTGGCACGCACCGCGTCGCCTGCCTTCCGTGCGCTGGCTACATCGCCCGTGCGTGGCTCGTTGGTCGCGCGCCTGACCGCTTGCGCTAGGCTACCCAAGCTGCTCCACGTTGAACGGCCCGGATCACATGCGTATGCATGCTGGTCTTGGCTAATGCATGTGTGTCCCGCTTGGGTGCATGCCCATGCGACGTACGGCTGCGCAATGCAACTCGCAGATACCTTGTCGTCCGCCGCATCTTCTCGGTTTTGTTTGTCGCGTCTTCGGTCTGATAAACCGTATACACGCGTCTCCTTGAAATTTGTGAAGATCGCCTCCAAGTACAGCACCGCCCTTCACCGATTGAGCAACGGGCTGCAGCTACGTCGCCCCGTCGGGCCGCAGCGCCGCCGCCATGTGGTTCTCTTCATGGCTGCACCGATCCGCGCCGCCGCTGCATCGCCCCTTCGGGCCGTTGCGCCGCGGCAAATGGTCCCCGCCGTCGCCCTGAGGCCGTTCCCGTGGTTGCACCACCCCGTGCGCTACCGCTATGTCGCCCCTTCGGGCCGTAGTGCCGCGGCCCGCAGTCAACCGCCGCCCCGAGGCCGTCCGCTCCAGGCCGTCCCTGAGGCTGCACCGACCCTCGCGCTGCCGCTGCGTCGCCCCGTTGGGCTGTAGCGAGCGTAGCACGCGGTCCCTGCAACCGCCCTGAGGTCTTCCCGCCGTCGCCCCGACCCGCGCGCTACCGCCGCGTCGCCCCTTCGGGCCGTAGAGTCGCGGCTCGCGGTCCACTCCGCCGTCCCCGCGCGTCGAATTCTACGTGGTATTCGTCGTGCCGCCTCACTAGGCGTGGGAACGCCACCATCCGTGCCGGTCTGTGTCACACTGTCGGGTTCTTCCTCGCCTACTTCGAGCACCGTCGCCGCGCTTCTGACCTAGCCGCCGCCGCCTACTCAAGCCGCCGCCACCGCTCTTCTTCCCGGTCCATGGTGACTTCCTCGACACCGGCCACCCGAATCGACATCGACCACGGCATCCCTCGCACGGCTACCTCAACAACGGCTACACCACCCTACGCTCTCGGCTACACCGACATCGGTACAAAGGGCTACCGCCTTGCTTGAGCAACCTCGTCGGTTGCCACTCCAGCCACAACTTCCGCGATGCGTCGACCGTTACGACTGTGGGGGGTGTCCATCGGCTTGCCTTCAGATTCTTCTCTAGTCTCACCATCTGCGTCGCTACCGTTGTGACTGTGGGGGGATGTTGAGTATCGTGATTATTAAGAAAGCTAGGATAGCATAGGATATTATTCTACCTTGCCTTGTACTCCAAGCAGATCATGTACTCACCATATATACGCCCATGAGGCTCAAGCAATAAAACGAACTATTCCACCATATCCCTCTCTCCCTTCTAACAAGATTGAACATACTCCAAATATGTGGGATCTAAAGTTGACACTCTTCCAAACCCACTTTCAATATTATTGCAAACACTATTGTCAATCTCATATTCATCATGGGGCTTAAATAAATTTTCAAGATCATAAGAAGAATCACCCCAATCATGATCATTGCAATAAGTAGAGGACATAGCAAAACTAGCATCCCCAAGCTTAGGGTTTTGCATATTATTAGCACAATCAACATCAAGAGAATTTATAATAACATCATCGCAATCATGCTTTTGATTCAAGGAACTATCAACTATGGGTGCAATAGCAATAATCTCATGTTTAACATAAGGAACTATAGCAAATTCATCTCCATAAATATTGGCATCATGGCCATAAGAATAGCAAGCATCTGGTTCATCAAGGGATATTTCAATCAAATCATCGGAATCATAATTATCTATAGATTCATGCATAACATTATTTTCTTCCAAAGCAACGGTCATTCTCTAAATAAATTCCTTAACATAGGCATTATGAGCATAGTTTTCATAGCAATATTTAAGTATGTCGGAATTTTCAGATTTGTAGAGAGTATATCATACTTTTCAATCAATGAAGCAACTTCATGAGCACCCTTAAAAACGACAAATTCTTCAATTCTTTTGATATCATAGTAACTATAAACACCCTTTCCATAAGAAGATAAGATTTCATTATCATTAAACTCAAATAGGTAGGGAAGGTGTTTTTAGGGTTCTTAGAGCAACAAGTAAAATCATAAATTTAACAAAGATTCCAAGCGTAGCATAGCAAACTATTTATTTGATACCATAAGAGCTTCCCCTTTTCAGACAAACGATGACGCACAAAATGAGCATGCTCATCTAAAGATTTTCCCTCAACTAAACTAGTTGGGGTTTCAGCACGAGCACATATAAATCGAAGATGATCCAAGTAGAACACTTTAAGTGTATCCATATCAATAGATTTTTAGCAAGCAAAGATGCAAGCAAATAGAAGGCACATGGAGACACAAACAAAAAGACATACGGGAAGAAGGGCGAAGAAAAGGCAAAGGTTTTCGAAAATCTTTTTAGAAGTGGGGGAGAGGAAAACGAGAGGCAAATGGCAAATAATGTAATGCGAGGGCGAAGAGTTTGTGATGGGTACTTGGTATGTCTGGACTTGAGGGTAGATCTCCCTGGCAACGGCGCCAGAAATGGCTAGTTGACGGGAGATCAAATCTTGACTTGACTTGGCGCAAATCTCCCTGGCAACGGCGCCAGAAATCCTTCTTGCTACCTCTTTATCATGCGTTGGTTTTCCCTTGAAGAGGAAAGGGTGATGCAGCAAAGTAGCGTAAGTATTTCCCTCGTTTTTTGAGAACCAAGGTATCAATCCAGTAGGAGACTATACGCAAATCGCCTAGTACCTGCACAAACAATCAAGAACCTTGCAACCAACGCGATAAAGGGGTTGTCAATCCCTTCACGGCCACTTGCAAAAGTGAGATCTAATAAAGATAATAAGATAAATATTTTTGGTATTTTTGTTGTATAGATTGAAAAGTAAAGATTGCAAAATAAATAGTAAACTAGAAATATAGATCAGAAACTTATATGATGTAAAGTAGACCCGGGGGCCATAGGTTTCACTAGTGGCTTCTCTCAAGATAGCATATATTACGGTGGGTGAACAAATTACTGCCGAGCAATTGATTGAAAAGCGCATAGTTATGAGAATATCTAGGCATGATCATGAACATAGGCATCACGTCCGTGTCAAGTAGACCAAAACGATTCTGCATCTACTACTATTACTCCACACATCAACCGCTATCCAGCATGCATCTAGAGTATTAAGTTCATAAGAATAGAGTAACGCATTAGGCAAGATGACATGATGTAGAGGGATAAACTCAAGCAATATGATATAAACCCCATCTTTTTATCCCCGATGGCAACAATACAATAAGTGTCGGTTCCCTTTCTGTCACTGGGATTGAGCACCGCAAGATTGAACCCAAAGCTAAGCACTTCTCCCATTGCAAGAAAGATCAATCTAGTAGGCCAAACTAAACCGATAATTCAAAGAGACTTGCAAAGATATCAAATCATGCATATAAGAATTCAGAGAAGAATCAAATATTGTTCATAGATAATCTTGATCATAAACCCACAATTCATCGGGTCTCGACAAACACACCGCAAAAAGTATTACATTGAATAGATCTCCAAGAACAACGAGGAGAACTTTATATTGAGAACCAAAGAGAGAGAAGAAGCCATCTAGCTAGTAACTATGGACCCGAAGGTCTGTGGTAAACTACTCACACATCATCGGAGAGGCTATGGTGTTGACGTAAAAGCCCTCCGTGATCGAATCCCCCTCCGGCAGATCGCCGTAAAAGGCCCCAAGATGGGATCTCACGGGTACAGAAGGTTGCGGCGGTGGAAAAGTGGTTTCGTACCACCCCTCGATGTTTTCAGGGTATAAGAGTATATATAGGCGAAAGAAGTAGGTCGGTGGAGCTACAAGGGGCCCACGAGGGTGGGGGCGTGCCTACCCCCCTGGGCGCACCCTCCTACCTCGTGGCTGCCTCGTTGCTTCCTTGACTTCCACTCCAAGTCTCTTGGATTGCGTTTGTTCCAAAAAAGATCCTCGCAAAGGTTTCGTTCTGTTTGATATTCCTTTTCTGCGAAACACTGAAATAGGCAAAAAAACAACAATTTGCACTGGGCCTTCGGTTAATAGGTTAGTCCAAAAAATAATATAAAAGAGCATATTAAAGCCCATTAAACATCCAAAACAGATAATATAATAGCATGGAACAATCAAAAATTATAGATACGTTGGAGACGTATCAGTCATGTACTTCTGATCAAATATTTTTGGTACCTCCAACTTGAAATAAGGCATTTCGGCGAAGTTTCCCGTGAGAACTACTATGTCGGTCCTGACATTTCCGAGACGTCGGGCTTGCCAGTACTTCAGAGTTAGTTCTATATTATAAGAAAAGATCCCCATTTTCATTCAGGTACCTCCACGTTTTTCCCGGTACTCCTGAGAGTTGTGTCTTTGAGAGGTATACTAGACAACTAGGTACCGCTAACGGTATTGCTTACTTCGGGAGACATGTGTTTTCTTTTTCATTATTCAAATTCTGAACATGTCCGGTAGTTCTGAGAAGTTTTTATCATGCCTGATCCCTTTTAGTTTGCTTCTAGGCGAGAGTCCCACTGCAAGTCACATACTTACAGTCAAATCTTTTCGGGATCTCCGAACCAGTCTTAGGTATTTCTATGAAATTTTACTCGAGAGTTGCTATGTTGACCCCGGTACTCTCAAGACGCCAATCTCACTACCTTAGCATTAAAGGACCACCATTATGGTCCAGTGCCTATATCTTTTCTTTTCCCAGTGCTCGCGAGAGCTAAGTCTTTGAGAGGTATACTAGCGAGCTCAATACCACAGAGGGTACTTTCTACTGGCAGGTTGACGTGAAGATGTATCCAAACCTTGTTGGGCTCCCTAGTGTAGGAGTTTTCAGTATGCAAAAAGTTTCCCTCAGTGAGAAACCAAGGTATCAGTCTGTGGAGGTACCGATATCCCGAAACAGTTGAATCCACTACAGCACAAATAAAACTTCATTTGTGTGCACAACAGTTCTAACAAGGTTTGTCGGTCCTTGCTAGTTTTGCTAGTTGCACAAGACTATTAAAAGATCATGAGGTAGGTAACATTTTTTATTTTCAATAAAACAAAACTAATAAAACCATGTAAAAGTTGACAAGGTGACCCTGATCCTAAAAATGGACCGGGTTCATAGATTCACCAAGTGTAACTCGTCAATACAAAAAAGTGTTGTAAGTAGCATAATAATGGGCAAAAGTACATAATTAAATATCTCATGATCATGCCAAACATATGAATGTGTTGATTCTACATAGGCGGTACGTCCATAATACAATTAGAACGAGATATCATCTACATCTTATAGCTAAATATCCCATCCATAGATCAAGATCCCTCTGCACCATCTGGACATTAAGTGTGAAGACAAATAATTGCTTTGAACCAAATGACATACTGTTGTGTTTATGGGGTTCTAGTTAAACCTATAATAAACATTAACCCTTAGTGGAAACAGTTCTATACAAGCATTTTCCACTGTCTCTCACTGCGGTAGATTGCTTGCAAGACTGAACTCAATAATGCACACATCTCCCAACCCTGATTAAGGTTCTAAAATGCCCAAGTGTAAACAAGTAACCGAAGAGAAATATACATCTATGGTTCAAAGATGGCATGCATAAATCTAAACATAAAGAAATAATGCACCACTGATCAACATCACCGCTATGAGTACATTGAATTAACCATAATCATGTAGGGCGGCTCACATGGCCATTGTATTGAACATTGAATCACATCAAGATGGAGAGATTACAGCTTGGCTACTACCATGAACCCAAAAATCCAAGGGGTAGACTACTCATAACTCATATTCTAGTGCGAAGATCGAGGTTGTTGATGATGAAGATGGCTTCCCCCTCCAGCAAAGTTCTGAATCAGGGCTGAAAACAGAGATCGCCTTGGAAACACGTTGTGGCGGCCGAAAATGCTCGATAATGAGGGTAAACTATTTGGGGGAATATATAGACCATCCCGTACCGGAGCCACCCCAGGGGTGCCCACAGGCTGTCGGTCGCCTGTAAGGTGGGTACCTGCTAGGGGCGCCTACATCCTGTGGGGATGCATCTTGGCACCATGGTCCTCTTCCGGCATGACACTTCTAGACCCATTTTCTTTTTTTTTCTCAGACTTGTTATGTGGTTTTTTTTCCGAAATACCAAAAACTCGAACTAGCACTGGGCACTGGATTAGTACGTTAGTCCAAAAAAATTAATAAAAATTATGCCCAAAGTTTTCTAATTGATAACAGTGTAGCATGGACGGTACAAAAATTATAGATACGTTTGAGATGTATCAATATTGGGTACTTCCATTAATGCACGTTTCCTTTTTTACCATTCAAAATTTGAACGCTTTTGGTAGTTCCGAGAAGTTTTATCATCTCTAAGCCCTTTTTAGCTTCCTTCTATGCTTGACTCTTAGTATAGGTCCAGTAGTTCCTATCAAATATTTCCCGTACACTACAAAATTTGCTCTATTTTGCGACGTTTCACTTGTGTCACGTATAACCTTTTTTCGTCGCGGAAAATACCCCGTGACGTTTTTCAACCGTCACCCATCGTCACCGAAGCGCCGTCATGGAAAATAAAATTTTGATGGTACTACTTTTTTCGTCACGCGAGATCGCACTTTAGGTGACGAACCAAATAATGTTACCGATTGCCGTTTTCAGTGACGGACCAGAATGTCACCTATGATAGGCCAATCTGTCGTGTAAGATCATTTTGGCAACGTTAATTCGTCACCGATGATCGGTTCGGGGGTTGACCAGACAAAGATTCAGATAGGTGGGGCCAGCAGTTGCTGAGGTGGCTTCTTCCATGTGGGTCCGACATGGGTTTTATCGCCGACCGCCCGTCAGTAATAACTGGGCTCAGCTTTGACTGGTCAAAGCTGCTGACATATGGGCCCAGAAGATGCTGACGTGGCTGCTTACAAGTGGGACCAGACATTGTTGACGACATGCATTTACGTCACAATTACCGTCGCTCGTAGAAAAAGTACTGTATTTGATCTATTATTAATTTTGCCAGCGAATCTGTATTTAATTTGTAAGTTTAGGAAAATAGATTGAAAATTTGATTCGCTGGAATATGAGATTTCAAACACTGGCAACAGATCTTCCATTATAAGTGAATCTTGACATTTTACAAGGAGAAGCAGAGGATAAATTCTCGAACAAAGTAAAATAAGTTGACTATAAGCACGAGGCCATTGGTGTTTTCAGATGCTGCCTTGTGCTGACCACGTGGACTTCCTTAACAGGTGACTGAGCATTGTGTGCATATGTCTTCACCTTTTTTAAAACTTAGTGGATTTCTCCTGCTGATCCATTTTGAAATCTTTAATCTCTTGTAGCTGCTTCTTCTTAAGTTCTTCAATTTCTACTATCTAGGCAAAAAGTATTGCATTCAGCTCTTCATGAAACATATCAGTTGCCTTTTTTGCATCTGTCTCTTGAGTTGCAATGATGTGTTCTAGCTGACGGGTGTGTGCACGGGAGGATGAATTCTTCGTGGAGGAGGATGAGACGCCCATGCTCGAAAGTAAGGCGCTTGAGGAGCTCTTTTCCTCAATGATTTCTACATCAGGTATTGCTGTCGTATCAATAAGTTTTGATGGTGTATGTCTGATCCTCGATTCATTCTGCAATACGATTGATAGCAGTGTTAGAGCAGGATTTGATAGTTTGACTAATTATTGTCAGACTACAAATTTGAAGCCTACAAATTTGGCAGTACTTATGATTTGTTTTTATGCAGTCAAACTCAATGTAGGATCTTTGTTTGTAGTGCACGTAGGTTCAAGCAAGTCTCCATCGAAATGATTATCAATGTTGTCCTTAGGCTTGTACCAGATTTATCAATTGGTAAACATTAATTATACAAGAAATGTAGTAATCCAACATACAACTTTTTCAATAAGGTAGTACAAATACTTACCACTTGTCTGAAGTGGGAATAACATTTTGTAGGTGCAGTGTGATGATGTTTGCTAAGACTACGTCGGTGTTTCCCCCAAGAGGAGAGGATGATGTAGCACAACAACGGTAGGTATTTCCCTCAGTAATTAAACCAAGGTATCGAACCAGTAGGAGAACCAAGCAACAAAACGTAAACAACCCCTGCACACAAATAACAGCCACTCGCAACCCGACGTGTTAAAGGGGTTGTCAATCCCTTTCGGGTAACAGCGCCAGAAGGCACGATGACGGGAGAAAATTATAATAGATAGATCGCAAATAAAATAGAGTGCAGCAAGATATTTTTGTATTTTTATTTTAATAGATCTGAATAAAAATGCAAAGGAAAAATAGATTGCAAGGCAAATATATGAGAAAGAAGACCCGGGGGCCGTAGGTTTCACTAGTGGCTTCTCTCGAGAAAAATAGCAAACGGTGGGTAAACAAATTACTGTTGGGCAATTGATAGAACTTCAAATAATCATGACGATATCCAGGCAATGATCATTACATAGGCATCACGTCCAAGATTAGTAGACCGACTCCTGCCTGCATCTACTACTATTACTCCACACATCGACCGCTATCCAGCATGCATCTAGTGTATTAAGTTCATGGAAAAACGGAGTAATGCAATAAGAATGATGACATGATGTAGACAAGATCCGTTTATCTATATGGCGGCAGATATAGATCTCGTCTTTTTATCCTTAGTAGCAACGATACATACGTGTCGGTTCCCTTTCTGTCACTGTGATCAAGCACCGTAAGATCGAACCCACTACCTGGCACCTCTTCCCATTTCAAGATAAATAGATCAAGTTAGCCAAACAAAACCCAAATATCGGAGAATAAATACAAGGCCATAAGAGATCATGCATATAAGAGATCAAAGAAACTCAAATAACTTTCATGGATATAAAAAGATATAACTGATCATAAACTCAAAGTTCATCAGATCCCAACAAACACACCGCAAAAGACTTACATCATATGGATCTCCAAGAGACCATTGTATTGAGAATCAAAAGAGAGAGAGGAAGCCATCTAGCTACTAACTACGGACCCGAAGGTCTACTAATAACTACTCACGCATCATCGGAGAGGCACCAATGGAAGTGGTGAACCCCTCCGTGACGGTGTCTAGATTGGATCTGGTGGTTCTGGACTCTGCGGCGGCTGGATGAATATTTCGTCGACTCCCCTAGGGTTCGTGGATTTTTGGGGTATTTATAGAGCAAAGAGGCGGTCTGGGAGGCACCCGAGGTGGGCACAACCCACCAGGGCACGCCTGGGCCTCCTGGCACGCCCTGGTGGGTTGTGCCCCCCTCGGGGCACCACCCAGGTGCAACCAGGGCCCATTGCCTTCCTTCTGGCCCATAAAATCATCATGGAGTTTCGTGGCTTTTAGACTCCGTTTGATATTGATTTCCTATGATGTAAAAAACATGGAAAAAACAGCAACTGGCACTTGGCACTATGTCAATAGGTTAGTCCCAAAAAATGACTATAAAATGATTATAAAACATCCAAGATTGATAATAAAACAGCATGGAACAATCAAAAATTATAGAAACGTTGGAGACGTATCACAGTGTTCTGGATGAGCTTCAAAGTAGATGGTTTTCCTTATTTCTTTGCACAAAGTTCCTACGACATGAAGCTCAAATTTAGTATGATGTTTCAAGAAGTACGGATTAACAAGTTGAAAAGCGAAGAGTGTGTATCACATACATTGGAGTGATCCTCACACCAGTGGTCCACAAGTTACTCTTCATTTATATAATCAAGCTTTAACGATATAACCTGTTCACGGGTGCATTTTTTACCTTGTTCTAGTAATTGTTCCTATCTAGAATATTGGGAGCACATTTCCTCATAAGACCAATGCACATTTGTGGAAATGCATCTGTTAGGTCAATATGATCCATTCCCTGCACAAAACATACACCCATTTAGGATAGAACATATGCACGTCTAGTTTTAATAAACGTTTTACAGCACAAGTTCAACTTGTATATGAATTAGCAATCAAGAAAGAAAGTTTAACCATGCGAATAGATGGGCCGTGCACTATAAATCTTGTTGCAGTTGAAGATGATGGTACGTCGGCTATGGTGCACTTTTCCTAGTGCCACTGTAGGACCATACATTGCCTGGACGAATGCACTCGAAGACATAGTTTAGAAACAAAATCTAGGAGTGGTACTAATCTGATGTACAAGAAATCTATACCTGAGAAGTAGTTTTCTTAAGATTACCAGGATCTTGACCTATAACAATCAGATTGGCATCATCTGAACCCTGTGAATCCATATCAATTTCGTAGACCACATCTTTTCTTAGTGCATGTTTGGCTACATGACAACTATCCTCCGGTGTTTCTTGTTTAATCCTGCAGTACAGATGTGCTCGTCTGGCAGCAACACATGTGGAATCAGACACGAGTAGTTACTACACACAACCATCAATAATGTGAACAAAGATTCATAGGGTAACACATAAGAAGTAGTACTGCACTACCTAATCTAGAGCAACATGTTATATTAATAAGAAGAAATCATTCAATTGTGAAAAACAACACACAATATTTAATATGAACCTGCATACTAAACTACTTTAACCCTAGATAGAACTATCGGCAGTACCCCATATAATACTGCTAATTTATTAAGAAACTACATACTAAATTATTGTAACCCAAGATAGAATTAGATGATTTACATAGCCTACAATTAGATTACTTCTTTCAAACAACATGTGAAAACGTGAAAGCATGTGCAAATCTTAAAAGGGACGGTGAGGCAAGAGGGGGCTAGAGTTGTTACCTGATAGTGCTGGATTAGGTCTTGGGGTCAACGGGAGAAGTTTACATTGTTTGCTGCTTCGAAGCACGCCGGCCATGCCGGACGCCGGGGAGGGATCCATTTGGCCGCCGCAAGTGGACAAGATATGCAGAAGAAGATACATATGAGGGACGGTGCCAATGAAGATGTGGATTCATTTCGTGAATTGGGAAGAAGCTTTATATGGTGGGTTTGAGGAAAATGAGAGCGGCATTTAAAATAGTTGAAGGGGACAAAGAAAGGGAGGGAACGAAAGGCCGGGGGGGGGTAAGAAATTTTTGGGTCCAACAAGAATATTGACGGAAGATGGAACCTTTTTATTTTTTAGAAGAGGTTTATTTGTCGTGCTAAGGTCTAGTGAACAAATTTTCAATGAATTGTGTTCTTTTACTTGTACATGACAAACCAGCAATAATTTGTATTAGATCATGTAATACATCTTTGTCAATGTGAAATTTGAACTGAAGTTACCACTTGACATGTCCTAATGGTTGTTCACTCCCCATTTCAAAATCTTGATGCCACACCCTTCTGTACCTCCTACTAACACTACTTCCATACCCCTAGTGCAAACATGTTCTCCTAGATTCAAACAACTTATTGTAGATGTGTTTTCTCATTTATTGTGCTACTTCCTTTTCAATTTCCATATGCTCATAACCATTTGAAAATAAAGATGGTACGACCTTTTGTACCTGCTACTAACACTACCTACATACCCCTGGTGCTCACATGTTCTCCTTGATTCAAACAGCTTATTGTAGGTTTGCTTTCTCATTCATTGTGGCATTTCCTTTCATTTTCCATGTACTGATAACCATTTTAAAATCAAGATGCTACGCCCTTTTGTACCTCCTACTAACAGTACCTTCTTACCCCTAGTCCTTACATGTTCTCCTTGATTGAAACAACTTATTGTAGATTAGTTTTCTCATTCATTGTAGTACTTCCTTTTATATTTCCATGTACTCATAACCATTTGAAAATTTAGATGGTATGCCCTTTTGTACCTCGTACTAACACTACTTCCATACCCATAGTGCACACATTTTCTCCTTTTATAGCCCCTAGTAACACTACCTCCATACCCCTAGTGCACATGTGATGTCTTGATTAAAACAACTTGATGTTGCAGCTTTGACATGGACAAAAGTGGTTTTCTTCATAATCAGGATTCAAAATTTGGGCTTTTTTGTATGGGGTATTAATATCGGCTTTCTAAACATGTACATAATGCAGAGAAGAAAATGCAAGATCTTTGGGTGTGGTTTGCTCTGTAACGTGTACATGAATTAACCAACATATGTGTGTAGTGTGCACAAGTACAAGTAAGATGCACGTTACGTCGGCCATGTCCACATGTCAGATACATGTACCATTCACTGTGATTGCTTGTTGTTTTGTCAGAAAATTCAGTTGCAATCTCATAGAGTGGACATGCCTACTTCAGAAGAAACATATGACAGGTTGGTCACCACGTCAATTTTGGATAGATTTGGAACGCATTTGCTATAATTGGTTGTTGATTTGTAGAGATCATACTGCTTTGTGCTGTGCATATGGTTGAATAGAACAGGTTAAAGTCTACATGGGAACATCAGTTCTTTCGTCATAAAGTTCAGTTTCTATTTCAGTCACTGGACATGCCTACTTAAGAACAAACATATCGCACTGGGGTCAAAACGTCGATTTTGGATGAATTAGTAACACATTTGCATGCTATTTTCAGTCTAAAGCATTGAAAGAGATAACATATTCATTCCTCAAACTTTTTGGGCACGAATCTGAAGATGGAAGGAAAATACATTTGAGAGGAATTTATACTCTACTCAAAATGAGCCCCCCACTGATACTAGTCCTCGGTGTCTGCAACTACTTTAGTGCGCTACCAGCTTTCATCGCCGCCACTTCCCCTTCCCGGCGAGCCTGGTCGACGATGTCGCGTATCTCCTTGAGGGCGTGCCGCTCGTCAGCAAAGAACTTTCGCCTTACTTCATCAGTGCCGAGGAAGTCCTACAAGGCAATTTTGCAGGAACGGCGAAGGACGGCGGAGTTTGTCTCACGACCAGTTTGATCACTAATGAGAGTCTCAAACGATGCCTGCAATGCGATGGACAGATGTAGCTCCTCCTCCACCATCGGAGGCAGATCCGCTGCAATCGTCAGAAGCAAATCGCTGACCGTTGGCTCATTGTCATCCTCCATCTCCATCTCCTCATGCTCGTCGTCAGTCTCCATCGCCGCATGGTCCTCCTGCATCCACGCCTCCTCTTGTGCAGCCTCACTTGGCGCAGCTTCGAGCTCCTTCGGAGAAGGATCTAAATGGACATATGGGGAACAAGGCGGAGAGGGGCATGGAGATAGATGGCTGGATATCAGGTGATTCCATCTGCCATCAATCTTGTTGCAGGTGGTGATTTTCAGATGAACCATGGCCGGGGGTTGATATGTGCAGGATTTGCTCATCGGAATTGGCTGGCGCAAGACAGTTCTTGTTGGGGAACGTAGTTGAAAGATCGTGGATGTCGCCTAGAGGGGGGTGAATAGGCGCTTTAAAATAATTACGGTTTAGGCTTGAACAAATGCGGAATAAACCTAGCGGTTAATTTGCCAAGCACAAAACCTACAACAACTAGGCTCACCTATGTGCACCAACAACTTATGCTAAGCAAGATAAACTACTAGGTGATAGCAAGATATATGACAAGAAACAATATGGCTATCACAAAGTAAAGTGCATAAGTAAAGAGCTCGGGTAAGAGATAACCGAGGCACGCGGAGACGACGATGTATCCTGAAGTTCACACCCTTGCGGACGCTAATCTCCGTTTGGAGCGGTGTGGAGGCACAATGCTCCCCAAGAAGCCACTAGGGCCACCGTAATCTCCTCACGCCCTCGCACAATGCAAGATGCCGTGATTCCACTAAGGGACCCTTGAGGGCGGTCACCGAACCCATACAAATGGCAACCCTTGGGGGCGGTCACCGAACCCGTACACTTTGGCAACCCTTGGGGGCGGTCACCGGTACCCGTCAAATTGCTCGGGGCGATCTCCACAACCTAATTGGAGACCCTGACGCTTGCCCGGAGCTTTACACCACAATGATTGAGCTCCGAACAACACCAACCGTCTAGGGCGCCAAGGCACCCAAGAGGAACAAGCTCTAGGGTGTCCAAACACCCAAGAGTAACAAGCTCAAGGGTACCAAGCACCCAAGAGTAATGAGCTTCTCAACTTGTAACTTCCATGTATCACGTGGAGAACTCAAACCGATGCACCAAATGCAATGGCAAGGGCACACGGAGTGCCCAAATCCTTCTCTCTCAAATCCCACCAAAGCAACTAATGCTAGGGAGGAAGATGAGAGGAAGAACAAGAAGAAGAACACCAAGAACTCCAAGATCTAGATGCAAAGGGTTCCCCTCACATAGAGGAGAAAGTGATTGGTGGAAATGTGGATCTAGATCTCCTCTCTCTTTTCCCTCAAAAACTAGCAAGAATCCATGGAGGGATTGAGAGTTAGCAAGCTCGAAGAAGGTCAACAACGGGGGAAGAACACGATCTCAAAGGATAAGGTTCATTGGGGAAGAAGACCCCCTTTTATAGGAGGGGGAAAATCCAACCGTTATGTGCTCAGCCCGCACACGAGCGGTACTACCGCTCGGGCAGAAGAAGCAGGGAAAAGGAGCAACAAAACAAGAACCTTGGGGCGGTAGTACCGCCGATAAGCGGTACTACCGCTCACCCCAGCGGTACTACCACTGGAGGAGCAGAACACGGGACAAAAGGAGGCAGGACAGAGCAGAGTACGGTGGCAGTAGTGCAGTAGCAGTACTACCGCTCGACCGGAGCGGTACTACTGCTTATAGGCGGTACTACCGTGCCTTACTGCCGCGCGACTACTGGTGAACCCGACATGAAAAGAGCAGACCCAAAATCAAGGCGGTAGTAGAGCGGTACTGGAGCGGTACTACCGCTTGACGCTACAAGCGGTACTACCGCTGCCACCGCGGTACTACCGCAGGGAGAAAAACAGAACTGCCAAAACTTCTTCATATGAGCTCCGAATTGAGCAAACTCAAGCTTGTTGGATACAAGACGACGAGTAGCATCAAAACAGCATAACCTCCAACCGAGAAGAACCAGCATAACCTCCAACATCGAAAACATCATAGAAGATGCGAGTGAACTCCGTTTTCGATGAACTCGAGCTTGTCATCAAATGACCATAAGCTCCAAAACTCACAAAGAGAAGAACCAAACAAGAACCAATAAAGATGATGCAAGGATGAAATGGTTTGAGCTCTCTATGAACAATACGATGAAGCTTCTCATCGAGAGCCCCCCTTTATAGTATGGCAATCGATCCTATAACCCGGTCTCCCAACTACCATCATGAGACCGGTAAAATAGAAAACCTATCAACAGCAAACCTTTGCCTTGCACATGGTCCACTTGAGCTAGATGATGACGATCTTGACTCCCTCAAGATGGACCACCTTTCTTGATTGCGTTGACTCGATGAAGACTAGTTGATTGCTCCCCCATACTCCACTATGGGCGAGCCACCCTTCCGCACATCTCCACAAGTCCATTGTCACCACAATGGATGGCAAGCTTCAAGCATTTGATCTCTTCGTGATGCTTTACTTGAACTTGCCCGCTTCACTTGAACTTGCACACCGCAACCTAACCCCACAAAGAACTCTCACGAAGACCATGGGTTAGTACACAAAGTGTAATTGACAATGCTTACCATACCATGGGATCGCTTGATCCCTCGGTACATCTTGTGCGCTTTGTGTGTTGATCAACTTGATTCACTCTTGACTTAGTCTTGATCAACCTTGACTCTTTCCAACTCTCTTCATTTGGATGATGTCTTGAAGGTAAACATGAATGATCACACAATCTTCTTCTTCAAGACATGCTTGCAATAAGCTCAACTCTCACATGACCAATCTTTGGATAATTCCTTAATAACACCTTGGTCACCACATAAACTCCTTGAAACCAACACATGGACTTCAAGAAATGCCTATGGACAAATCCTTCAAATATAACTCAAGGCAACCATTAGTCCATAGAGATTATCATCAATTACCAAAACCAAACATGGGGGCGCCGCATGTTCTTTCAGTAGTATTTCAAAAAAATTCCTACGATCACACAAGATCTATCTAAGAGAAGCATAGCGACGAGCGGGGAGAGAGTGTCCACGTACCCTCGTAGACTGAAAGCGGAAGCGTTAAGTAACGCGGTTGATGTAGTCGAACGTCTTCGCGATCCAACCGATCAAGTACAGAATGCGCGGCACCTCCGCGATCTGCACACGTTCAGCTCGGTGACGTCCCTCAAACTCTAGATCCAGCTAAGGCCAAGGGAGAGTTCCATCAGCACGACGGCGTGCTGATGGTGATGATGAAGTTACCGGCGCAGGGCTTCGCCTAAGTACTATGACGATATGACCGAGGTGTAAAACTATGGAGGGGGGCACCGCACACGGCTAAAGATCAACTTGTGTGTCTATGGGGTGCCCCCCTCCCCCGTGTATAAAGGAGGGGAGGAGGAGGCCGGCCGGCCACAAGGGGCGCGCCAAAGAGGGAGGAATCCTACTCCTAGTAGGAGTAGGTTTCCTCCTTTCCTAGTCCAAGTAGGAGAAGGGGGGAAGGAGGAGGAGGAGAGAAGGAAGGAGGGGGGCGCCGCCCCCTCCCCTTGTCCAATTCGGATTGTGGCAAAGGGGGAGGGGCGCCACCTCCTGGCCTGCCCTCTCTCTTCTCCACTAAGGCCCATGAGGCCCAATAGCTTCCGGGGGGGGGGGGTCCGGTAACCCCCGGTACTCCGAAACTTATCCGAAACGACCCGAACCATTCCGGTGTCCGAATGTAGCCTTCCAATATATGAATCTTTATGTCTCGACCATTTCGAGACTCCTCGTCATGTCCGTGATCTCATCCGGGACTCCGAACAACCTTCGGTACATCAAATCACATAAACTCATAATACCAATCGTCATCGAACGTTAAGCGTGCGGACCCTACGGGTTCGAGAACTATGTAGACATGACCGAGACACCTCTTCGGCCAATAAACAATAGTGGAACCTGGATGCTCATATTGGTTCCTACATATTCTACGAAGATCTTTATCGGTCAAACTGCATAACAACATACGTTGTTCCCTTTGTCATCGGTATGTTACTTGCCCGAGATTCGATCGTCGGTATCACCATACCTAGTTCAATCTCGTTACCGGCAAGTCTCTTTAATCGTTTCATAGTGCATCATCCCACAACTATCTCATTAGTCACATTGCTTGCAAGGCTTATAGTGATGTGCATTACCGAGAGGGCCCATAGATACCTCTCCGACAATCGAAGTGACAAATCCTAATCTCGATCTATGCCAACTCAACAAACACCATAGGAGACACCTGTAGAGCATCTTTATAATCACCCAGTTACGTTGTGACGTTTGATAGCACACTAAGTGTTCCTCCGGTATTTGGGAGTTGCGTAATCCCATAGTTAGAGGAACATGTATAAGTCATGATGAAAGCAATAGCAACAAACTAAACGATCATAGTGCTAAGCTAATGGATGGGTCTTGTCCATCACATCATTCTCTAATGATGTGATCCTGTTCATCAAATGACAACATATGTCTATGGCTAGGAAACATAACCATCTTTGATAAACAAGCTAGTCAAGTAGAGGCATACTAGGGACACTCTGTTCTCTATATATTCACACATGTACTAAGTTTCCAGTTAATACAATTCTAGCATGAATAATAAACGTTTATCATGATATAAGGAAATGCAAATAACAACTTTATTATTGCCTCTAGGGCACATTTCCTTCAATTCTATAGGTGGGCAGACGGCAAAAAAAAGGAAAACGCGGGAAGCAGTTATACTAGGGAGGGAAAATTCTACATTCGCTGGGGACGTGGCATTGGGCTGGCGACGGGCGGTCATCCGGGTATGCCATAAAGGATGCAAAGAGGCATCTAATATCAGCAAGGACCAGCTTCCCTTCCGATAGCTCATCTAACAGAACTCCCAACTTAAGCGTGTTGAGGCTAGAGTAGTCTGACGATGGGTGACCGGATGGGAAGTGGCCTCGATGTTAAATTAATTGATGGGATGGGTCAATGTAAACATTTAAGTGTGTACAAAACCGGTTGTGTACATGCTTAAATGTATATAGTGCTCTGTCCTATCAGTTAAATTAACCTCGAGGTCCTTGTTTTGCAAATTTTGACAATTTTTGTTTTCTGAACACATGTTAATTGGCTTGAAGAACGTCTATCACATTACTTTACAACATGTTTCCAAAAAAGGTGATATGGATTCGGTCAACTTATAAGTCATGTCTGTCAAATTAACCTCCAAGTACTTGTTCTCAAAATTTTAAGAATGATTTTTTGGTCAACTTTTCAGTCATGTCCGTCAAATTAACCTTCAAGTCATTGTTTTCATAATGTTGACAATGATTTTTTGATGTTTCAAGACATGTTTACTTGATCCTAGATGGCCTATGCCATTACTTCAAGACATGTTTTCAAAAATGTGATATGTGTTTGGTCAATTTTTGAAGAATGTATGTGGCATTCTAATAGGTGTTATATGTCTGATTGACAACCAATATCAGCAAGGTGCATCTTCCCTTTTGGTACCTCATTCGGAAAAGAACTTGAATGTTAAGTGTGCTGTGGCTGGAGCAGACTGAGGATGGGTAACCGATTGGGAACTGACTGTACCTCGAGGTTGATTTAATCGATGTGATAAGTCTTTATAAACATTGTCTAAATGTTTATAAAGGCCCGTCACATCCTTTAAAATAATTTCGAAGTCCTTGTTTTTAAAAATTTGGGAATGTATTTCAATTATTTTATTGAATTTTGGTGCATGACATTCATGAAAATGTCCCACAAAGTCTGCTCCATTTTGATTGTATTTCAGTTGCAAAAGTTAAAAAGAATAAAAGGTTTTTCATACACCATTTTGTTATTTTACGTATATTTTCCTTATCACTTGATTGCAAAATTTATGTTGCATTTTTATCCTATTATTTCTGTGCTACAGCTAACAAGTGGGCCCAAAACCAGAGAAATGCCCGTGTATAGTCCCATCAGCTTCACCGTGTTTGTTCATCTCCTTTACTGAAAACCCCCACTCACCCGCGTATAGTCCCAATCTAGTCTCTCGCCCCTGTCACCGGCGTGTATTGCGGCCATACTTCGCCGCAGCTTCATCTACGCCGACGAGGATTGTTGCCATCTTTCCCCCTTGATCTAACACGCCAACTCAGGTAGACGCCCGTCATCTACGCTTGCCGTGGTTCATGATTTCCTGTACCAAAAAAACTGCGCTGTCGGGTTCAGTCAGACCAAGTGAAGGTAAGTCTTCATATACATCTACTTATCCGATGCAAATCGCCTTAATCCACTACAAAACCCCTCGAGATGCTATTTTTGATATAATTGAGGGTTTCGATATGCAGTGCCGAAAGTGTTTCGACACCAGGAATCTCTGCAGTCTCCCTTATGTTCAGAGGGACAAGTACCTACACATCACACTTCCGCAAGGATTCAAAGAAATTATGGTATGGTTCTCAGATTTGAAGTATATCAAACATACATGTCGTTCAAGTGTTTGGTTAAGGTGTGAAGATTCTCTGCATGTGGATTTTAACATAAATGCTGATCGATTTAATGACTGGTTCATAAGTAGAAAAGTCTGCTCATGAGTTGAACAGAAACCATGCTTATTAATGAAAAGTATCTAGAAATAGGAAGAGCTAAATAAATTTGGTAAAGTGACAATGTACCTCCTTGGTACCACTTGCTCCTACATTCCCCTCTTTAGATGTCAGAAGTAACCTATGTGTAATCTGAAAATTGCTTTTATGATTATTATGATATAGAAATTTCTAGATTTGTATTGCAACACTGATATTTTCATAAATCATTCTGAAACTAACAGATTCAGAACCTAATTTGTGATATCCATTCCTATATTCTAGAAAGCACTGTCGGAAATGGTATTTACCCCTCTCATAAACGATACCTACTTCATAAATAGCCTGAATAATTTTGAGCAATCTGTGAATTTTGCTCAGTGCATCCCCTGCTTTGCTAGAGATGTACATGTGAAGAAGCTGAGTATAAACAGATCTGTCAGGAGCATTGTTACATGTCCTAGTGGAGATAGGAGAGGGCTTCTGTGTTCTATACAGGATCAGGAATGAAGAAGATAATACCTTTTTCACATGAGGTGCTTGGAAATATTTTGCCAAAGTGTACTAGATGGAAGTAGGTATGGAAATGTCCCTCAGACTAGATGGAAAACATAAACGTCGCCTCTGGGTACGTTCGAGCATTGATCCAATAACTCATCCGTGTAAGTATTCTAGCAAATATCAAGTAGTTTATCTAAAAACATTTCATCGGGCTGCTATTTTTAATAAATCTTATTTACAAATATTGTCAAAGCTTATTACATAGTGGATATTGTAACAAAACAATCTATAGACAACATGGAGGTTACTGAAGGGAGCAGAGTAACCTGGGAAGAGATGTGGTTTGTCGTTGGCTTTGTTGATCAAATTTGGATGCTCGTGGACGGTTACAATGCTGGACCAAGAGATCATTCCTACGTGCCCCTGTTGCACACTTTGAACAAGACCAACATTGACGACAGAATCATGGTTAGAATTGTATCTACTCTCAGCATCTTTAGATAGTCCAGGTACTTATGTAGATTGCTGAAAGTGTTTAAATTGTGTTATGCCACCAGATACTCCCACAACGTGTTGTGCGTAAGGAAATGGGTGCAAATGGTGAGCTGACCATTGTTCTCCATCCTAGAGTGAACATCAGTACCACTTCATACCCGGCTTCAGGACAAGGAGATGGAAGCATCGTCCTTAATGGGTGGAGCGAAGTAGTCGACGTGTACAACATGGATATTAGAGACAGGATGATCTTCGTGCTACACCATGGACATGCAGGGACCTTTCTCTTCATTTGTTTCATTGCTGCTGAACTAGATGAGGAGTAGTTCTGACTCTCTGTCATGTTGCCTCAGTGATCTTCCATCTCTGTATGTATGTCATGTTTTATGCTACTGCTGGTACTGATGTGATGATGATGAACATGTATGTTCTATGAAGTAGTATTAAGAGATTATGCCCTTTTGTAATACTCAGAGCACGCATGGAGAAATGCTCAATGGATTTCGATACGAGAATCTCAACCCTAAACACTGAAAATTTGATTCTAATATGTTATAAACTCTGCCATGGTAGAATTTATAAGGTACTATGATGTGAACACCAACAAGCCATTTTGTTATCCATTTTTCTAAACCCGCCTAACACTGTTTGTGACACGAAACATTTTCTGTGACACTACAAATCGTCTAGGAAAATGGACATGCCTAGTGACGCCAAAAGCGTCGTAAAATTGCAGGCCAAAACGTCGCTGAAGTTGGCTAGGGTGCTGCCCCGCAAGGAAAACACCTCGTGACGAGGGACCGCCACAGGAAATGATTTTAGGCGACGTTTCCTGTCTCGTCGCCAGGGTTATTATCGCTAAATAGGCGAAATTTTGTAGTGGTACCTTCGAGTTGGACTTAGGCATTTCTACATAGTTTTCATTGAGATGTGGCCTGTTAACCCTGGTACTTCCTAAAGGACAGTCTTGTTCGGTACTTCGAAGCCACTTCTATCTTAGCAAAACCTCCGTGTTTTCTTTTCCATGTACTCTTGAGAGATTCGTCTTTGAGAGTTATATTGGATAACTCAGTATCATTGAGCGTATTGAGAACTTTTTCTACAAACATGTGGTTCCTTTCTAACCATTTAAATTTTGAACAGACCGGGTACTTCCGAGAAGCTTTATTTGGTATTGTTGGATAAGTTACTTTTTCAATGTAATGGTCAGATTTCTATCAAGCTGTTTATATTGACACCCATAGCCATTCACGAAAACAAGTTCTTTAGAGAGAGAGATCTCATTCCAAGCATTTCACCAACTCTTGAGGATTTCCTAGGCATAGAAGAGAGGATTTAGGAAGAATGTTGGGTGATTCCAAACTTCTTATTGATTCTATGAAGTTCTTGATGATCTATTTCATGAACTCCTATATGCCTAACTGTTCATCTCTCTTGCTTTATCCCTATGATTTTTGTGTGTGTGTGTGTGTGAGAGAGAGAGAGATCATATGGTTTCTTGAGAGTGCTTTGATTGAAGATCTTTTGACGAGTTCATGCAAGTGACCTATGGAGGGTTTGCACCTCCTGGACGGTTAGGAGTCACTTGAGAGCCTTCACCCACCATACAGTGAAGGAACAAGAGTTAGTAAACGACCCAGAGATCGCCTTCTTTGTGAAGATCTACCTCGAGTGATACTTGACCTTTGTGGTTGAAGGATCAAAGATGCACTACGTCGACTAGAGGGGGGGAGGGTGAATAGGCGACTACCAAATTTAATCTTTTCTTAGTTGCTTTTAGAGTCTAGTGAGGAAATGTAAGTTCTCTAGATATGAAGTTAGATGATACACCATATATGACGTGTTACAACAAACTAGCAAGCTACACAAGGCAACAAACAAGCAAGTAAATCTAGGGTTAGAGACAACCGAAAGTGATGGAGATATAGACTTAATCCAAAGTCCACATTCATGGGGGATGCTAATCTCCGTTGCAGAGGTGGGGAATAACAAATGCTCCCATGACAATGAATGTCTCACCTAAGTCTCCAAGAACCTTCGTCAAAGAATGCCCAAGTTCCCTCTCGCTAGGGGTAACTCTTTAGGCGAGCTCCAAACTCTCGAAAAATGAGCACGGGGCACAACCACACAACTTGGAAGCTCTCGGGAGACACCAATCCTCCTAGGGTTCCCATAGACCCAAGAGTAACAAATCACACAAGAACTTCAATGGATTAAAGATTGATTTTGTGGAGATGTAGATGGAGGTCTCCTCATTGCCCCCCCTAAAGGTGTGAGTGTTTGGTTTGCTAGAGAGGAAGGAGTGTGAGCTTGGAGGTGGTCAACAATGGTGGAGATGATGGATGGTTTCTCAACGACAGTGCATAACTCCATCGGCAACAACTTTGGTGTGTCGTCTGACACATGTGGGACGGAGATGATGGATGGTTTTTGAGGACTTGATTGTATTTCCTTTTTCCTTTTGGGAATTTCTTGTGATACTGTTATTTGATTAATTTAGAGCCTCGACTCATCTAAAAAATGTAAATTAGTATGATCGACAAAATAACAATGAATTGAGCTGTATGACAAATAAATTGATGGGTATGGCTATGTCTCAATCGAATGAGATTTAACCAAGTCTCACTCAGGTGACATAACATGCAAGAAAGAAATAAAACTGAAAAGAAAAGTTTGCACAAATCTCAATGTAAGATTCTGCATTCCAGCGAGCCAAGCCAGCCGAGCTAGCGACCCACTTGGAAGTCAAAGGCCCCATTAAGATGCCGTTTCTTCACCTGGCTGGCCCTCAGGAACCGGTGTTGGACCTCGGATAGGCTTGCACGCTGAGGGCTACCACACCAAGCCACTTGCCCTTTCTGCAACCAACAAGACGAGACCATGCAACATCTTCTCATCGGTTGCGTTTTTGCGAGGCAGGTTTGGCAGTGGTGCACCTCTTTGGCTGGAAGGATGGAGTACCTTCCCCTGCCAGACGAGGATCTGGGCGAGTGGTGCATGAGACAGGAGGAGACTATGGAGCATCGGAAGTCTAATCGGGCTCTGTGCTGTTGGTAATGTGGACGTTGTGGAAATATAGGAATGACATTGTGTTTGAGGGACACACACCATCTCTGTCAGGTGTGCTGCAGAAGATACAATCGGAGGGTGCTATCTGGACAAAGGCAGGCCTGATTAATGGCGAGGTCCTAGGGCAAGAGCCAGCTAGGGTAGAGCTGATCAGGCACGAGTAGCTTTGCCTTTTGAGAGTACCGGGTAGGGCGGATGTAATCCGCTTGTAAATAAGCTAAATGTTGTACTGGTGGTTTGGGGCTCCCTACGCCCTCTTCTTCTTTAATGAATGATACGCACACTCGTGCGTATTCTAGAAAAAAATCTTAATGTAAGATATCATGGATATAGCATCGACCAAGACATAATCAAATTTTAGTCGACTGAGATTTAGTAAATTTAGTAAGACTGTAAATTAATTAAGAGTGCACGTGTGATTGACTCGAGTGCACACAAATTGCACGCCATATCCCTATTCTCCCATGGTATTGACGTCTTGGAAAATCTGTTAGTCCCTCGCATACTAGATCAGTTTGGATAGTATCATACCCCGATGAACTATTAAAACCTTTTTTTTAATTACGCCTAGACGTAACATATTTTTATAGAAGGTAGAATAGTAAGTACAAAAAAACTACCGTTCGTTACGAACAACGAGCGTAGCACAAACACAGCACACAGGCACCAACGGCCATACAACACTACAAAAGCACAAGCGCCTGTCCTAACAGATAACAACACCGCATCTCAACCCACACCAAGCAACTTCGAAGACCAACTACTCCCACATAACTTCGCTTGTCGACGCACCATCCATCCTGAATGCCGAAGAGGAGGTGGCAGGTAAATGGCAGGACTTGCTCCGATATGAGGAAAACACCGTCTTGGATGCACCGGTCATGGTCGTGCATAGCGCTGCCGGGCATCAGAATAGGACCACGACAAACACCGGAGAAGAGCAACGAGGAACGAAGCCGTGTCTCCAAACACGATACTCCCAACAAAGGAGCGACGTCAAGTACGCCGCCATCGTGCCGATCCGACTGAATCAAGGCTTTCGCCCGGAGACAACAACCAACTCCACACGAGCGAGGGAAATGTCGAAACACCTCGGCGACGCCTCCAAGGAGGGGGGCAACACCCACAGGCGCCATCGCCGCCGGCCCGGCAAGAGCCGTGCGAGATTTTCATCTGGTCATCGCACATCTCCACACCTCGAAAGAATTGGCCAGCACCGTCCAAGACGCTATGCACCGCCGCCACCGCAACGCCTCGCCATTGTAGCTGCATAGCCAAAGATCGCCGACAGACCACACAACAAGGATAAGCGCCGCCCACCAAACACCACGACTTGTCCGAGGAACCACAACCACCCAATTCCTCCAGCAAGGGCTAGAACCGCCACCCAAGTCTATCATCCGCTCCAAATAGACAGACTTTCAACGATCCCACACCTAGCCGCGGGCAACTCCCACACCGGCACCACCGGGAGACCACCGCCGCTCGCCACACAGCCCAGAGGTGGCCCGGACGCTCGCTGCTCGCCAGGAACTCCCTCCTAGCCGAGCCATCGTAGCTCCGCCACCCACCTGGACGGTGGTTCGCGCCGCCGCCTCCAGTACGTGCCGCGGCCACCAGCCCGCCTCACCACACCGCTGTTGTCCCTACCAAGACCGCCGCCTCTTCACGTCTCTTACTGTGCACCGTCTTCGGTCACCACCACACCGAGCCCCCACCGCAATTGCTAGCACCACCACCGTGCCTAGCAGCCGTGGAAGCCCGGCGTCACCACGCCCGCCGTGAGCCACGCCCGGGTCCCAACCGGCTAGATCCAGATCCAGGGAGGGGGATCGGGACGAAACCGAGACCTCCGGCCGCTGCAGCCGCAGGCACCACCGCCGGACGGAGCTCACATCACCCCGGAAGCCGCCGCGCCCTCACGGCACCACGCCCCAAACGCCGCCGCCGACTGAGCACCGCGCCATGGCCATGGGGCGGGAAGCTGCGCCGAGGAGAGGCCCTGCCCGGGCTTTGCCCGATAGAGGCCCTTGGCGGCGGCAAGGGGGAGGGGAGGGATGGGGGTTGGCCGGCTAAAACCTATTTAAAAGGATTGTAATGCTGTAACCTCTTAAGTAATAGTACAATCATTTTATTATCCGGCAAAAAAATATAATAATCGAAGGAAGTAATAAAAGACATTGACGATAAGGTCAGAGGTGATGTAAAAAGTCAACGAAAGAGATTGGGTAGAAAGCCACATTAGCGATAAGATAGATTCAGTTGAGTGTGCGGCATGTACAAATTCTTCACATTTTTCATCTTCTACTTTTTCTGCATGACTTCTTATAATTCTTGAAAAATATATGAACACATTTCTTTTTGAGTTCATGTGTGCAGTTTGCCAAATTCCGTTCACTTTCAATAACCGCAATAGACATGTTACATTTTTTGCAAATCTTTGGACAGGTAGTTTTGTACTTCCTCCATCTCAAATTACTTGTTTAGATTTATCTAGACGTGGGTGTATCTAACACTAAACCATGTTTAGATACATGCGTATTTAGACAAATGTAAGATAAATAATTCGGGTTGGAGGTAACACTACGTCAACTCATGACCCTGGGTGTATCTTAAATTATCACGTAAACAATGGCTACTGCGGCATCCTCGCAAAAAAATGGCTACTGTGGCAATCAAATGTTTCTTTAAGAGCAAGATGGCTTAACTTAGTCTGATCCGTAAACTACACCCGATCGAGTAATTAATTGTTTTTTTTCTTCGCAAAAAAAGAGAGTAATTAATTGTTTTCATTTATGTGAGATTTTTTAAATCTAGAATCCTTTTATGTGAGATTAAACCTCGCCAGAATGGGAAACAAACTGAACTAAGAAATAAAAAAGGAATGGAAAACAAACTGCACGCCATATCACACCATTCGGCCGCGTGGATCGACTTGTGTTGGGTGCACGTAGTCAGAGAAAGAAAGAGATGGGAACGATACGAGCCAACAAAACTCGCACCATGTCGCCCGCGCCTCGATGCCTCCGGCGGCTTCCTGTGATCCTGTCTGCGTCACTCGCAAGATTCCAACCAACAGATTAGATGGAGAAAAAAAGTCTAAACAGATCTCATCGGCCCGCCGGCCGGTGGAGAAGATATCAACACTTTGATGGTGTATCTCCCTTTTAATATCTTCTATAGTAATTCTAATAATCTGGTGATCTTATTTTTCAAACCAACGCAACAAACCAATCAGGGCGTATATATAGGGAAGGGTCCATCTCCATCTCCGTCTCCATCTCCATCTCCATCCCTGGGTTGGGTGCACACTTCTCTCCCACCCCCACCAGGCCACAACCATCTCTCCCTCCCCTGTTTCTCGCCTTATCTCCATTGCCGCCTGCTGCGCGCTTCAGCCTAGCCAAGGAACGAGGAGGAGCGGGTTGTTGTCATGGCGGCGTCGGCGGCGGCTGTGATGGAGGAGCTGCGGGGCAGCTTCAGGGAGGGGCGGACGCGGCCGGCCGAGTGGCGGACAGCGCAGCTCAGGGCGCTCGTCAGGATGATCGAGGAGAAGGAGGACGACATCAGCGACGCGCTCCACGCCGACCTCGCCAAGCCGCGCATGGAGGCCTACCTCCACGAGGTATGTAGCACTTCCATCTCCATATCGAATCTTCAAGTTGACTCCAACAGGATATATAGGAGGATTCTTGGGTTGGTAAGAACTGAACGGAATTCCAGCTCTGTTTGCACGATTCTCTCTCCCTCCGCGTGCCCGTGCGTGATTGCATCCCGTTTGTAAATCCATGGAAGTAAATTTGATGAGAGCCTGCCGGCGCTGGATCAGTCGCCCCGAGTTCGTTCGTCTTGAACTTCTCCGTATCTGATCTTCAATGGATCAGTAAAATTCTTCCCATTAATTGTTCGTCTTGCACAGACATACTCCTCACAACCCACAAGATTCGTTTTCTCTTTGGACCATCTTGCCTTCTCCTCGGCCGATAGCTCAATCAGGCTACTCGATTCATCCAAACCTTGGTGGGGTTGTCGGCCAGCGGTGGCTTTGGGAAAGTTAGGCGTGCTAGTCCCTTTCCTCGCAACTCCCGGAAAGGGTTGCGTGCCAAATAAATAAATAAATGATTACTCCTCCATTGCCGGCGGCGTCCCTTCCAAGAAAACCGCTTTGTTTGCTCCCGTGTCAGACAAAGTCTGCGTCCTCAGTCAAATATCGCCGCCTGCGTAAATACGTTTCTACTACTTGCTCTCTTCTTGCAAAGACTTCCGTTGAAATATCATATTCGTCTGAGGCAGGGGTTCCTAAGCTGGCCAGTCACAGTCTGTAGTTACTGAAGCATTGCCTTTACTATCAAGCTACGACTAGGAAATGCCATACTAGTCAAATTTGGTGATTGCAATCTGTAAAACAACAGAAATAAATGAACAGAGAAGCATGATGACCACATGTTAGGACTAGGAATGCCATACTAGTCAAATGCCGGCCTAGTAACTGATGACCACATGTTGTTGACATCTGTCTGTTCATGACTCAGATATCGCTGGCGAAAGGGGCCTGTATGTTTGCCCTCAAGGGGCTCAAGAATTGGATGAAGCCCGACAAGGTAGGGAAATCCATTCTCCACATACTACTGATTACACTCGTTTCTAAATAAAAATCCATTGATTTTGCTGGTATGGTATGTGTCACCTTTACTAATTTATATATATTTCCAGGTACCTTCTGCCATAACTACATTCCCATCCACTGCTCAAATCGTGCCGGAGCCCCTGGGTGTTGTTCTCGTCATATCAGCCTGGAACTATCCTTTCTGTAAGTCAATGGCATTGAAGACTGTACTATATAGCGAGACAGTTGAGTAGGGATTTAATCCATGCAATTTGTGTGGGAGAGGCTACGAGGATACACTATTTAACCATTGATTAATCTGTTGCCTGATGGTGCTGGAGGTTTATGGCATGAGTTTGATATGCTCCCGTGTCCCGCGCTCAAGGATTGGCTACATGCCAATCTGTTTCATAGTTGGTACCTTTCCTTTTCGTTGAACAAACATCGATTTCTGCAGTTATGCTCTAACGCAATCTTATGTCACAAGTCCTGATTTTTTTCAACACATGCGCATTACGACGGCAGGTTCCGACAGTCTTAATTATGGCACCATTACATTTTTGGTGACCAAAAACAAAATTTTAGTTATTATTTTACCATCTAAACACTTAATGTCTTGGGACTGGTGCTTTCGACCGGTTGAATTTGGTCAGAAATTGTAAATTAATTTCCCCCTTCTGTATTGAGTATTTTTTGCCTGTTAGATTCCTAGATGACCGTTCGATATTAAGATGACTAATAATCTCACCTTCGTTATAGTGCTATCCATCGAGCCCGTCATTGGAGCAATTGCTGCTGGGAATGCTGTTGTGCTGAAGCCATCAGAAATTGCGCCAGCAACATCGTCATTGTTCGCGAAGCTGCTACCAGAGTACGTTGATAGCTCGTGTATAAAAGTTGTGGAGGGAGGTGTCACTGAAACAGGTGCACTCTTAGGACAAAGATGGGATAAGATCTTCTACACAGGTTAAGTTCTTACCTGTCAAATACTTTCTGCTTCTTCAATTAATGTTGTGTTTCTAACAGTGCACTCATTCATTTGAACTGCAGGAAATGGTAATGTAGCCCGCGTAGTGTTGGCAGCAGCTGCGAAGCATCTAACCCCTGTTGCTCTGGAGCTCGGTGGAAAATGCCCTGTTATTGTTGACTCTAACGTCGATCTGCATGTAAGCGATATCTAAAAATATTGTCAACTCTTACAACAAAAAGTAGTCTTTTGGTTTTCTTAACAGAGATTTTCCTTCAAGGTTGCTGCTAAGAGGATTGCTGTTGGTAAATGGGGCTGTAACAATGGCCAGGCATGCATTGCTCCTGATTACATCATAACGACAAAAGCGTTCGTAACAGAGCTGGTACCTACACTACTATTATAACTACCAGCCAAATAATTGCTTCTGCCAACTTAAGTTCTATATATTTACTTATCTAGGAAATAAACTTTCTGCAGGTCGACTCTTTGAAAAGAGTCTTGGAAAGGTTCTACGGGGAGGATCCGTTGCAATCGGCGGACCTGTCTCGTATTGTGAGTATTAGCCATTTCAAACGATTAACGAAGTTGATAGAGGACAAGGAAGTTGCCACCAAGATTCAGCTCGGTGGTCAGACAGATCAGGAGCAACTGTGAGAACTCGACAATTTATAGCGTGAACTTTCAGTCACAAACTCACAGTTGGGTTTTGGAAGGTGTTTAATTGAGAGCGCTAACTTTTGTTTCTTATGTCGCAGAAAAATAGCTCCTACGGTGTTGGTAGATGTTCCTCTTGATACAGAACTTATGACAGGGGAAATATTTGGCCCTATGCTTCCAATTATAACGGTTAGTACTCCTCTGCCTTGATTTGAGACAATAAGTAATGTTCCTAGAGTGCACCGAGATCTGCTTGAAAATATTCAGAATTAAACCTAGTATCCAACCCTGTTTGGATTCTTTGAACTATGGTTGCCAGGTCGACAAGATTGAAGAAAGCATCGCGCACATCAACGCTGGGGCAAAGCCACTGGCGGCCTACCTCTTCACCAAGGACAAGAAACTGCAACAAGATTTCGTCTCAAACGTCTCGGCAGGAGGCATGCTCGTCAACGACGTAGCCCTACACGTAACTGCTCATGAACTCTGTGAATCAATCTTCTGAACCAAAAACATGCATCCTCCTGAACACATCACATTTTACAGCTGACGAACCCACATTTGCCGTTCGGTGGCGTGGGCGACAGCGGCACGGGGTCGTACCATGGCAAGTTCAGCTTCGACTGCTTCACCCACAGGAAGGCGGTGCTGATCCGCGGGTTCGGTGGCGAGGCGAATGCAAGGTACCCGCCCTACACGGCAGAGAAGCAGAGGATCTTGAGGGGCCTCATCAAGGGCAGCTTCTTTGCGCTGATCCTTGCGCTCCTGGGGTTCCCAAGGGAGAAGCGTTAGCTGAGTTGAGCTCCCTCCCTTCTCCAGTAGAGCATAGCAGGATTGTTCATGTTCATGAGGGCGATGTGGTGCACTTCTGCACTGTGAAGCGCCAGTGCGCGAGTGTGTTCAACAGGTGTAAAATATGGGACTATCATCGGATTTCTGGATGTAATTTAATTTTACATAAATAAACCTGGTTTGCTAGTTACT
The DNA here is from genome assembly GCF_018294505.1 of Triticum aestivum. Lineage (NCBI taxonomy): Eukaryota > Viridiplantae > Streptophyta > Magnoliopsida > Poales > Poaceae > Triticum > Triticum aestivum. The sequence continues at coordinate 70,290,228 of NC_057805.1, forward strand.
GCAGCGTGAAGGATGAAGAGGATTATGCCCTGCTTGCCAGAATTGTCCGTAATGATTCATCATTTCACTGCATTGTGAGACTTGCTGCATTTGTTAATTAAGGGAGTTTAGAACAAGCTTGACAGCCCGAAGGACCGGTTGCCCAAAAACCTACTCCCCGGCATAATATTACACAAATAAGTTACTCCAGTCAAACCCCAATTCTTCGCCTCACACTGGATTTTTTTTTCAAAGCGCACCTGAATTTTATTACTTAATTCACCACAGGGCTAAGCCGCCCAGCAAGACGAGCTGTTTTGCGACTGAGCGTTGTTTCGGAACACGACCTTGTTCCTTCTCTTCCATAGACGCCAACAGCAAAGCATCACGAAGGCGGACGGCGAGGCCGCCCCAACGGCAGGAGAGGCGTCGAACTGGTGGAGGGAGGCCATCGAGGCGACAGCCCCAGACGTGTCCAGAAGAACACCGCGAACGGACATCCGAAAATGAGGTGATCGGCAGTTTCCAGAGCCGCAGGGCAGCAGGGGCATCCAGTGTCGGTGTCAAAACCGGTGGATTTCGGGTAGGGGATCCCGAACTGTGCGTCTAGAGTTGATGGTAATAGGGGACACAATGTTTACCCAGGTTCGGGCCCTCTCTATGAAGATAATACCCCACTTCCTGCTTGATTGATCTTGATGAATATGAGTATTACAAGAGTTGATCTACCACGAGATCGTAATGGCTAAAACCTAGAAGTCTAGCCTGTATGACTATGGTTATGATTATCTATCCTCTACGGACTAAGCCCTCCGGTTTATATAGACACCGAAGGGGACTAGGGGTGTACAAAGTCGGTTACAGAGAAACGAATCTTCATATTTGGACGCCATGGTTGCCTTCCACGCCAAGGAGAGTCCCATCCGGACACGGGAGAAAGTCTTCGGTCTTTGTATCCTCACAGCCCATTAGTCCGGCCCATGTCCAACAGGCCGGACGCTCGAGGGCCCCTTAGTCCAGGACTCCCTCAGTAGCCCCTGAACCAGGCTTCAATGACGAGGTGTCCGGCGCGCAGATTATCTTCGGCATTGCAAGGCGGGTTCCCCTTTCCGAACACTCCAAGATAGTCTTCAGACGCAACGAGCGTGTCCGGATCTGCAACACAAGTACCACACACAACCGTAGAGAGTATAATATTTCACGAGTCCAATCCGCTGACAACTTTTTGTAAGATGACATCACGTCTCCCCGGTTATTATTTCAAACCGTTTTCATCCGCCGTTTCATGTTTCGAGATGCGGTTTTCATTGGCACGTCTTGTCAAAGCAGAGATCGTGTCCCCTTATTACGGGATTCTCATCAATACGGGCGTGGGTAATCCAACCATGCCGTTTGCACAGCCCTTGGGAACAGGCGAGTTTCAACGCGAGTGGGGAGGCGCTTGATATTCACGGCCTTTATAAGGAGATAAGGATTCCCTTTTCTTCACCCACGCCTTCTCTCTTCCTCTGTCCTTCCATTCTCGAGCTCCAGCGCCCAAGTCCTCATCTTTTCCGCCTCAAGAAAGCACTCAACCATGTCCGGATCTGGAGGGCAAGGCAAGTGGAAGACCTCCTCCGTTAAGGAGAAGGACATCACCGAGCTCCGGGAGGCCGGGTATTTGGCGAAAGGAATCGCTCACCGGCTTCCGGCCACGGGGCAAGTCGTCCCCACCCCGAAGCCCAATGAGAGGGTGGTGTTCATCCCCCATTTCGTCCGCGGGTTAGGGTTTCCTCTTCACCCTTTAGTCCGCGGACTTATGTTCTATTACGGGCTAGATTTCCATGATCTAGCCTCAAACTCCTTCCTCAACATCTCGGCATTTATTGTCGTGTGCGAGGCCTTCCTCCGCATTCCTCCCCACTTCGGACTATGGCTCAAGATCTTCAACGTAAAGCCGAAAGTGGTGGATGGCCAACACGCGGAGTGCGGAGGTGCCATGGTGAGCAAGTGCCCAATGTCACATGGCCCAAGGGTACTTTCGTGGAAACCGTCAAAGAGTGGCAGAAGCTGTGGTTCTATATCACAGAGCCCCGCGACGCCACCTGGGCCGCGCCACCCGAGTTCAAATCCGGAGCTCCAATGCGGCTCACCTCCTGGATAGAGAAGGGCCCAAATTGGTCTTCGTTGGACGAACTGATAGCGCTGCAAACGCGCACCCAAAGCATGGTGGATAAAAACATCAAGCTCGTCAACGTGATCCAGGTGATGCTAGTTCGCCGGATCCTTCCATGCCAGAGCCGAACATGCCCTTTATGGGAATTTGATCCGGAGAAGCACCAGACCTTGGAGAGGCTCTTCAGAACTACTCACGAAGATGTCTGGAAGTTGCTCTCTAAAGGCAACGAGACGCCGCCGGACATAGACTCGGACCGCGGCACGATCTAGCCCATCCTGCCAGTGCGGTAAGTCCTTCACATCGAGGTGTATCCTCTACTTGCTTGTTCAAGGAAGATATCTAAAACTTTGCTATTTATTTTTTCAGGTATGGACAGAGAAAGTGGAGCGGATTCGATGTCCGGCTCCGCTGCCCGAGGAACCAGTCATCCCGCTCCTGGCGAAGATGCTGGTTCCGGCGCCCTACAAGACGCCGGAGAAGAAGGCCAAGAAGAAGGCCAAGGGGGTCCGGAGTGGCCCCCGCCGCAAGGGAGCTTCGGACGTGTCGTCCGAAGACAAGACTCACTCCTCTGCCGCCGAAGACGACGACGAGGAGGAGGAAGAAAGCAACTCTCCCCCTGATGGGGGATGGAAGAAGAGGGCGGCCTCCACAAATCTAGAGGCAGAGGCGCCAAGAGGGGGAAGGGCCCCCTCACGGATAACTCCGCGTGGGACATCGACAGCAGCCCAGAGCGACGCCCCCGAGCGAAGCCCCTGGCCGCATCGTGAGTAGCAATTGAGGGTGGTCACCAGCGACTAAGCATTGTTTCGGAACATGACCTCGTTCCTTCTCTTCCATAGACGCCAACAACAAAGCATCACGAAGGCGGACGGCGAGGCCGCCCCAACAGCAGGAGAGGCGTCGAACTGGTGGAGGGAGGCCACCGAGGCGACAGCCCCAGACGTGTCCAAAAGCACACCGAGAACGGACATCCGAAAATGAGGTGATCAGCAGTTTCCAGAGCCGCAGGGCAGCAGGGGCACCCAGTGTCGGTGTCAAAACCAGCGGATTTCGGGTAGGGGGTCCCGAACTGTGCGTCTAGAGTTGATGGTAATAGGGGACACAATGTTTACCCAGGTTCGGGCCCTCTCTATGGAGGTAATACCCCACTTCCTGCTTGATTGATCTTGATGAATATGAGTATTACAAGAGTTGATCTACCACGAGATCGTAATGGCTAAAACCCTAGAAGTCTAGCATGTATGACTATGGTTATGATTATCTATCCTCTACGGACTAAGCCCTCCGGTTTATATAGACACCGAAGGGGACTAGGGGTGTACAAAGTCGGTTATAGAGAAATGAATCTTCATATTTGGACGCCAAGGTTGCCTTCCACGCCAAGGAGAGTCCCATCCGGACACGGGAGAAAGTCTTCGGTCTTTGTATCCTCACAGCCCATTAGTCCGGCCCATGTCCAACAGGCCGGACGCCCGAGGACCCCTTAGTCCAGGACTCCCTCAGTAGCCTCTGAACTAGGCTTCAATGACGAGGTGTCCGGCACGCAGATTGTCTTCGGCATTGCAAGGCAGGTTCCCCTTTCCGAATACTCCAAGATAGTCTTCGGACGCAACGAGCGTGTCCGGATCTGCAACACAAGTACCACACACAACCGTAGAGAGTATAATATTTCACGAGTCCAATCCGCTGACAACTTTTTGTAAGATGACATCACGTCTGCCCGGTTATTATTTCAAACCGTTTTCATCTGCCGTTCCATGTTTCGAGATGCGGTTTTCATTGGCACGTCTTGTCAAAGCAGAGATCGTGTCCCCTTATTGCGGGATTCTCATCAATACGGGCGTGGGTAATCCAACCGTGCCATTTGCACAACCCTTGGGAACAGGCGAGTTTCAAGGCGAGTGGGGAGGCGCTTGATATTCACGGCCTTTATAAGGAGATAAGGATTCCCTTTTCTTCACCCACGCCTTCTCTCTTCCTCTGTCCTTCCATTCTCGAGCTCCAGCGCCCAAGTCCTCATCTTTTCCGCCTCAAGAAAGCACTCAACCATGTCCGGATCTGGAGGGCAAGGCAAGTGGATGACCTCCTCTGTTAAGGAGAAGGACATCACCGAGCTCCGGGAGGCCGGGTATCTGGCGAAAGGAACCGCTCACCGGCTTCCGGCCACGGGGCAAGTCGTCCCCACCCTGAAGCCCAATGAGAGGGTGGTGTTCATCCCCCATTTTGTCTGCGGGTTAGGGTTTCCTCTTCACCCTTTAGTCCATGGACTTATGTTCTATTACGGGCTAGATTTCCATGATCTAGCCCCAAACTCCTTCCTCAACATCTCGGCATTTATTGTAATGTGCGAGGCCTTCCTCCGCATTCCTCCCCACTTCGGACTATGGCTCAAGATCTTCAACGTGAAGCCAAAGGTGGTGGATGGCCAACACGCGGAGTGTGGAGGTGCCATGGTGATGTGGAGCATCCTACGATCATCCCCATGTACACTCGAGCCTATGCCTTTGGACCTAAGGTGAACCCGCTCCTAAATGCTTCTCCTTTCCATTCATGTGAGACATGGTTGCTACCTAATGCAAGGACACTACATATGCCTAGGTACCAAGGAGACCCTCTCGGAGATGCTCGGAATGATGGACAAGTCCCCAAGTACAAGGATGAAGGAGCACGACGAGAGGAACCGGAGAAAGGCTACAGGACCCGGACATCCGGCCAGGCCCCGGACATCCGGCCCCTCCCGCAAGCCCGGACATGCGGCATCAGCCCGGAAATCCGGCGCCCATCACAGAAGGCACCCGAAGCTGAACCACGTCAGCTCGGACATCCGGCCAGAGGCCCGGACATCCGGCTCTTCCCGAGCCGCCGGACATCCGGCACCCCAGCCCGGACATCCGACCCCGCCTATCCAGAGACTACAGAAGTTTGCACCGCCAGCCCAGACATCCGGCCCCCAGCCCGAACATCCGGCCACTCCTGAAGCCCCGGACATCCGGCTCCGTCTGTCTGCGCACAGTAAAGGGCCGAGGCCCGTGTACCCCTTCGACCCCCTAAACTATATATACTCCTTCTCCTCCATCTTTCTAGGGTTAGCATTGGTTTAGCTCATTTAGAGATAGAGCTTTTCTCATCCATATCGGATCTACTCCACGAGAGAGACCGCGGCCCCTCTACGGAGACGATCCACCTTGGATTCAAGACCTCCTCACGGAGAAGACCCCCATCAAAAGACCTCCTCACGGAGAAGAACCGGTTACCCTTTGTATCGTCCTTTGTTGAACTTGGATCTTGTATCTTACCTTTGTGTTCATCGATCTAGCGCATGTGTGATCTATTCTTGTTGGTTGAGTGATTTCTCTCGTGTCCCCCTCGTGTTTCCCCTCGTGTTCATCACGTTCTTCGTAGGGATCCGCTCCTTTCGTGAAAGATCGGCCATCTAGGGTTCCGCCCTACATCATCTTGGTATCATGAGCCACGTTGATCACGATTTCGGAGCCTCCCCATTGTGTTTTCTAGCCTTGTTTTGTTGATTTTGTCCCAAATTCGAAAATTGGCCCACAAAAATAGCCCCAATTTTTTTTTGTGATTTGTTGGTTTGATGAAGTTTTGTTGGATTTGATCCATGGATTTGCTTTGTTACTTGTGGATCGGGCTTTCCCCCATTTTTCCCCACTTTCCATCCACGAAATCTCTCCAATTTTGCCCCCAAAATCATCAATTTCCGCCCCCAAAATCGAGTTCCTCGAGTTCATCCTCGGATTTGGAGCCCGGACATCCGGCCCGTAGCCCCGGACATCTGGCCCATGGCCCGGACATCCGACTCCTGGAGCGCATTTTCGCGCGCGGTTCTGGACATCAGGTGCCAGAAATCCGGCCAAAGCCCCGGATGTCCGACCCCTGTACATTTCAGCTTTTCCGTTTCACCGTTTTGTGCATACTTCCACATCCGGAGTCCGATTTTCGCGTTCTTTAGCTCGTTGAGTAGCTATTGACATCCTCTACCCCTCTAGATAGGTCCCATCACCATTTGACTCCATCAAATTTTGACAACTTTGGCATCTTTGCCTAGGGCTTCCACCACAACTTCCGCATTGCCACCACCGACTTCCGCAACCTAACCAATTTTGATCCCCATTGCATTTGAGGTTGTTTGAGTTGTGATTTGAGTCTCCTAAGGTGTTTAGGCTACTTAGGGACGGTTGCTTCTTCATCAACCACCACCACCATAACATCCGCATAGGCTTACCCACAATACACTTCCGCCGACCCAACTTAACCCAATTTTGTTTGTGTTGTGAGTTGTGTCTCCTAAGGTGTTTCGGCTACTTAGGGACCGTGTTTCGAACTCCGACACCGTGTATAGTCCATCCACCTTACCCTCGACTTCCGCATTGCATCGCAAAAACCCCATCATTGCATTTCCGCAATCCCTTTGAGTTCCCGCTACCACCGTTTTGACTTTTGACATTTGAGATTTTGAGTTCGCGGTTTTTCCGTTTCCTAAGGTGTTTCGGCTACTTAGGGACGAGTCTCCATCATCTTGGTATCTACATCAAGAACACCGCCACTCATCATCGCCTCGGACGGTAACCTCCATATCATCTTGGTATCGTGGTATCCCTCCATTGTATATTCCCTTGCACATTGCATTGTTAACCCCTATCCCATTTTGCGTCACTTGCCTATCGAGACTAGCCATTTGAGTATTGCCGGCAACGTTACTTGTGCACATTAGTGATCGACACCTCCCATTGCATACATACCATACCATATTGGTATCATATCATCTCTTGTGTCACAAGTTTGTTCCCGCATACACACTATTGCTATCTTGGTTTGTGCATTTTGCAAGTGGCCATACATACAAAAAAAAGAAAGAATAAGCTTTTAAGCAAAAGAGAAGAGCAAAGAAGCTTGTAAGCAAGTGCCATAGCATCATACCACATTGCATATAAGATTGTCATATCCGATCATCTTGGATCATCTTGAGAGAAACACCGGGAACCATACATACATAGCATACTTGGGATAGAAGTTTATCCATTTTGCATATCATAGGTTGTGCACAAGTGTCGTATCCGCCTATTGAGCAATCATGCTAGCGTCTCTCTTGAGTTGTGCAACACGAGCGTTTTCTGTGGACTCCACATTTTGTGCTCATTTCCTTGGTTGCACGACCCCATTTATCTATACGTGTGTGTGTTTCCGTGTGCCATTCTTTGCTATTGGTCTACTTGTTTCACTTGCGAATTTGTGAATCCTTTTCAACATTATTGACTCTTGCTAACATTTTGCATCAAATTTTTGTGCCACTATCCTCACCAAGCTCCACCATAAGCCTTATTTGTGTAGGTGTGAGAAACCGACAAGAATTGGTACCAATTGTGCTATTTCCTTGTTACACATTGAGTGATCATTGATCCATCTTCAACATCAGTCAAGGTACATTTGGTATAAGTTCTTCTCTTTCTCCCACTCATATTTGCTCGAGTCTTGTGATGGATAGGCAAGGCATTTCATCTCTGGTCTTCGACAACAACGACAGCGCGAACAACTACATCACCAAAGCGTCCATCTTCGATCTACAACGACAAATGCAAGGAACACAATCTACCTTGCGAGAGCGCCTCGACAACCTCACCATCGACATACGACACTCCAAAGCAAGGAAAAGGGACTACATCGACACCAAGTTGGGCGAGCTAAAGGATCAACTACGCGACATGGTGGCCGACTACAAGTCTTCTTCCCCTTCATCACCCTCAAGGCAGCGGCGAGCAAGTCGATCATCTTTGGAGCGCAAACAAGATGCAAGCGCAAGTCGTCCACGTCCACATATACATGGCGACCACCATCACATTCGTGATCAACATCGTCATGAAGGGCAAGTCACCTCCAAGCATCATGTGCACGACGACGACGAAAGACATCTACTACGAGCTCAAGTGCGACAACGACAACATCAACATGAGGATGCTCCACAAGCGCAAATGCATAAGTCCGAACAAGCCCTACTTCACGCCAAGTCCAAGCTTCATGAGCAAAAGAGAAGACCGCGAGAAGAGCACCACCAAAACGGAGCTACGGCTACACCAACCACTTCGGCATCTTCGCTAAGTGTTCTCACGACATCTTCGCCTTTGGACGTACGGCATCTTCGCCTACTTCCCGTGAGTTCGCCTACATCGACATCTTCAACAACAAGGCGACCACCTACGAGCGAGGGCGACACTTCCATCTACGGGAGCCCCTCAAGGAAGATGGCCGAGCATGGGAAATTCCCTTCGGTCATAGAGACGAGCTACGAGGTGCCACATCATATGGGCCTCCGACAACAAGACAGCGACAAGAAGGTTGAGCATGGGACTATCCCTTCAACCAAGGCGGCGATAGGAGTTGAGCATGGAGACATTTGCACCAACATATCTCCGACACCCACATATCATGAGATGACCCAATTGCCATGTGAGGAGAGCCACCCAGCCATGAGTGACATGAGTGACTCCACCATATATGACATTGAGTGCATTTCCTATGAGAGGATGAGTGTGACCACCACTAGCCCCACACATGAGAGCATGCCACACATCCTATGTGAGGTTGAGTGCCATTTGAGTGACTCCACCAACCATATGAGTGAGAGCATCTTACCGGGAGTGAGTGAGCCACAACACTTAGTGAGTGAGGTAGTTGACACGGCACGTGAGACCACTATGATTTCTAACGACTTAACCTCTACTCCGAGTGTGTTTTCTTTGGTGCTAGGTCTCTGATATGACGACATGCCTATCCTCGACGAGTCCATACCTCCAATGGAGACGACGATGGCCATGGTGGACGATGATGCACCCCCACATGGTTTCATCAAGATGACGATGACTACGAGTGGATCTTCGACACCTCACCTACAACACATGAGCGATGCTCCAAAGGTAACATAGGTGATGGTGCTTCTCTTGTCCCACTAGTGGACTATCTCACCAATGATTGCTTGCATGATGTTTATCCACCTATTCCCATGTTTCATGCTAGTGCGACTTCTTCATGTCATGACTTACCCATTTATGATGAATATGTTGATGAGCATGCTGAGTTGCCTAGTTGTGATGCTATGCTCCATAGGGTATCATGTGAAAATTCTATTGGTCACTTCATGTTTGACAATCCTTTGAACTTGTCATATGCTATGAGTGAGATCTCCCATATTGCTTCATTTCACTCAACATAGTAACTATGCATGGCCCATTAAAATAAATCCCATTTGCACTTATGGCATAGATGACGAGATGATGGTCATTGGCTTTTGTTTTTCATGTGATGATATTGCTATGCTTCCTTTACATGATTTGCGCAATTCATCTATTATGCCATGCCATGATCACATAGAACCAACTATGCTTTGTTTTGGATGTTATCAATATTCTCCATGTGATGTTTCTACAAATGCTCATGAGGAGACCCCCATAGTTTCCTCATACATATTAGGAGATCTTGATGCATTCCATACTTTGCATGATTCCCATAATTGTTTGCACCATATGCATTCCATTCATAACAATGCTCTAGATATCACTAGTGATGCATTACACAATTTGAGTCTCCATTATGCTATACATAACAACAAACCTCTCATGATGGATGACATGTTTCTATATCACGCATCTCATTTATTTGAGCATTGGCTATTTTGTGCTAACCAACACATGCACGTATGCATCATGATGGATGATGTGTACATCTACCACGCACACACAATTTTCCCTTTGTCTTTGTTTTGTGTAGGTACTTATGAACACTCGTCAACCTCACAATCCCATGAGTTGACGAAACAAGCTCTTGAGAGAAAAGATGACTTGGGATCCCGTGGATTGTCCTCCCCACCATTCCCTTCGCGCAACGACTACGCGCATCTCTTCTACTTGGCTCTCACACGGCTATGGGCTATTTACCATTTGTCACCTTATGCTCATTTTCCCGTGTTCACTTTGCATGCTATGCTTGCTTCTATGCCTTTGCCATGCAATTGTGACCCTTGCTTGCATTTACCCATGATGCAACATTATGATACTCCTATGTGTATTTGAATGCCTGGTGGAGATCCTTGTTGCTATTGCCATGTTTATCATGTGCCCCATGCTGTTGATGCTGTTTTGCTCACATCTTGCCTTTATGCTTGTGAAATGTCATGTGCATTATATATGCCCACTATTTGCACACATGACATGCTCGCCATGATTCCTTCTAGTACGTTGCATCTTCGCACTACTAGCTTGCTTGACTTGATCACTATGATTACTTGCTTGGTTGCATCACCCATGTTCCATTACTCGCTTTCTTGGGTTGATGACATATATGCTCATGCCTCTCACATGATATATCTTGTTTATTGTCACTTGCCTCCAATAGTTGCTTATATGCTTAATGATCTTGGAGACTTGGATACTTCACTTGTGATGCATGCTTGGTTGATTGAGCCTATTGTATTGGGTTGTTCCCGCATCATCCGCCTCCATACCATGAACTACACCGTTGTACTTTCTTATGATGAGCATGATGCATACACTTGTTGGGTATCTTACCACACGAATGCTAGGTTTTGCATTTCCACTAACCTCATTTGTTTTTCCGAGTGTTTGTCATGTTCTTTCGTTTTGAAGGATTCACAAGGCGATACGTGTTGGAAATATGCCCTAGAGGCAATAATAAATTGGTTATTATTATATTTCCTTGTTCATGATAATCGTTTATTATCCATGCTAAAATTGTATTGATAGGAAACTCAGATACATGTGTGGATACATAGACAACACCATGTCCCTAGTAAGCCTCTAGTTGACTAGCTCGTTGATCAATAGATGGTTACGGTTTCCTGACCATGGACATTGGATGTCGTTGATAACGGGATCACATCATTAGGAGAATGATGTGATGGACAAGACCCAATCCTAAGCCTAGCACAAGATCGTGTAGTTCGTTTGCTAAGAGCTTTTCTAATGTCAAGTATCATTTCCTTAGACCATGAGAATTTGCAACTCCCGGATACCGTAGGAATGCTTTGGGTGTACCAAACGTCACAACGTAACTGGGTGGCTATAAAGGTGCACTACAGGTATCTCCGAAAGTGTCTGTTGGGTTGGCACGAATCGAGACTAGGATTTGTCACTCCGTGTAAACGGAGAGATATCTCTGGGCCCACTCGGTAGGACATCATCATTATGTGCACAATGTGACCAAGGAGTTGATCACGGGATGACGTGTTACGGAATGAGTAAAGAGACTTGCCGGTAACGAGATTGAACAAGGTATCGGGATACCGACGATCGAATCTCGGGCATGTAACATACCGATAGACAAAGGGAATTGTATACGGGATTGATTGAATCCCCGACATCGTGGTTCATCCGATGAGATCATCGTGGAATATGTGGGAGCCAACATGGGTATCCAGATCCCGCTGTTGGTTATTGGCCGGAGAACGTCTCAGTCATGTCTGCATGGTTCCCGAACCCGTAGGGTCTACACACTTAAGGTTCGATGACGCTAGGGTTATAGGGAATAGATATACGTGGTTACCGAATGTTGTTCGGAGTCCCAGATGAGATCCCGGACGTCACGAGGAGTTCCGGAATGGTCCGGAGGTAAAGATTTATATATGGGAAGTCCTGTTTTGGTCACTGGAAAAGTTTCGGGTGCTATCGGTAACGTATCGGGACCACCGGGAGGTTCCCGGGGGTCCACCAGGTGGGGCCACCGGCCCCAGAGGTCTGCGTGGGCCAAGTGTGGGAGGGGACCAGCCCTATGTGAGCTGGTGCGCCCCCCCACAAGAGGCCCAAGGCGCAGGGAAAGGGGGAAGGGGGAAACCCTAGGCTCAGATGGGCCTAAGGCCCACCTAGTGGTGCGCCCCCATCTCTCCCCCTTTGGCCGCCCCTCCAAGTCCCATCTAGGGCTGGCCGCACCCCTTGGGGGGGAACCCTAGATGGGGGCGTAGCCCCTCCCCCTCCCCTATATATAGTGGGGGTTTTGGGGCTGCCATAGACACGAGAACATCTCCCTCTTGGCGCAGCCCTACCCCTCTTCCTCCTCGTCTCTTGCGGTGCTTGGCGAAGCCCTGCTGGAGTGCCACACTCCTCCATCACCACCATGCCGTTGTGCTGCTGCTGTACGGAGTCTTCCCCAACCTCTCCCTCTCTCCTTGCTGGATCAAGGCGTGGGAGACGTCACCGGGCTGCACGTGTGTTGAACGCGGAGGCGCCGTGGTTCGGCGCTTAGATCGGAATCAACCGCGATCTGAATCGCTACGAGTATGACTCCTTCATCCGCGTTCTTGCAATGCTTCCGCTTAGCGATCTACAATGGTATGTAGATGCACTCCCCTTCCCCTCGGTGCTAGATTACTCCATAGATTGATCTTGGTGATGCGTAGAAATTTTTTGAATTTCTGCTACGTTCCCCAACAGTGGCATCATGAGCTAGGTCTATGCGTAGTTTCTATGCACGAGTAGAACACAAAGTAGTTGTGGGCGTCGATTTTGTCAATTTACTTGCCGTTACTAGTCTTATCTTGATTCGGCGGCATCGTGGGATGAAGCGGCCCGGACCGACCTTACACGTACTCTTACGTGAGACAGGTTCCACCGGCTGACATGCACTAGTTGCATAAGGTGGCTAGCAGGTGTCTGTCTCTCCCACTTTAGTTGGATCGGATTCGATGAAAAGGGTCCTTATGAAGGGTAAATAGAAATTGGCATATCACGTTGTGGCTTTTGCGTAGGTAAGAAACATTCTTGCTAGAAACCCATAGCAGCCACGTAAAACATGCAACAACAATTAGAGGACGTCTAACTTGTTTTTGCAGGGTATGCTATGTGATGTGATATGGCCAAAAGGATGTGATGAATGATATATGTGATGTATGAGATTGATCATGTTCTTGTAATAGGAATCACGACTTGCATGTCGATGAGTATGACAACCGGCAGGAGCCATAGGAGTTGTCTTAATTTATTGTATGACCTGTGTGTCAATGAATAACGCCATGTAATTACTTTACTTTATTCCTAACCGTTAGCCATAGTAGTAGAAGTAATAGTTGGCGAGACAACTTCATGAAGACACGATGATGGAGATCATGATGATGGACATCATGGTGTCATGCCGGTGACGAAGGTGATCATGCCGCGCCTCGAAGATGGAGATCAAAAGGCGCAAGATGATATTGGCCATATCACGTCACTTTATGATTTGCATGTGATGTTTATCATGTTTACATCTTATTTGCTTAGAACGACGGTAGCATAAATAAGATGATCCCTCACTAAAATTTCAAGAGACGTGTTCCCCCTAACTATGCACCGTTGCGAAGGTTCGTTGTTTCGAAGCACCTCGTGATGATCGGGTGTGATAGATTCTAACGTTCGAATACAATGGGTGTTGACGAGCCTAGCATGTACAGACATGGCCTCGGAACACATGCGAAACACTTAGGTTGACTTGACGAGCCTAGCATGTACAGACATGGCCTCGGAACACAAGAGATCGAAAGGTCGAACATGAGTCGTATAGTAGATACGATCAACATGGAGATGTTCACCGATGATGACTAGTCCGTCTCACGTGATGATCGGACACGGCCTAGTTTGACTCGGATCATGTATCACTTAGATGACTAGAGGGATGTCTATCTGAGTGGGAGTTCATTAAATAATCAGATGAACTTAATTATCATGAACATAGTCAAAAGGTCTTTGCAAATTATGTCATAGCTTATGCTTTAGTTCTACTGTTTAAGATATGTTCCTAGAGAAAATTTAGTTGAAAGTTGGTAGTAGCAATTATGCGGACTAGGTCCGTAAACTGAGGATTGTCCTCATTGCTGCAAAGAAGGCTTATGTCCTTAATGCACCGCTCGGTGTGCTGAACCTCAACGTCGTCTGTAGATGTTGCGGAACATCTGACATACACGTTTTGATGACTACGTGATTGTTCAGTGCATAATGCTAACGGTTTAGAATTGTGGCACCAAAGACAGTTTTGAAACGTCGCAGAACATATGAGATGTTCCGAAGACTGAAATTGGGATTTCAGACTAGTGCCCACGTCAAGAGGTATGAGACCTCTGACAAGTTTCTTAAGCCTGCAAACTAAGGGAGAAAAGCTCAATCGTTGAGCATGTGCTCAGATTGCCTGAGCACCACAATTGCTTGAATCGAGTGGGAGTTAATCTTCCAGATGAGACAGTGATGGTTCTCCATAGTCACTGCCACCAAGCTATTAGAGCTTCGTGATGAACTATAACATATCAGGGATAGACATGATGATCCTTGAGCAACTCGCGATGTTTGACACCACGAAAGTAGAAATCAAGAAGGAGCATCAATTGTTGATGGTTAGTAAAACCACTAGTTTCTAGAAGGGCAAGGGCAAAAGGGATACTTCATGAAACAGCAAATCATTTGCTGCTCTAGTGAAGAATCCCAAGGTTGAACCCAAACCCGAGACTAAGTGCTTCTGTAATGAGGGGTACGGTCACTGAAGAAAAACTACCCTAGATACTTGGTAGATGAGAAGGCAGGCAAGGTCGACAGAAGTATATTGGATATACATTATATGAATGTGTACTTTACCGGTACTCCTAGCAGCACCAGGGTATTAGATACCGGTTCAGTTGCTAAGTGTTAGTAACTCGAAATAAAAGCTGCGGAATAAACGGAGACTAGCTAAAGGTGAGATGACGATATGTGTTGGAAGTGTTTCCAAGGTTGATGTGATCAAGCATCGCATGCTCCCTCTACCATCGAGATTGGTCTTAAACCTAAATAATTGTTATTTGGTGTTGAGCATAAACATGATTGGATTATGTTTATCGCAATACGGTTATTCATTTAAGGAGAATAATGGTTACTCTGTTTATTTGAATAATACCTTCAATGGTCTTGCACCTAAAATGAATCTCGATCGCAGTGATACACATGTTCGTGCCAAAAAGATATAAAATAGTAATGATAGTACCACATACTTGTGGCACTGCCATTTGAGTCATGTTGGTACAGAACGCATGAAGAAGCTCCATGTAGATGGATCTTTGGACTCATTCGTTTTTGAAAAGATTCAGACATGCGAACCATGTCTATTGGTATATATGCATGAAGAAACTCCATGCAGATGGATCGTTTGGACTCACTTGTTTTTTGAATCACTTGAGACATGCAAATCATACCACATGGGCAAGATGACTGAAAGGCCTCGTTTTCAGTAAGATGGAACAAGAGAGCAACTTGTTGGAAGTAATACATTTGATGTGTGCAGTCCAATGAGTGCTGAGGCACGCAGTGGATATCGATATGTTCTTACTTCACAGATGATTTGAGTAGATGCTGAGTGTATTTACTTGATGAAACACAAGTCTGAATTATTGAAAGGTTCAAGTAATTTCAGAGTGAAGTTGAAGATCGTCGTGACAAGAGGATAAAATGTCTGTGATATGATCATAGAGATGAGCATCTGAGTTACGAGTTTGGCACACAATTAAGAAATTGTTTCACAATTAATACCGCCTGGAACACCACAATGTGATGGTGTGTCCTAACATCATAACTGCACCCTATTGGATATGGTGCATACCATGATGTCTCTTTACCACTATCGTTTATGGGTTAGGCTTTAGAGACAACCGCATTCACTTTAAATAGGGCACCACGCAATTCCGTTGAGACGACACCGTTTAGAGAAACCTAAGTTGTTGTTTCTTAAAAGTTTGGGGCTGTGATGCTTATGTGAAAAAGTTTCAGGCTAATAAGCTCGAACCCAAAGCGGATAAATACATCTTCATAGAATACTCAAAACAGTTGGGTATACCTCCTATTTCAGATCTGGAAGCAAAAGTAATTGCTTCTAGAAACGAGTCCTTTCTCGAGGAAAAGTTTCTCTCGAAAGAATTGAGTGGGAGGATGGTGGAGACTTGATAAGGTTATTGAACCATCACTTCAACTAGTGTGTAGCAGGGCACAGGAAGTTGTTCCTGTGGCACCTACACCAATTGAAGTGGAAGCTTATGATAGTGATCATGAAACTTCGGATCAAGTCACTACCAAACCTCGGAGGTCGACAAGGATATGTACTATTCCTGGGTGGTACGGTAATCCTGTCTTAGATATCATGTTGTTAGACAATACTGAACCTACGAGCTATGGAGAAGCGATGGTGGGCCCATATTCTGACAAATGGTTAGAAGCCATGAAATCCGAGATAGGATCCATGTATCAGAACAAAGCATGGACTTTGGTGAACTTGCCCGATGATCGGCAAGCCATTGAGATAAATGGATCTTTAAGAAGAAGACGGACGTGGACGGTAATGTTACCGTCTATGAAGCTCGACTTGTGGCAAAGAGTATTTTTCACAAGTTCAAGGAGTTGACTACGATGAGATTTTCTCATCCATAGCGATGCTTAAGTCCATCGGAATCATATTAGCATTAGCTGCATTTATGAAATCCGGCAAATGGATGTCAAAACAAGTTTTCTTACTAGTTTTCGTAAGGAAAGGTTGTATGTGATAGAATCAGAAAGGTTTTGTCGATCCTAAGGATGCTAAAAGGTGTGCTAGCTCCAGCGATCCTTCCATGGACTGGAGTAAGCATCTCGGAGTTGGAATGAACGCTTTGATGAGATGATCAAAGATTTTGGGCTTATACAAAGTTTATGAGAAACTTGTAGTTCCAAAGAAGTGAGTGGGAGCACTATAGAATTTCTGATGAGTATATGTTGTTGACATATTGTTGATCAGAAATGATGTAGAATTTTTGGAAAGCATACAGGGTTATTTGAAAAGTGTTTTTAATGGAAAACCTGGATTAAGCTACTTGAACATTGAGCATCAAGATCTGTAAGGATAGATCAAAAACGCTTAATAGTACTTTCAAATGAATACATACCGTGACAAATTTTTGAAGGAGTTCAAAATAGATCAGCAAAGAAGGAGTTCTTGGCTGTGTTACAAGGTGTGAGTATTGAGTAAGACTCAAGACCTGACCACAGCAGAAGAGAGAGAAAGGACGAAGGTCGTCCCCTATGCTTTAGACGTAGGCTCTATAGTATGCTATGCTGTGTACCGCACATGAAGTGTGCCTTGCCATGAGTTGGTCAAGGGGTACAATGGTGATCCAGGAATGGATCACATGACGGCGGTCGAATTTATCCTTAGTATCTAGTGGACTAAGGAATTTTCTCGATTATGGAGGTGGAAAAGGAGTTCGTCGTAAAGGGTTACGTCGATGCAAGCTTTGACACTAATCTGGATGACTCTGAGTAGTAAACCGGATTCGTATAGTAGAGCAGTTATTTGGTATGGCTCCAAGTAAAGCGTGGTAGCTGCATCTACAAGATGACATAGATATTCGTAAAGCACACACGGATCTGAAAGGTTCAGACCCGTTGACTAATAACCTCTCTCACAAGCGAGATATGAACAAACCCCATGGGTGTTGGATTCATTACAATCACATGGTGATGTGAACTAGATTATTGACTCTAGTAAACTCTTGGGTATTAATCACATGGCGATGTGAACTAGATTATTGACTCTAGTGCAAGTGGGAGACTGTTGGAAATATGCCCTAGAGGCAATAATAAATTGGTTATTATTATATTTCCTTGTTCATGATAATCGTTTATTATCCATGCTAAAATTGTATTGATAGGAAACTCAGATACATGTGTGGATACATAGACAACACCATGTCCCTAGTAAGCCTCTAGTTGACTAGCTCGTTGATCAATAGATGGTTACGGTTTCCTGACCATGGACATTGGATGTCGTTGATAACGGGATCACATCATTAGGAGAATGATGTGATGGACAAGACCCAATCCTAAGCCTAACACAAGATCGTGTAGTTCGTTTGCTAAGAGCTTTTCTAATGTCAAGTATCATTTCCTTAGACCATGACATTGTGCAACTCCCGGATACCGTAGGAATGCTTTGGGTGTACCAAACGTCACAACGTAACTGGGTGGCTATAAAGGTGCACTACAGGTATCTTCGAAAGTGTCTGTTGGGTTGGCACGAATTGAGACTGGGATTTGTCACTCCGTGTAAACGGAGAGGTATCTCTGGGCCCACTCGGTAGGACATCATCATTATGTGCACAATGTGACCAAGGAGTTGATCACGGGATGATGTGTTACGGAACGAGTAAAGAGACTTGCCGGTAATGAGATTGAACAAGGTATCGGGATACCGACGATCGAATCTCGGGCAAGTAACATACCGATAGACAAAGGGAATTGTATACGGGATTGATTGAATCCCGGACATCATGGTTCATCCAATGAGATCATCGTGGAACATGTGGGAGCCAACATGGGTATCCAGATCCCGCTGTTGGTTATTGGCCGGAGAACGTCTCGGTCATGTCTGCATGGTTCCCGAACCCGTAGGGTCTACACACTTAAGGTTCGATGACGCTAGGGTTATAGGGAATAGATATACGTGGTTACTAAATGTTCGGAGTCCCGGATGAGATCCCAAACGTCACAAGGAGTTCCGGAATGGTCCGGAGGTAAAGATTTATATATGGGAAGTCCTGTTTTGGTCACCGGAAAAGTTTCGGGTGCTATCGGTAACGTACCGGGACCACCGGGAGGGTCCCGGGGGTCCACCAGGTGGGGCCACCGGCCCCAGAGGGCTGCGTGAGCCAAGTGTGGGAGGGGACCAGCCCCATGTGAGCTGGTGCACCCCCCCACAAGAGGCCCAAGGCGCAGGGAAAGGGGGAAGGGGGAAACCCTAGGCTCAGATGGGCCTAAGGCCCACCTAGTGGTGCGCCCCCCTCTCTCCCCCTTTGGCCGCCCCTCCAAGTCCCATCTAGGGCTGGCCGCACCCCTTGGGGGGAACCCTAGATGGGGGCGCAGCCCCTCCCCCTCCCCTATATATAGTGGGGGTTTTGGGGCTGCCATAGACACGAGAACATCTCCCTCTTGGCGCAGCCCTACCCCTCTTCCTCCTCGTCTCTTGCGGTGCTTGGCGAAGCCCTGCTGGAGTGCCACGCTCCTCCATCACCACCATGCCGTTGTGCTGCTGCTGGACGGAGTCTTCCCCAACCCCTCCCTCTCTCCTTGCTGGATCAAGGCGTGGGAGACGTCACCGGGCTGCACGTGTGTTGAACGCGGAGGCGCCGTGGTTCGGCGCTTAGATCGGAATCAACCGCGATCTGAATCGTTACGAGTATGACTCCTTCATCCGCGTTCTTGCAACGCTTCCGCTTAGCGATCTACAATGGTATGTAGATGCACTCCCCTTCCCCTCGGTGCTAGATTACTCCATAGATTGATCTTGGTGATGCGTAGAATTTTTTTGAATTTCTGCTACGTTCCCCAACAATACGATCACGAAACATTTTGGTTATGAGAAGGCATACATGATGCGCAACTCCATCACCCTTGTGAAACTACTAAAGGTGAACTCCTTCCCTTTGAGCCATTCTCAAATACGCATGTTGGATGGGTCATTCTTTCGTTGTTGTTTTCTTCTTGTTTTCTACATGATACATCTCGTGAACGGAGGACTGACATTGGAGATGGACCCTATGGACCTTCAAGTTGAGGAGTGCTCGGACTTAGTGGATGCACCACCGGACCAACACTTCTACCACGACATCGAGCTATGGTACAACACCACCCATGACAAATTTGCATCTTATGCATGGATTGACACACATTATGCTTGTCTTGTTGCACCTATTCCCATGTCATCCATGATATATGAGCTTGTGCATTTCCTTAGCAAATTTGTTGTGATCTTTCTTGATGGCATATTCATACATAATGATCACATTGCCTACCATCAGTTGCATGATCACATACTCACATTGAGCATCCATTGCCATATTCATGCTATTGATAAACCATCTCACTATGACATCATTTTGCACCGTGGTTGCATTCATCATATTCAAAACACATTTGTGTGCACAATGTATGATTTTTCTCCCATGAACGCATTGCATCTCATTCCATATCATCTTGCTAAGCTTCATGTGCTTTGTCATGAACAATCTTGCCTCACGGGCTCATTCTTACATGATGGACACTTTGTGTGCGCTAACCATTGTATTTCCAAGTGTTGTTTGTGTTTGCTCTTTTTGCATGTGTACCACTCCGGACACACCTTGGAGTACTTGGATTGCGCCATGTTTTCCACTTCGTCCAACTACAAGTCCGTCCACGACAACTGTTTCCATGGTGATGAGGTTTTCGATCCGAGGTCGGATCTTTCCCAAGGGAGGGGAGATGATGCGGAGCATCCTACGATCATCCCCATGTACACTCGAGCCTACGCCTTTGGACCTAAGGTGAACCCGCTCCTAAATGCTTCTCCTTTCCATTCATGTGAGACATGGTTGCTACCTAATGCAAGGACACTACATATGCCTAGGTACCAAGGAGACCCTCTCGGAGATGCTCGGAATGATGGACAAGTCCCCAAGTACAAGGATGAAGGAGCATGACGAGAGGAACCGGAGAAAGGCTACAGGACCCGGACATCCGGCCAGGCCCCAGACATCCGGCCCCTCCCGCAAGCCCGGACATCCGGCACCAGCCCGGAAATCCGGCGCCCATCGCAGAAGTCACCCGAAGCTGAACCACGTCAGCTCGGACATCCGGCCAGAGGCCCGAACATCCGGCTCTTCCCGAGCCGCCGGACATCCGACCCCGCGTATCCAGAGACTACAGAAGTTTGCACCGCCAGCCCGGACATCCGGCCCCAGCCCGGACATCCGGCCACTCCTGAAGCCCCGGACATCCAGCCTGTCGCCCGGACATCCGGCTCCGTCTATCTGCGCACAGTAAAGGGCCGAGGCCCATGTACCCCTTCGACCCCCTAGACTATATATACTCCTTCTCCTTCATCTTTCTAGGGTTAGCATTGGTTTAGCTCATTTAGAGATAGAGCTTTGCTCATCCATAACGGATCTACTCCACGAGAGAGACCGCGGCCCCTCTACGGAGACGATCCACCTTGGATTCAAGACCTCCTCACGGAGAAGACCCCCATCAAGACCTCCTCACGGAGAAGAACCGGTTACCCTTTGTATCGTCCTTTGTTGAACTTGGATCTTGTATCTTACCTTTGTGTTCATTGATCTAGCGCATGTGTGATCTATTCTTGTTGGTTGAGTGATTTCTCTCGTGTCCCCCTCGTGTTTCCCTCGTGTTTCCCCTCGTGTTCATCACGTTCTTCGTAGGGATCCGCTCATTTCGTGAAAGATCGGCCATCTAGGGTTCCGCCCTACATCACATGGTGAGCAAGTGCCCAATGTCACATGGCCCAAGGGTACTTTTGTGGAAACCGTCAAAGAGTGGCAGAAGCTGTGGTTCTATATCACAAAGCCCCGCG
Source organism: Triticum aestivum (assembly GCF_018294505.1). Taxonomy (NCBI): domain Eukaryota; kingdom Viridiplantae; phylum Streptophyta; class Magnoliopsida; order Poales; family Poaceae; genus Triticum; species Triticum aestivum. Next base: position 70,311,754 of record NC_057805.1, read on the forward strand.
ACGCCACCTGGGCTGCGCCACCCGAGTTCAAATCCGGAGCTCCAATGCGGCTCCCCTCCTGGATAAAGAAGGGCCCAAATTGGTCTTCATCGGACGAACTGATAGCGCTGCAAATGTGCATCCAAAGCATGGTGGATAAAAACATCAAGCTCGTCAACGTGATCCAGGTGATGCTAGTTCGCCGGATCCTTCCATGCCAGAGCCGAACATGCCCTTTATGGGAATTTGATCCGGAGACGCACCAGACCTTGGAGAGGCTCTTCGGAACTACTCACGAAGATGTCTGGAAGTTGCTCTCTAAAGGCAAAGAGACGCCGCCGGACATAGACTCGGACCGCGGCACGATCTAGCCCATCCTGCCAGTGCGGTAAGTCCTTCACATCGAGGTGTATCCTCTACTTGCTTGTTCAAGGAAGATATCTAAAACTTTGCTATTTATTTTTTCAGGTATGGACAGAGAAAGCGGAGCGGATTCAATGTCGGGCTCCGCTGCCCGAGGAACCAGTCATCCCGCTCCAGGCGAAGATGCTGGTTCCGGCGCCCTACATGGCATTGGAGAAGAAGGCCAAGGTGGTCCGGAGTGGCCCCCACCGCAAGGGAGCTTCGGACGTGTCGTCCGAAGAAAAGACTCACTCCTCTGCCGCCGAAGACGACGACAAGGAGGAGGAAGAAAGCAACTCTCCCCCTGATGGGGAAGGAAGAAGAGGGCGGCCTCCACAAATCTGGAGGCGGAGGCGCCCAAGAGGGGGAAGGGCCCCCTCACGGATAACTCCGCGTGGGACGTCGACAGCAGCCCAGAGCGATGCCCTCGAGAGAAGCCCCTGGCCACATCGTGAGTAGCAAAAAGCCCTGATGCATCCCTATATCCGGCCTCTCTACTTCACATTTTTAACATGTTGAATTATGCAATTGCAGTCCGGCCCGCGAGGGGGCTTGCCAGCACCCCCAGCCAGATGTCGACGTGCGGGCGCTGATCATGTTTGAAGTGGACACGCCAGAGATCGACATCATCTCGGCAGCAATTGAGGGTGGTCACAAGCGACTGAGCATTGTTTCGGAACACGACCTCGTTCTTCTCTTCCATAGATGCCAACAACAAAGCATCACGAAGGCGGACGGCGAGGCCGCCCCAACGGGAGGAGAGGCGTCAAACTGGTGGAGGGAGGCCACCGAGGCGACAGCCCCAGACGTGTCTAGAAGCACACTGAGAACGGACATCCGAAAATGAGGTGATCGGCAGTTTCCAGAGCCGCAGGGCAGCAGGGGCACCCAGTGTCGGTGTCAAAACCGGCGGATTTCGGGTAGGGGGTCCCGAACTGTGCGTCTAGGGTTGATGGTAACAGGAGACACAATGTTTACCCAGGTTTGGGCCCTCTCTATGGAGGTAATACCCCACTTCCTGCTTGATTGATCTTGATGAATATGAGTATTACAAGAGTTGATCTACCACGAGATCGTAATGGCTAAAACCCTAGAAGTGTAGCATGTATGACTATGGTTATGATTATCTATCCTCTACGGACTAAGCCCTCCGGTTTATATAGACACCGAAGGGGACTAGGGGTGTACAAAGTCGGTTACAGAGAAATGAATCTTCATATTTGGACGCCAAGGTTGCCTTCCACGCCAAGGAGAGTCCCATCCGGACATGGGAGAAAGTCTTCGGTCTTTGTATCCTCACAGCCCATTAGTCCGGCCCATGTCCAACAGGCCGGACGCCTGAGGACCCCTTAGTACAGGACTCCCTCAGTAGCCCCTGAACCAGGCTTCAATGACGAGGTGTTCGGCGCGCAGATTGTCTTCGGCATTGCAAGGCGGGTTCCCCTTTCCGAATACTCCAAGATAGTCTTCGGACGCAATGAGCGTGTCCGGATCTGCAACACAAGTACCACACACAACCGTAGAGAGTATAATATTTCACGAGTCCAATCCACTGACAACTTTTTGTAAGATGACATCACGTCAGCCCGGTTATTATTTCAAACCGTTTTCATCTGCCGTTCCATGTTTCGAGATGCGGTTTTCATTGGCACGTCTTGTCAAAGCAGAGATCGTGTCCCCTTATTGCGGGATTCTTATCAATACGGGCGTGGGTAATCCAACCGTGCCATTTGCACAACCCTTGGGAACAGGCGAGTTTCAAGGCGAGTGGGGAGGCGCTTGATATTCACGGCCTTTATAAGGAGATAAGGATTCCCTTTTCTTCACCCACGCCTTCTCTCTTCCTCTGTCCTTCCATTCTTGAGCTCTAGCGCCCAAGTCCTCATCTTTTCCGCCTCAAGAAAGCACTCAACTATGTCCGAATCTGGAGGGCAAGGCAAGTGGATGACCTCCTCCGTTAAGGAGAAGGACATCATCGAGCTCCGGGAGGCGGGTATCTGGCGAAAGGAACCGCTCACCGGCTTCCGGCCACGGGGCAAGTCGTCCCCAACCCGAAGCCCAATGAGAGGGTGGTGTTCATCCCCCATTTCGTCGCGGGTTAGCGTTTCCTCCTCACCCTTTAGTCCACGGACTTATGTTCTATTACGGGCTAGATTTCCATGATCTAGCCCCAAACTCCTTCCTCAACATCTCGGCATTCATTGTAATGTGCGAGGCCTTCCTCCGCATTCCTCCCCACTTCGGACAATGGCTCAAGATCTTCAACGTGAAGCCGAAGGTGGTGGATGGCCAACACGCGGAGTGCGGAGGTGCCATGGTGAGCAAGTGCCCAATGTCACATGGCCCAAGGGTACTTTTGTGGAAACCGTCAAAGAGTGGCAGAAGCTGTGGTTCTATATCACAGAGCCCCGCGACGCCACCTGGGCCGCGCCACCCGAGTTCAAATCTGGAGCTCCAATGCGGCTGACCTCCTAGATAGAGAAGGGCCCAAATTGGTCTTCATCGGACGAACTGATAGCGCCGCAAACGCGCATCCAAAGCATGGTGGATAAAAACATCAAGCTCGTCAACGTGATCCAGGTGATGCTAGTTCGCCGGATCCTTCCATGCCAGAGCCGAACATGCCCTTTATGGGAATTTGATCCGGAGACGCACCAGACCTTGGAGAGGCTCTTCGGAACTACTCACGAAGATGTCTGGAAGTTGCTCTTTAAAGGCAAAGAGATGCCGCCGGACATAGACTCGGACCGCGGCACGATCTAGCCCATCCTGCCAGTGCGGTAAGTCCTTCACATCGAGGTGTATCTTCTACTTCCTTGTTCAAGGAAGATATCTAAAACTATGCTATTTATTTTTTCAGGTATGGACAGAGAAAGTGGTGCAGATTCAATGTCCGGCTCCGCTGCCTGAGGAACCAGTCATCCCGCTCCTGGTGAAGATGCTAGTTCCGGCGCCCTACAAGGCACCGAAGAAGAAGGCCAAGGGGGTCCGGAGTGGCCCCCGCCGCAAGGGATCTTCAGACGTGTCATCCGAAGACAAGACTCACTCCTCTGCCGCTGAAGACGATGACAAGGAGGAGGAAGAAAGCAACTCTCCCCTGATGGGGGAAGGAAGAAGAGGGCGGCCTCCAAAAATCTGGAGGCGGAGGCGCCCAAGAGGGGGAAGGGCCCCCTCGCGGATGACTTCGCGTGGGACGTCGACAGCAGCCCAGAGCGACGGCCCTGAGAGAAGCCCCTGGCCCCATCGTGAGTAGCAAAAAACCCTGATGCATCCCTATATCCGGCCTCTCTACTTCACATTTTTAACATGTTGAATTATGCAATTGCAGTCCGGCCCGCGAGGGGGCTTTCCAGCACCCCCAGCCAGATGTCGACGTGCGGGCGCTGATCATGTTTGAAGTGGACACGCCAGAGATCGGCATCATCTCGGCAGCAATTGAGGGTGGTCACAAGCGACTGAGCATTGTTTCGGAACACGACCTCGTTCCTTCTCTTCCATAGACGCCAACAACAAAGCATCACGAAGGCGGACGGCGAGGCCGCCCCAACGGCAGGAGAGGCATCGAACTGGTGGAGGGAGGCCACCGAGGCGACAGCCCCAGACGCGTCCAGAAGCACACCGCGAACGGACATCCAAAAATGAGGTGATCGGCAGTTTCCAGAGCCGCAGGGCTGCAGGGGCACGCAGTGTCGGTGTCAAAACCGACGGATTTCGGGTAGGGTGTCCCGAACTGTGCATCTAGGGTTGATGGTAACAGGAGACAGGGGACACAATGTTTACCCAGGTTCGGGCCCTCTCTATGGAGGTAATACCCCCACTTCCTGCTTGATTGATCTTGATGAATATGAGTATTACAAGAGTTGATCTACCACGAGATCGTAATGGCTAAAACCCTAGAAGTCTAGCCTGTATGACTATGGTTATGATTATATATCCTCTACGGACTAAGCCCTCCGGTTTATATAGACACCGAAGGGGACTAGGGGTGTACAAATTCGGTTACAGAGAAATGAATCTTCATATTTGGACGCCAAGGTTGCCTTCCACGCCAAGGAGAGTCCCATCCGGACACGGGAGAAAGTCCTTGGTCTTTGTATCCTCACAGCCCATTAGTCCGGCCCATGTCCAATGGGCCGGACGCCCGAAGACCCCTTAGTCCAGGACTCCCTCAGTAGCCCCTGAACCAGGCTTCAATGACGAGGTGTCTGGCGTGCAGATTGTCTTCGGCATTGCAAGGCGGGTTCCCCTTTCCGAATACTCCAAGATAGTCTTCGGACGCAACGAGCGTGTTCGGATCTACAACACAAGTACCACACACAACTATAGAGAGTATAATATTTCACGAGTCCAATCCGCTGACAACTTTTTGTAAGATGACAACACGTCTGCCCGGTTATTATTTCAAACTGTTTTCATCTGCCGTTCCATGTTTCGAGATGCGGTTTTCATTGGCACGTCTTGTCAAAGCAGAGATCTTGTCCCCTTATTGCGGGATTCTCATCAATACGGCCGTGGGTAATCCAACCGTGCCGTTTGCATAGCCCTTGGGAACAGGCGAGTTTCAAGGCGAGTGGGGAGGCGCTTGATATTCACGGCCTTTATAAGGAGATAAGGATTCCCTTTTCTTCACCCACGCCTTCTCGCTTCCTCTGTCCTTCCATTCTCGAGCTCCAGCACCCAAGTCCTCATCTTTTCTGCCTCAAGAAAGCACTCAATCATGTACGGATATGGAGGGCAAGGCAAGTGGATGACCTCCTCCGTTAAGGAGAAGGACATCACCGAGCTCTGGGAGGCCGGGTATCTGGCGAAAGGAATCGCTCACAGGCTTCCGGCCAAGGGGCAAGTCGTCCCGACCCTGAAGCCCAATGAGAGGGTGGTGTTCATCCCCCATTTCGTCCGCGGGTCAGGGTTACCTGTTCACCCTTTCGTCCAAGGACTTATGTTCTATTACGGGCTAGATTTCCATGATCTAGCCCCAAACTCCTTCCTCAGCATCTCGACATTTATTGTCGTGTGCAAGGCCTTCCTCTGCATTCGTCCCCACTTCGGACTATGGCTCAAGATCTTCAACGTGAAGCCGAAGGTGGTGGATGGCCAACACGCGGAGTGCGGAGGTGCCATGGTGAGCAAGATGCCCAATGTCACATGGCCCAAGGGTACTTTTGTGGAAACCGTCAAAGAGTGGCAGAAGCTATGGTTCTATATCATAGAGCCCCGCGACGCCACCTGGGCCGCGCCACCCGAGTTCAAATCCGGAGCTCCAATGTGGCTCACCTCCTGGATAGAGAAGGGCCCAAATTGGTCTTCATCGAACGAACTGATAGCCATCCAAAGCATGGTGGATAAAAACATCAAGCTCGTCAACGTGATCCAGGTGATGCTAGTTCGCCGGATCCTTCCATGCCAGAGCCGAACATGCCCTTTATGGGAATTTGATCCAGAGAAGCACCAGACCTTCGAGAGGCTCTTCGGAACTACTCACGAAGATGTCTAGAAGTTGCTCTCTAAAGGCAACGAGACGCCGCCGGACATAGACTCGGACCGCGACACGATCTAGCCCATCCTGCTAGTGCGGTAAGTCCTTCACATCGAGGTGTATCTGTCGGTGTCAAAACCAGCGAATCTCTGGTAGGGGGTCCCGAACTGTGCGTCTAGGATCGATGGTAATAGGAGACGGGGGACACGATGTTTACCTAGGTTCGGGCCCTCTCTATGGAGGTAATACCCTACTTCCTGCTTGATTGATCTTGATGAATATGAGTGTTACAAGAGTTGATCTACCACGAGATCGTAATGGCTAAACCCTAGAAGTCTAGCCTATATGAATATGGTAATGAATCTGTCCTATCCGGACTATGCTCTCCGGTTTATATGGACACCGGAGAGATCTAGGGTTACATGAGGTCGGTTACATAGGAGGAAATCTTCATAATAGGTCGTCTAGCTTGCCTTCCACGCCAAGTAGAGTCCAATCCGGACACGGGTATTGTCTTCGGCCTTCGTATCTTCACAGCCCATCGGTCCGGCCCATGGATAACAGGCCGGACGCCCAAGGACCCCTTAGTCCAGGACTCCCTCAGTAGCCCCTAAACCTGGCTTCAATGACGAGGAGTCCGGCGCGCAGATTGTCTTCGGCATTGCAAGGCGGGTTCCCCTTCTTCCGAACCCCAAGGTAGTCTTCGGATGTGACGATTGTATCTGGACCTGTGTATATAATTTGCAGAAAATACAATACTCCACGAGTCCAATCCGCTGACAACTGTTTATGACATTGTATCAGGCCTGCCCGGTTATTATTTCCAACCGTTGGCTAGCCCATCGCCCCACATCTCGGGAAGCAGTTTTATTGGCACGTCTTGTCAAAGCAGAGATCGTGTCCCCTTATTCGCGGTATTTTCAATAATGCAGGTATGGGTAACCCAACCATCCCCTGGGTACAACTCTTTGGGGATAGGTAAGTTTTAAGACCCAGGAGGGGACGCTCGATATTCTGGGCCTTCATATAGGCACCCAGACTTGTCTTCTTCTTCCGTGCTTGCTTCTTCCTCAACCCCAGCCACCTCGAGTTCTAGCCCTCGAGTTCCAATTACCACCAGCCCCAATCATGTCTGGGTCCAGCCGTTCGGGCCGGTGGGTGGCCTCTTCCATCACGGAGGAGGATATTGCGAAGCTCCGCGTAGCGAGGTACCTGACCCCAGAAATCCTTCATCGGCTTCCTGCCGAGGGGCAGATTATTCCCACCCCCAAATCCGGCGAGATGGTAGTATTTGTGTCCCACTTCCTCCATGGGTTAGGGTTCGCGCTTTACCCCTTCGTCTGTGGGCTCATGTTCTATTATGGGCTAGATTTTCATGATCTGGCCCCGGACTCTATTCTCCTCATCTCGACATTTATCGTCGCGTGTGAGGGCTTCCTCCGGATTCCTCCGCACTTTGGTTTGTGGCTCAAGACATTCGACGTGAGGCCGCGAGTGACAGAGGAGGAACGGGCAGAGTGCGGCAGCGTCATAACACGCAAGCTGGCCAGCGTGGTTTGGTTTGAAGGATATTTCGCCGAGTCTTCCGAGCTATGGCAGCAGGGGCGGTTTTATGTCAACGAGACGCGGGGCTCCAAGTGGGCAGCTACGCCCGCGTTCCGACCCGGCCCTCCAACTCAGCTCGCTTCATGGATCAATAAGGGATTAGACTGGGGGTCCGCCAATGAGGTGCAGACTCTGCAAAGTCGCATCCGAAGCCTTACCGAGAAGGGCATCGAACTTGTGAACGTTGTTCAAGTAATGCTAGTCCGCGGGACCCTGCCATGTCAGCGGCGGCCTCTCTGTATGTGGGAGTTTAATCCAGAAGGGTGGCGGACTCTTTAGCACTTCTTTGGCGTTACGCACGAAGGGATGTGGAGATTATATCTCAGGGAGCGAGAGCAATGGCCGGACACCACTGAAGACGTTGGTCTTGAATGAATCATCCGGACACTCCGGTAAGTATTCAATCTCCGAACACCTTTCATTCAAGCATCTATTGACAAGATACTGAACGACCCGTCCTTATACAAGACTGGATAAAGAAAGCGGTGCTGATCTGGTGTCCGGCGCCCCTTCCCGAAGACCCCGCGTCTGCCCTGCTGACGCGGATGTTAACTCCGACACCGTACCAGGTGTCTGCAGAGGGGGGTGAGAGCGTGTCACATCCCTAGTTCTGGTATGACCTGGACTAGCTAGTCATGTGTGCATCATGTTTAAATTCCATTTAAATTTGAAGTGGGGATTTAGGAAACCCTCAGAATCATTTCTGGAAATGACCCAGATAAAAATTGCTCCAAAAGGGTCCAAGAAAATGTTCATGTTGCTCTCTAAAAATATTGGACAGATAAAAAAAAATCAAACCAATATTTTTAGGAGCTCATAAATATTTATTTTGGGCATTTGGAATTAATGCTGTAATTATTTGCCTTGGATATATATTGTTATATATATAAAATATTGTCCAAAAATTATGCCATTTATTGAGGAGCTCTGGAATAATACCACTAGCCCCTACAAAAATTGGCATAAGAACATAAAATGGTTTATTATTTTTAAACCAAACAAATTTCAGAAAAATAGAAAAGAAACATAAATGGAAAAAAACCTACCTGTGCTTACCTGCGGCCCAGCTGGACCAGCCCGCCAGCGACGTCGTCCTCCTGGCGCCAGTCGGCCAGGCGTGTGGCCGGCGCGCGCGCACGGCCGTGCCGCCACGCCACCTGCCTGCCTGTCCTCCCCCTCGTCGCCTGGATGCCCCGCGCGACACCACGCGCCGCCCCTCACCTCTCTCGCTCTCTCCCATACCCATTTCCTCTTCCCCTCGCTCTCTCTCGCGCATGGCCGAACGCCACCGTCGCCGCCGCTCGCTGCTGCCGCAGCCACCTCCCTCCCCCTCGACCTCTCTCCGCGCCCGAGAGCTCCACCACGACGTCTTCTACGTCCTCGACGAGCCAGGCAACTGGGGATGCACCGTATCACCGCCTCCGCCGTCATCTTCAACTCCGGCCGGCGTGAATCTCCACCGCCCGTCCGTCGCCTGCAGAGCCTCCCCCGAGCCGCCGTTTCCTCTGCTGGACTCCCCATGAGCTCCCACCTCGAATCCTCCTCTCCCCTTTTGTCTTTTGCAAGCTGCAGCCACGATCCCGCCCGAGGCCGAACTCCGGCTGCAGCCGCGAGCTCCGCTCCGGCGAGCTCCGCCGCCCCCGCAGCCTCTCGCTGGCTCCCCTGGATGCGCGGGAGCGCGGGCAACCTCCTGGTGCCCCCAGCCGCCGCTCCCGTGGCTTCCAGCGGGGACTCCGCCGTGGCCAGTGGTCGCCGGCGACGAGCCCCGTCGCCTGAGGCCTGCCACGTGGGTCCGTCCTGGCAGGTGATTAGCTTAGCGCTAATCACCGCCTGATTAATCCCCCTGACACTGACATGTGGGCCCAGTGCGCCCTAATCTTTTAATTAGATTAGTAAACCCCCCGTGTTTAACACTGTGTCACTGACGTGTGGATCCCACACGTCAGGTTTGACCCAGTCAGCGCTGTTGACTTGCTGACGCAAGCATGACGCAATGCTGATGCAGTTATTTATTTTCTGGATTTAAATTAAATCAGGAAATTCCAGAAAATAGCCAAAACTTCTAAAATTCATAGAAATTCAACCGTAACTCAGATTGAAATAAGTTATATATGAAAAATTATCAGAAAAATTCAATCTATCCATCTGTACCATTTTCATGCATGACAAACCAACCTATACATGCTGTATATATGAAAACACACTTATGGCATTTAAAGGGACTTAACTTAGAATTGCATTTTGAACCTTTGGTTCAAATGGACCTCTTCCAAGTTGAATGCTAGTTGCATTAACTCAAACAACATCACATCTACATGCCATGATCATGCATCATATTGTTGCATATGCTTGTGTATTGATTGTCGACACCGTTCATTCTCGATAGGTCCTGCTCCGAAGAGTGCTCGAGAGTACCTGCCTGTGAAGCAGTGCCTCCTTTGTTGATCTACCAGGCAAGCAAACCCCCCCTTGTTCATTCCGACACAATCCTACTCTCGCTCCTGCTCTCTTTTATTGCATTAGGAAAACAACGATTCAACTGCTACTTTATGCTGCGGTAGTTGAACCCTTTCCTCTGCATGATCTGTCATTGCCACAGTAAATAGTTGAAACCCACTAGCATGTGTAGGAGTTGATTGAGCCATGCTGTGTTCCTACCATGCCATGCCAGCTATTGCTTAGAGTTGTGTCAGGTCTGATTCATTGGGAATGAATTGGAGTGTTACGATATGTTCTGGTGCTGAGAGATAAGTGTATGAACACGATTTGGTAAAGGTAGCGGTGAGAGGCCATGTAGGAGTACATGGTGGGTTGTCTCACTGGAACCGTCCTTAAGCACTGAGTTCTGTGTATGTTGTCCAATGACTAGCTACTACCACACATTGGGTTCCGGTAACTCGACCCCTCTCGACTTATTAACCAACTTGATCTCTGTCCAGGAGTTGCAATTAGTTTCTGGTGTTTGTAGGTAGTGTTAGTAGTCTACCAAGTGGCACCCGGCCAGGTGGGCTTGGGACAGACTAGGCACAAGTGGCACGGTGTACCAAGCGTAGATCCATCCGGCGAGGTGGGCTTGGGAACCCTGCACACATTGTTTGGGGCCGTGAGCGACACCCCGGCCGGATCTCCTTGCGGATGGAACCCGAATAGGCGATAAACCTGGACTAGAGTCTTGTGTGGCTAGTTAGGTCGTGGCCGACTCCCCCGCCAGGCTTCCGCTTGAAGGTTGCCGAGATACATGACGTGTACATGGCGGTAAGTGGCGAGAGCGTGTGTGAAGAAGTACACCCCTGCAGGGTTATCATGATCTATTCGAATAGCCGTGTCCTCGGTTATGGACTTCTTGGATGCTTACGTGGTACATAGACAACTTGAAGTGGATACTCTAAAATGCTCAAGATAAGTGTGAGTGCTATGGATGGCTTCTCGTAGTGAGATGGGAATGAATCCATAGTGGTGTTTTGAGGTAGTGATTAGTGGACTCGTGTGCGCTTTCTTACCTCAAAGAAGTTACCCGTAGTCGTAGAATAGGTTAGCAACTAAGTCAAAGCTGGCTTGCTGCAACTGAACCCCACATTGCCTCCTTGATACTAGTGCATGTATGATAGGATCTGATGTAAGTCTTGCTGAGTACCTTTGTACTCATGTTGCTTTATTTATGTTTTTGCAGCGGAGACTTCAGTCTTACTAGTAGTTCCGCTTGGACTTCGACGAGTAGCTTGTACCTCAGCTATGATCTTGTTCCCTTGGGAGGGGCTTGTAGATAGTCAGGATTCTCAGCCTTTTCTTTTGTAGTTGTCTGTACTCAGACATGTAATGCTTCCGTTGCTTGTATGCTCTGAATGATGGGTCATGTGACCCCTGTTTGTACTTAATGCTATGTGGCTCTTCTGGGCCTTTATCTATATGAGTTTGCGTTATGTTGTGATGCCATGTTGTACATCACATACTTGCATGTTATGCGTACGTGTAACGTGTATTGCGATGTGTGGGATCCGACAACCTAGTTGTCTATCCTTGGTAGCCTCTCTTATGGGGAAATGTAGTCTAGTGCTTCCACCGAGCCATGGTAGTCCGCTACAGCCCGGTTTACCGGAGTCCTGCTAGCCCAGCACTACTGCTCCGGAACACTTAGACTGGCTGGCATGTGATTCATTTCGTTCCTGTGTCTGTCCCTTCGGGGAAATGTCACGCGGTGACATCCGGAGTCCTGCCTAGCCTGCTACAGCCCGGGTTCCCGGAGTCCTGTTAGCCCAGTTGCTACAGCCCGGATTCACACGCTGCTGACCGACATGCTCGATGATGTTTCATGTATGCCTGTTCCCGTAAGTTAGTGCCACTTTGGGTTCACGACTAGTCATGTCGGCCCGGGTTCTTTGTCATATGGATGCTAGCGACACTATCATATACGTGAGCCAAAAGGCGCAAACGGTCCCGGGCCATGGTAAGGCGACACCCGTGGGAATACCGTACGTGAGGCCGCAAAGTGATATGAGGTGTTACATGCTAGATCGGTGTGACTTAGAATCGGGGTCCTGACAGCTTTGGTATCAGAGCCTGACTGCCTGTAGGATTTCCATGCCAACCTGGTCGAAGTTGAGTCTAGAAATTCTTTAGTTATATAAGGGAATTGATTGTGGAAGGGAACGTAAGGCTCTTTTTACTCCTTTTACCTCATGCCTTCTGATCTGAGTCATCCCATCTTTCCTACGGGGTTAAGGAACTAGGATTTCTCTCCCGTCTATCAGGATCACGTGTTACTACTCCGTAGTCTCTTAGGATTGGTTGATCAGAGTCATATCCCAGTTCGAGTACCTCCGGTGTAGCCTGTTTAGTAATATCTCAGAACCTTGAGTGACGATGTTGAGTATGGTGCTACCCCGCCTTTTGCAGAATGTCTCATTTTGAGCATTTTACTGCCGTTATGCTGCCGAATTTGTCCTAGGAGTTTGAGAGATACTAAATTTCCTTGTGCTACATGTTGCATCCTATAGTTGTTGTTGACCTCGTCCTTGGTTCCGCTTCTCAGGATGTCGTCAGTTAACCGAAGTTCTGTTGCTCGTTGCCTGAACCACGGAGGTGGTAGGGATGAGGAGGATCCTCCCGACCAGCCTTCGTTGGCAGAGTTTATGTTAGAGATGGAGAGGAACAAGCATGAGTCTAACCGCTTGTTAGCACGTATCGAGGAGAACACCGCACCTCAATGCAAAGAGTCAGCGACCATCTATGATTTCATTGGTTTGAAACCACCTACCTTCCATCATTCCATTGAACCACTCGATGCAGATGACTGGCTCCGTAGTATCACACACAAGCTGCATTCTGCGAACGTAGCTGAAGGTGACAAGGTCACTTATGCTGCATATCACCTGGAAGGTCCTGCTAGTCTTTGGTGGCAGAACTATGAGACTATGCTTCCAGCTGGCCAGATACCGACCTGGAGGGATTTCACTGAGGCTTTTCGCGAGCGTCACATTCCTCAGGCTCTCATTGACCGCAAGAGAGAAGAGTTCTGTAGTTTTACCCAGGGTAAGATGGCTGTTGATGCTTACAATAGAGAGTTTGAGAACCTCGCCCGCTATGCTACAGAAGAAGTGTCCACGGACGCTAAGAAGCAGGCTAGGTTCCGGAAGGGTCTCAACCCCAAGTTGTGTCAAGATCTCCACCTGCACCATTGCAATACATTCCAGGCTCTTGTGAACAAGGCCATTAATGTGGAGACAGCTCAGCTCACCTACGAGGAGTCTCGTAAGCACACCCGTGAATTGGGTTCTTCCTCCGGTTCTAGTTCTCAGAAGCGCCGGATTTGGATACCGAACTCTGCTCTTCCACCCGGTTATACACCGAGGCCATCTTATGTGGCGCCTCACCCAGTTCAGCCGTATGCTCCACCCAGGCCTATTGGTGGACCGCCTGCCAACGCGGGTCCACGTCCTACCTCCAAGATTTGTTACGAGTGCGGAGAGCCAGGCCACACCGCCCGTATTTGCACTCAGACCCGTGTTGCTCCACCCCAGCCCGAGAAGTCTGTTGGCCGTCGTAAGCCATCACGCAAGATGATCAGTACCAAGTCAGCTCCCACTGAATGTGGACGTGTGCATCACGTCTCAGCTAAAGACGCTCAGGATGATCCAGATGTCGTTCTTGGTACACTCCTTGCAAACTGTCATCCAGCTTCGGTTCTATTTGATACTGGGGCGTCTCATTCCTTCATTTCCGAAAGTTATGCCCGCTTGCACGACATGTCATTTAATGATATGCCCTCCCCACTACTCATTCAAACTCCTGGATCTAAATGGCAAACTTCTAGGATAAGTTATGGCAATGAAATTCATGTTGACAGACTTGTATTCCTAGCTTCCTTGATATCTCTCAAGTCTTCAGATATTAACATCATCTTGGGTATGGACTGGATGAAAGCTCATTATGCCAAGATTGATTGTTACACCCGGTCTGTTCAGCTCACACACCCATCTGGCAAGATAGCCACTATCTCCACCAGAATTGCAAAGCGTCAGCTTTATTCTCTTAATGCCAGCCCTCTTCCAGACCTTGAGGATATCCCGGTAGTCCGTGACTTTCCGGATGTCTTTCCAGAAGAACTGCCAGGTATTCCACCAGATAGGGATGTAGAGTTTGTCATAGATCTTATCCCAGGAACCGCCCCAATTTCTAGGAGACCTTACAAGATGGCACCCTTAGAGCTAGCCGAGCTTAAGAAACAACTCGATGAATCCTTGCAAAAGGGTTTCATCCGTCCTAGTTCTTCTCCTTGGGCTTGCCCCGTTCTCTTCGTCAAGAAGAAGGATGGTACGGACGGATGGTTGTAGATTATCGTCCCGTTAATTTGGTCACGATAAAGAACAAGTATCCGCTCCCCAGGATCAACGACCTGTATGATCAGCTCGCTGGATCCTCAGTCTTTTCCAAGATGGATTTGAGGTTAGGCTACCACCAAATCAAGATTGGAAACGGGGACATTCCTAAGACATATTTTGTCACTCGTTATGGCCAGTACGAGTACACCGTCATGTCCTTTGGTCTAACCAATGCTCCAGCTACCTTCTCCCGCTTGATGAACTCGATCTTCATGGAGTACTTAGACAAGTTCGTCGTGGTTTACCTCGATGATATCCTTATCTACTCGAAGAATGAGGAAGAGCATGCCGAACATCTTAGACTTGTGCTAGAAAAACTCAGAGAGCACCGCCTTTATGCCAAGTTCTCCAAGTGCGAATTTTGGTTGCCAGAAGTAACCTATCTGGGTCACGTGATCTCTGGTAAGGGAATTGCTGTCAATCCCGAGCGAGTTCAGGCCGTTCTTGATTGGACTCCACCTGTAACGGTTAAGCAAGTTAGGAGTTTCCTTGGTCTAGCCAGTTATTGTCGCCACTTCGTTGAAAACTTCTCCAAAGTAGCCAAACCCCTCACGGAACTTCTCAAGAAGGATAAAAAGTTTGAGTGGTCCCCACAGTGTGAATACAGTTTTCAGGAACTGAAAAGACGCCTGACTTCTGCCCCCATACTTGTGCCACCGGATTTCACTAAAGACTTTGTTATCTACTGCGACGCCTCACGACAGGGACTAGGCTGCATTCTTATGCAGGATCGTCATGTGATTGCCTATGCATCTTGATAGTTGCATCCACATGAGGAGAATTATCCTACACATGATCTAGAGCTCGCAGCCGTAGTCTATGCTCTTAAGACATGGCGACATTACCTTCTTGGTAAACGTTGCGAGATTTACACCGATCACCAGAGTCTCAAGTATATTTTCACCCAACCAGATTTGAACCTTAGGCAAAGACGTTGGTTGGAGTTGATCTCAGATTACGACTTAGGGATTACCTACACCCCAGGCAAGGGCAATGTCATGGCTGATGCGCTAAGTCGTAAGTCCTATTGCAACAATCTTATGTTGCAGCAGGGCCAACCACTTCTCGATGAGGAATTCTGTAAGCTTAACCTTCACATTGCTCCTCAAGGATTCCTTTCTACCTTGGTGGCGAAGCCTACTCTTGTGGATCATATCATAGAAGCCCAGAAGCATGATATGGGGATTACCCGGATCAAGAGAAACATTGCCAAGGGTATTGCTGGTAGTTTCTCTATAGATGATCGAGGTGTTGTTCTCTTCGAGAACTGTCTGGTGGTTCCCAAGAAGCAACATCTTCGGCAATTGATCCTTAAGGAGGCGCATGAATCCCCTCTTACGATTCATCCCGGTAGTACTAAGATGTATCAGGACCTACGCCAGAGGTTCTGGTGGACTAGGATGAAGAGAGAAATTGCTGAGTTCATAGCTAACTGTGACGTTTGTCGTCGCGTTAAGGCAGAGCATCAAAGGCCTGCTGGCACCCTTCAACCTTTAGCCATTCCTAAGTGGAAATGGGACAAAGTTGGTATGGACTTCATCACCGGCTTTCCCAGGACCAAGAAAGGGAATAATGCTATCTTCATAGTCATTGATCGCCTATCCAAAGTGGCTCACTTCCTACCTGTTCGAGAGAGTATCACTGCTAGTCAGCTCGCTGACTTATATATTTCTCGAATAGTGTCACTTCATGGTGTTCCACTAGAGATCAATTCAGACCGTGGTAGTCTCTTCACTTCTCATTTCTGGGAGAGTTTCCAAACTGCCATGGGCACCCATCTTTCCTTCAGTACCGCTTTCCACCGTCAATCAAGTGGTCAGGTGGAAAGGGTCAACCAAATTCTCGAAGACATGCTTAGAGCTTGCGTTATCTCATTCGGTATGGATTGGGAGAAATGCCTACCTTTCGCCGAGTTTGCTTATAACAATAGCTATCAATCCAGTCTTAAGAAAGCTCCTTTCGAGATTCTGTACGGACGAAGATGTCGAACACCTTTGAACTGGTCAGAAACCGGTGAAAGACAATTCTTTGGACCGGACATGATCCAAGAAGCAGAAGAGCAAGTTCGCATCATTCGTGATTATTTGAAAACAGCCCAGTCTCGTCAAAAGAGCGAGTATGACCGTCGTCATAAGGAAGTGGCTTATGAAGTTGGCGACAGGGCTTACCTTCGGGTTACTCATCTAAAGGGTACCCATTGATTCGGTATCAAGGGCAAGTTGGCTCCTCGTTATATTGGTCCGTTCCTCATTCTCGCTAAACGAGGAGAGGTTGCCTACCAGTTGGAACTACCCCCACATCTTTCTCGAGTCCATGATGTCTTCCACGTCTCTCAACTCAGGCGTTGCTTCTCGGATCCCATCCGTGGAGTGGACCACGAAACGCTTGATCTCCAAGATAACCTCACATATCGAGAGTACCCTATTCGCATTCTTGATCAAGCAGAGCGTGTCACCCGACGTCAGAACACCAAGTTTCTCAAGGTTCAGTGGTCTCATCATTCCGAGAGCGAAGCTACTTGGGAGCGAGAAGATCGTCTTCGACTGGAGTACCCCACCTACTTTCCATCGACCCCTGAATCTCGGGATGAGATTCTTTCAAGTGGGGGCGAGTTGTCACATCCCTAGTTCTGGTATGACCTGGACTAGCTAGTCATGTGTGCATCATGTTTAAATTCCATTTAAATTTGAAGTGGGGATTTGGGAAACCCTCAGAATCATTTCTGGAAATGACCCAGATAAAAATTGCTCCAAAAGGGTCCAAGAAAATGTTCATGTTGCTCTGAAAATATTGGACAGATATAAAAAAATCAAACCAATATTTTTAGGAGCTCATAAATATTTATTTTGGGCATTTGGAATTAATGCTGTAATTATTTGCTTTGGATATATATTGTTATATATATAAAATATTGTCCAAAAATTATGCCATTTATTGAGGAGCTCTGGAATAATACCACTAGCCACTACAAAAATTGGCATAAGAAAATAAAATGGTTTATTATTTTTAAACAAACAAATGTCAGAAAAATAGAAAAGAAACATAAATGGAAAAAAACCTACCTGTGCTTACCTGCGGCCCAGCTGGACCAGCCCGCCAGCGACGTCGTCCTCCTGGCGCCAGTCAGCCAGGCGTGTGGCCGGCACGCGCGCACGGCCGTGCCGTCACGCCACCTGCCTGCCTGTCCCCCCCTCGTCGCCTGGATGCCCCGCGCGACGCCACGTGCCACCCCTCACCTCTCTTGCTCTCTCCCATACCCATTTCCTCTTCCCCTCGCTCTCTCTCGCGCACGGCCGAATGCCACCGTCGCCGCCGCTCGCTGCTGCCGCAGCCACCGCCTCCCCCTCGACCTCTCTCCGCGCCCGAGAGCTCCGCCACGACGTCTTCTATGTCCTCGACGAGCCAGGCAACTGGGGACGCACCGTATCGTCGCCTCCGCCGTCATCTTCAACTCCGGCCGCCGTGAATCTCCACCGCCCGTCCGTCGCCTGCAGAGCCTCCCCCGAGCCGCTGTTTCCTCTGCTGGACTCCCCGTGAGCTCCCACCTCGAATCCTCCTCTCCCCTTTTGTCTTTTGCAAGCTGCAGCCACGATCCCTCCTGAGGCCGAACTCCGGCCGCCGCCGCGAGCTCCGCCGCCCCCGTAGCCTCTCGCTGGCTCCCCTGGATGCGCGGGAGCGCGGGCAACCTCCTGGTGGCCCAGCCGCCGCTCCCGTGGCTTCCAGCGGGGACTCCGCCGTGGCCAGTGGTCGCCGGCGACGAGCCCCGTCGTCTGAGCCCTGCCACGTGGGTCCGGCCTGGCAGGTGATTAGCTTAGCGCTAATCACCGCCTGATTAATCCCCCTGACACTGACATATGAGCCCAGTGCGCCCTAATCTTTTAATTAGATTAGTAAACCCCCCCTGTTTAACACTGTGTCACTGACGTGTGGATCCCACACGTCAGGTTTGACCCAGTCAGCGCTGTTGACTTGCTGACGCAAGCATGACGCAATGCTGATGCAGTTATTTATTTTTTGGATTTAAATTAAATCAGGAAATTCCAGAAAATAGCCAAAACTTCTAAAATTCATAGAAATTCAACCATAACTCAGATTGAAATAAGTTATATATGAAAAATTATCAGAAAAATTCAATCTATCCATCTGTACCATTTTCATGCATGACAAACCAACCTATACATGCTGTATATATGAAAACACACTTATGGCATTTAAAGGGACTTAACTTAGAATTGCATTTTGAACCTTTGGTTCAAATGGACCTCTTCCAAGTTGAATGCTAGTTGCATTAACTCAAACAACATCACATCTACATGCCATGATCATGCATCATATTGTTGCATATGCTTGTGTATTGATTGTCGACACCGTTCATTCTCGATAGGTCCTGCTCCGAAGAGTGCTCGAGAGTACCTGCCTGTGAAGCAGTGCCTCCTCTGTTGATCTACCAGGCAAGCAAACCCCCCCTTGTTCATTCCGACACAATCCTACTCTCGCTCCTGCTCTCTTTTATTGCATTAGGAAAACAACGATTCAACTGCTACTTTATGCTGCGGTAGTTGAACCCATTCCTCTGCATGATCTGTCATTGCCACAGTAAATAGTTGAAACCCACTAGCATGTGTAGGAGTTGATTGAGCCATGCTGTGTTCCTACCATGCCATGCCAGCTATTGCTTAGAGTTGTGTCAGGTCTGATTCATTGGGAATGAATTGGAGTGTTACGATATGTTCTGGTGCTGAGAGATAAGTGTATGAACACGATTTGGTAAAGGTAGCGGTGAGAGGCCATGTAGGAGTACATGGTGGGTTGTCTCACTGGAACCGTCCTTAAGCACTGAGTTCTGTGTATGTTGTCCAATGACTAGCTACTACCACACATTGGGTTCCGGTAACTCGACCCCTCTCGACTTATTAACCAACTTGATCTCTGTCCAGGAGTTGCAATTAGTTTCTGGTGTTTGTAGGTAGTGTTAGTAGTCTACCAAGTGGCACCCGGCCAGGTGGGCTTGGGACAGACTAGGCACAAGTGGCACGGTGTACCAAGCGTAGATCCATCCGACGAGGTGGGCTTGGGAACCCTGCACACATTGTTTGGGGCCGTGAGCGACACCCCGGCCGGATCTCCTTGCGGATGGAACCCGAATAGGCGATAAACCTGGACTAGAGTCTTGTGTGGCTAGTTAGGTCGTGGCCGACTCCCCCGCCAGGCTTCCGCTTGAAGGTTGCCGAGATACATGACGTGTACATGGCGGTAAGTGGCGAGAGCGTGTGTGAAGAAGTACACCCCTGCAGGGTTATCATGATCTATTCGAATAGCCGTGTCCTTGGTTATGGACTTCTTGGATGCTTACGTGGTACATAGACAACTTGAAGTGGATACTCTAAAATGCTCAAGATAAGTGTGAGTGCTATGGATGGCTTCTCGTAGTGAGACGGGAATGAATCCATAGTGGTGTATTGAGGTGGTGATTAGTGCACTCGTGTGCGCTTTCTTACCTCAAAGAAGTTACCCGTAGTCGTAGAATAGGTTAGCCACTGAGTCAAAGCTGGCTTGCTGCAACTGAACCCCACATTGCCTCCTTGATACTAGTGCATGTATGATAGGATCTGATGTAAGTCTTGCTGAGTACCTTTGTACTCATGTTGCTTTATTTATGTTTTTGCAGCGGAGACTTCAGTCTTACTAGTAGTTCCGCTTGGACTTCGACGAGTAGCTTGTACCTCAGCTACGATCTTGTTCCCTTGGGAGGGGCTTGTAGATAGTCAGGATTCTCAACCTTTTCTTTTGTAGTTGTCTGTACTCAGACATGTAATGCTTCCGTTGCTTGTATGCTCTGAATGATGGGTCATGTGACCCCTGTTTGTACTTAATGCTATGTGGCTCTTCTGGGCCTTTATCTATATGATTTTGCGTTATGTTGTGATGCCATGTTGTACAGCACATACTTGCATGTTATGCGTATGTGTAACGTGTATTGCGATGTGTGGGATCCGACAACCTAGTTGTCTATCCTTGGTAGCCTCTCTTATGGGGAAATGTAATCTAGTGCTTCCACCGAGCCATGGTAGTCCGCTACAGCCCGGTTTACCGGAGTCCTGCTAGCCCAGCACTACTGCTCCGGAACACTTAGACCGGCCGGCATGTGATTCATTCGTTCCTGTGTCTGGTCCTTCAGGGAAATGTCACGCGGTGACATCCGGAGTCCTGCCTAGCCTGCTACAGCCCGGGTTCCCGGAGTCATGTTAGCCCAGTTGCTACAGCCCGGATTCACACGCTGCTGACCGACATGCTCGATGTTGTTTCATGTATGCCTGTTCCCGTAAGTTAGTGCCACTTTGGGTTCACGACTAGTCATGTCGGCCCGGGTTCTTTGTCATATGGATGCTAGCGACACTATCATATACGTGAGCCAAAAGGCGCAAACAGTCCCAGGCCATGGTAAGGCGACACCCGTGGGAATACCGTGCGTGAGGCCGCAAAGTGATATGAGGTGTTACATGCTAGATCGGTGTGACTTAGAATCGGGGTCCCGACAGAGCGAGGATCCCAAATGAGATGTCCGCCCTGAGGACGATTCAGACGCTGTGTTCGGGGAAACCGAAACCCTTTTGCCGAGGGGCAAAGGTTTAGATGGGGCCTTCCATAGCAAGAAGAGGGCCGCTTCTGGAGATCAGGAGGGGAAACCTTTAAAGAAAGGAAAAACACCATCGTCGGGTGGCTTGGGTCGGGCGAGCGATGTCAATGTAGAGCTTGATGATATGGATGAACCTCTGACCAGACCGTAAGTGACACCGGGTACTTTAACCATACCTCATTCCTTTCTTATTACTGAAGTAATCCTCCGACATATGTACGTCCTCGCAGGTTAATGCCTGGTGCTTCTCGATCGTCCTCCTCCTCGGGAGACCTTCTGCCGGAGATGATGGAGAGTGACACGCCTTCTCCGGCCTCCTCGCCGATCAGGGCGGATGATCTTGAGGTGTCGTCCCGGAGGGTTCCTCCCAACCGGCAAGTAGCGCAGGAAACGAGGAAGGAGCTACCCGAAGGTGGTGCCTCTGTCACTCAGGGTTCGGGGGCCAAGAATGACGGCCCCGAACTGTCCGGTTTACACGGAGACAATGCTGGAGGCAGGTGAGCGGATTCCTTCAAAGGAATGTCGTGCTCCGGCAGTGGTGTCTGAAGACCCAGGAGTGCCGGAGACACTGACGGACATGCTGCGATGAGCATCCCTTTCAGAGGAGCACCGTGCCTTAATTGTTACGGTGGTCGAAAAAGTTGTATCTGCGAAGAGCGGGTTGAACGAGGCCTTTACGAACCTTCTGAGAGGTTTTGAGGTTTGTGATGTAATGTTGCCAATTGAATAATATATACAGAATGCACCTGTTGTGTATGCAGTAACCCCTGAGACTCGGATCGCCTTCCAAAGGAAGTGATCGGAGGATTGAAAAGATATTTTCAGGTACTAACCTTGGTTTAATTTGGAATGCAGGTTGTCTCCCCTCCTGCCACTGCCCGAAATTCGGAGGTAACCGAACTGCAGCGAAAGCTGGATATTGCGGAGGATGATATTGCATTGATCAACAGGCGTCTTGACGACTCGCAAGGTATATATTTCGAGCATTCCTTACACCAATATGCTTGTAATGTAAGCTTGACTCTGAAGAGAGTTTGATATGAAATGTGCATCAATGCAGATGGTGCTGCCGCCGTGGAAGCCCTTCGGGCGGAGCTAGCCCGGGCCAAGGAGTAGGCCCGGTTTAGTAATGCGGCTGCCGAAAAGGCATCGGCTGAATTGAAGACCGAACAAGCTGCGCGGCGCCAGGACAAGGAGGCAATGTCCACCATGGCGCGTGAGTTAGAGAATGCGGTTGGCCGCTGTAAACATCTTGAGAAAGAAAATGAAGCCAAAACGGCTGAACTTGACAAGGCCTTACAAGAGGCGAGGGAAGCGCGGTCTGAATACAGAGCAGCCCGTGAGGAGATCCGGCAAGCTGGGGAGATTGTGGCTGGCAAGCCCTTTTTGCTACAGGCTAAGTTCGGCGACCCGAACTATGCTCAGCTTAACCAAGTATGGAGTTCTCCGGACAATTATTTAGACTTGCCGAAGAGTTCTTCCGATGCGGCGCAGTTTTATCAGGCGCAAGAGGGGTATGCAACGGAGAAGCTTTTCTGGTCGCAATTTGGCGCGTCGAAGCGCCCTCTGTTGCTGAATGAACAGATGTCCTAGTGGGCCGAGCTGCATAGGATATCCAGCGCTGCCATGAAGAACGTCTTAGTCCGTTTGTGGCCGACTGAACCTGTTCCGAGTAGTTACTTCGGCCTGGTGCAGCGGCTCGCTGACGCGGTGCCGCGTATCGACGCTGTGAAGCGGTCGGCGTGCATTGAAGGTGCACGGATGGCCTTCGCCCGAGTCAAGACATTCTGGGGGAAGATGAAGGCCATCGATGTTGCGACGAAGAGTCCACCCAAAGGCAAGGACCGTCCGGAATCGGAGCATCATTTTGGAGACGTCCTAGAGGCCGCCCGCTTGATAGAGGGTCAATGCTCGAAAGACATAATATTCGAGTGATGTGTACAAGGGTTGTAACAGACAACTTTATAGTTAATCTATTTTTTGCTCAAAAGCTTGTATTCCTCCTGTGCGGCCGTTTTAATGTAATTTGAAAATTTTCCAGTCGTCGGCTTCAGCCCCCTCGTAGGAAATACGGGGGTGTTCGGAAAAGCATTGAATCACTCTTTATCCAACGTCTTGGTCCATAAAGGAGGTGATAATGCGGCGAACCAGGCAATCGGACTATAGGGCGTTAACACTTTCACTTAGCCATAGGAGTTTTATGGTGGGGCTACGACATAGCCCCTGGTATGTATGTGGTGTATCGTACTATTGTGCCTTACATGTTTTGATTTGAAAAAAATCCTTCGTGTAACACGGAGAATCGCTAAAGATTCGGATAAGTCGTCAAGTGGTTGACCAGCTCTCGCCGCATCATGACAGTTAGTTTTCGGCGTTCTCTACTGAGGTGCTCATCCGGTCAAAGACAGGGCACAATCGCAGTAGTTCTCCCATTACTACCCTAGCCGATAGAGCGGAACGTAGGGTAGCAAGCACAGGAGCCGGGCAACCCAACTATTGACCAAAGACAATGATTCGGAGCTGATGCATATAAGGCCAAACTTGCGACGCCAAAGTACGCTATAGAGCTATTCGGACTGTTATTGGCGACTCATTTGTTCCCATACTGAGCCCCTGGCAAGTTATGCCGAGGTGCGTCTTGTAACACCGCCGTTACGGGCGTACTCGTTGTAGAAAGAGTATGGAAGATTAGTTCGGATGAAGTTTACTGGGAGTGGAGCAATAAGCCAATGATAAATTCATATATATATATAAAGAAGAGAAAAACCACAACTCGGCTATTTGACATGCTCGGGGTCGGGAACGGAGGAAAAAGGCATAGTACAGGATCAAAATAAAGAGTGCGGTCTACAAAAAAGCTGTTTTGGACCTCCTATCGCACGTCTGCGCCGCCCGTCCTCGGGGAGGGGAGTCCTTAACGGAAGTGGCCCCTTAGGTGAGTGTACGAATCCGAACTCCGATAGAGTCCGATTAGATGTTGTCCTGATGGTCACCTGTTTTTAAGAGATAATAAAGAAAAATATGGAAAACAGATAAAAAATATTACGGGAATGTTTGCAGGGTTGCCTGTATTATGCTTCCGCCGGTGCCCATGATATCTTGAGCGCATAGTGATGTATGCGTGGTGTGAATCTTGCGGGTATAGCGGGTGGGTGGCGGAAGCCGAACTGCTAGTTCCGTTCCGGGAGTGGTCGAACTTCGGAGGGAAACTGTTCTGGCCCCTAGTGTTCGGCTGGCGAGCCGCTCCGTCGTCTTTATCACCTGGTGGCCTCCTCCCATTGTGTTCGGCGTTAAGCTTGCCTGCCTGCTTAAAGACCCAACAGTTTTTGTTGGTGTGATTAGCTGGCTTATTAGGGTGACCGTGAATCTGACAAGGTCGGTCCAATATCCTGTCGAGGGTGGATGGTCCATCATGGTTTGCCTTGAATGGCTTCTTCCGTTGACCGGTTTTCGGATTGTGAAATCCAGCGTTGACCGCTATGTCGCGTAATCTTTCATTATTGCTGCGACTGTTGTGTTCGTTTAGTCGTGGCTTGCCGTTGCCGTCTCGGATTTCGGAAGTGCTCGGGTCGCTGGCGTTGTTGCTTTTACGAGCGAGCCAGTTGTCTTCTCCCGCACAAAAGCGAGTCATTGGAGCGGTAAGGGCTGTCATGGATTTAGGTCCTTCCTGGTTGAGGTGATGTGCTAGCCATTCATCCCGGACGTTATATTTGAAGGCCGCAAGGGCTTCCGCGTCCGGACAGTCGACAATTTGGTTCTTTTTGACTAAGAACCTAGTCCAGAGTTCCCTGGCTGACTCGCCGGGCTGTTGAACAATATGACTTAAGTCATCGGCATCCATGGCCGGACATATGTTCCTTGGAAGTTGTCACGAAAGGCGTCTTCCAAATCTTCCCAGCTGCCAATAGAATTTTCTGGCAAACTGTTTAGCCAGTACCGCGCTGGCCCCTTAAGCTTGAGAGGTAGGATTTAATGGCATGAAGGTCGTCTCCGCGAGCCAGGTGGATATGGAGGAGATAGTCCTCAATCCATACTGCGGGATCTGTTGTTCCATCGTATGATGCGATGTTGATGGGTTTAAACCCGTCTGGAAATTCGTGCTCCATTACCTTGTTGGTGAAGCAAAGAGGGTGTGCGGCTCCTCTATGTTGGGCCACACTGTGAAGCACCTCCGGCGGACTCCGCTTACGGTTTTCGGACCGAGCGTGCTCGGGTTTGTTGTGTCCGAATAGATAACCGTTATTACTGGCCGGGGCATGTCTCCGCGATCTGTGTGTCAATTTTGTGTGTCCTGTTCTACCCTCCAGGTCTTGTTGGATGTTGCGAGTGTTCCCCCGAGCTTCTTTATTGTTCTTACGACCGGATTGGTTGGTATGGTATTCTGCTTGGGCTGCTGCTTTATCCGGACCGAACTGTGGTTGACCTGCCGCATTATTCGATGGTGGATCGGGCTCCAGCGCCTTGCCATCATGTGGAGGGAGCCACCTGCATTTGGGGTGGCTTTTATCCGGGCCACTAGGGCCGTATTCCATGGCGGCTAGGACCTCAGTCCATTTATCATTGAGCAGATCTTGGCTTGCTTGAAGCTGCAGCTGCTTTATTCTTAGATTCCTTGCTGTGTCTATTAGCCGACGTTTAAAGCGCTCCTGCTCGTGAGGTTCCTCCAGCACGATGAATTCTTCCTTGTCGAGGCTCTCCTCTTCCTTGGAGAGGGGAAGATAATTGCTATCCTCCGAGTCTCCGTACATGACCTGTTCATCGGGGCTATCTTGCCTGCTTTCCTGGTCCTCCTGTTCAGATCCTGCCTCAACAGGGTCTTTGTTGTCTGGAGTAGTATCACCTCCGTTGCTAGTATTGTTTTCTCTTGGGCGACGTGACCTAGAGCGGCGCCGGGGGCGCCGATGTTCGGATTGTGTACCAGGAGGTTTATCCTCAACTGGATCCTCCTTGTCATCGTCAATATCGTCGTTGGGTGTGTCTACCATACACACGTCATACTAGGAAGTGGTCGTCCTGCGTCTAGCGGATAGTAAGCTCTGACCTTGCCCCTCATCGTCGTCCATACCGTCGATGTCTTCGGGGCGGAGGTCAAGCATGTTGGTTGGGTCTTCGACAGTGGCTATGAAGTGGGTGGCGGGTGGGAAGCAAAATTCTCCTTCATCCGCTGTAAGGTCGAACCGGACACAGGTCGGCGATGAGCCATCTGCCAGGGATAGGTTTTTTAGTGAGCTTAGTAGATCGCCCATAGGCGAGTGCTGAAATACATCTGCGGCGCTGAACTTGAATAACGATAAACGATCGAGTTCGGTATCCGCGAGCTCGCAGGGTTCAGAACTCGATATCGGAGGCGAGTCCGGGGTTCCGTTGATGCAGGTATCGTATGAAGTGGGATCTGCGCGCGGCTCCAACGCCGCAGACTCGGTAGCCCCCGTTATGGGGTTGAGTCTCCCATCTTAGGACGTCTTGATCTGCTCCGGATCTAAGGCCGGAGTTGTTACACGAGCTATCTCCTGGATGCGGCCCGATGACAGGTTTAAGCCATGTTCAACGGGGTGAAGGGGAGCGATTGCCGCGGTCTCAAATCCGTCGAAGATCAAGTCCCCACGGATGTCCGCGACGTAGTTCAAACTTCCGAATCTGACCTGATGGCTAGGGGCGTAGCTATCGATCTGCTCCAGATGGCCGAGCGAGTTGGCCCGTAGTACGAAGCCGCCGAATACAAAGATCTGTCCGGGGAGGAAGGTTTCTCCTTGGACCACGTCATTACTGATGATTGAAGGGGCCATCAAACCTCTCATCGACGGCACAGTGGAACTCTCAATGAAAGCACCAATGTCGGTGTCAAAACCGGCGGATCTCGGGTAGGGGATCCCGAACTGTGCGTCTAGGATCAATGGTAACAGGAGATGGGGGACACGATGTTTACCTAGGTTCGGGCCCTCTCTATGGAGGTAATACCCTACTTCCTGCTTGATTGATCTTGATGAATATGAGTGTTACAAGAGTTGATCTACCACGAGATCGTAATGGCTAAACCCTAGAAGTCTAGCCTATATGAATATGGTAATGAATCTGTCCTATCCGGACTATGCTCTCCGGTTTATATAGGCACCGGAGAGATCTAGGGTTACATGAGGTCGGTTACATAGGAGGAAATCTTCATAATAGGTCGTCTAGCTTGCCTTCCACGCCAAGTAGAGTCCAATCTGGACACGAGTATTGTCTTCGGCCTTCGTATCTTCACAGCCCATCGGTCCGGCCCATGGATAATAGGCCGGACGCCCGAGGACCCCTTAGTCCAGGACTCCCTCAGTATCCTCTACTTGCTTGTTCAAGGAAGATATCTAAAACTTTGCTATTTATTTTTTCAGGTATGGACAGAGAAAGCGGAGCGGATTCGATGTCCGGCTCCGCTGCCCGAGGAACCATTCATCCCGCTCCTGGCGAAGATGCTGGTTCCGGCGCCCGACAAGGCGCCGGAGAAGAAGGCCAAGGGGGTCTGGAGTGGCCCCTGCCGCAAGGGAGCTTCGGACGTGTCGTCCGAAGACAAAACTCACTCCTCTGCCGCTGAAGACGACGACGAGGAGGAGGAAGAAAGCAACTCTCCCCCTGATGGGGGAAGGAAGAAGAGGGCGGCCTCCACAAATCTGGAGGCGGAGGCGCCCAATAGGGGGAAGGGCCCCCTCGCAGATAACTCCGCGTGGGACGTCGACAGCAGCCCAGAGCGACGCCCCGAGAGAAGCCCCTGGCCGCATCATGAGTAGCGAAAGACCCTGATGCATCCCTATATCCGGCCTCTCTACTTCACAGTTTTAACATGTTGAATTATGCAATTGCAGTCCGGCCCGCGAGGGGGCTTGCCAGCACCCCTTGGGAACAGGCGAGTTTCAAGGCGAGTGGGGAGGTGCTTGATATTCACGGCCTTTATAAGGAGATAAGGATTCCCTTTTCTTCACCCACGCCTTCTCTCTTCCTCTATCCTTCCATTCTCGAGCTCCAGCACCCAAGTCCTCATCTTTTCCGCCTCTAGAAAGCACTCAACCATGTCCGGATCTGGAGGGCAAGGCATGTGGATGACCTCCTCCGTTAAGGAGGAGGACATCACCGAGCTCCGGGAGGCCGAGTATCTGGCGAAAGGAATCGCTCACCGGCTTCCGGCCAAGGGGCAAGTCGTCCCCACCCCGAAGCCCAATGAGAGGGTGGTGTTCATCCCCCATTTTGTCCACGGGTTAGGGTTTCCTCTTCACCCTTTCGTCCGCAGACTTATGTTCTATTACGGGCTAGATTTCCATGATCTAGCCCCAAACTCCTTCCTCAACATCTCGGCATTTATTGTCGTGTGCGAGGCCTTCCTCCGCATTCCTCCCCACTTCGGACTATGGCTCAAGATCTTCAACGTGAAGCCGAAGGTCGTGGATGGCCAACACGCGGAGTGCGGAGGTGCCATGGTGAGCAAGATGCCCAATGTCACATGGCCCAAGGGTACTTTTGTGGAAACCGTCAAAGAGTGGCAGAAGCTGTGGTTCTATATCACAGAGCCCCGCGATGCCACCTGGGCCGCGCCACCCGAGTTCAAATCCGGAGCTCTAATGCGGCTCACCTCCTGGATAGAGAAGGGCCCAAATTGGTCTTCGTCAGACGAACTGATAGCACGGCAAACGCGCATCCAACGCATGGTGGATAAAAACATCAAGCTCGTCAGCGTGGTCCAGGTGATGCTAGTTCGCCGGATCCTTCCATGCCAGAGCCAATCATGCCCTTTATGGTAATTTGATCCGGAGAAGCACCAGACCTTGGAGTGGCTCTTCGGAACTACTCACGAAGATTTCTGGAAGTTGCTGTCTAAAGGCAACGAGACACCACCGGACATAGACTCGGACCGCGGCACGATCTACCCCATCCTGCTAGTGCGGTAAGTCCTTCACATCGAGGTGTATCCTCTACTTTCTTGTTCAAGGAAGATATTTAAAACTTTGCTATTTTATTTTTTCAGGTATGGACAGAGAAAGCAGAGCGGATTCGATGTCTGGCTCTGCTGCCCGAGGAACCAGTCATCCCGCTCCTGGCAAAGATGCTGGTTCCGGCGCCCTACAAGGTGCCGGAGAAGAAGGCCAAGGGGGTCCGGAGTAGCCCCCACCGCAAGGGAGCTTCGGATGTGTCGTCCGAAGAGAAGACTCACTCCTCTGCCGCCGAAGACGACGACGAGGAGGAGGAAGAAAGCAACTCTCCCCCTGATGGGGGAAGGAAGAAGAGGGCGGCCTCCACAAATCTGGAGGCGGAGGCGCCCAAGAGGGGGAAGGGCCCCCTCGCGGATAACTCCGCGTGGGACGTCGACAGCAGCCTAGAGCGACGCCCCCGAGAGAAGCCCCTGGCCGCATCGTGAGTAGCGAAAAATCGTGATGCATCCCTATATCCGGCCTCTCTACTTCACAGTTTTAACATGTTGAATTATGCAATTGCAGTCCGGCCCGCGATAGCTCCCTGCGATCCTCATCGGGGGATTCGCTGGATTCAAAGGCGATGGCCAGCGAGTCACCACCGACGGCTCACTCTCCCCAGGCCAAGGGCGACGTCGAGGTGCTGTCCTGAAGGACCTTCCCCGACCAGGGAGAGGTTCAGGAGGTCATCAAGGTGGCGCCCGAGGATGACTCCTCGGCCGCCGGACACACGGGGGAGAAGGCCCCCATGGAGACCGGCGATGGGGGCCATATCCAATTCGGCCCCCAGCCGGATACCATCCCGGAGACCTACATGGCCCCGGGGTCAAGCGAGCAGCCTCCTCCGAAGGGAGGAGGTGTGCCTATTCCGCCGGTGACCTCTGTCCAACCAGAGGCACCGGATAATCTGCTGGAAGCATGATACGTCTCCAACGTATCTATAATTTTTTATTGTTCCATGCTATATTATATTCTGTTTTAGATGTTTATTGGGCTTTATTATACACTTTTATATTATTTTTGGGACTAACCTATTAACCGGAGGCCCAACCCAAATTGGTGTTTTTTTGCCTATTTCAGTGTTTCGAAGGAAAAGGATATGAAACGGAGTCCAAACGGAATGAAACCTTCGGGAACGTGATTTTCGGAACAAACGTGATCCCGAGGACTTGGAGTCTACATAAAGCAATCAACGAGGAGGGCACGAGGCAGGGGGGCGCGCCCACCTCCCCCAGGCACGCCCTCCACCCTCGTGGGCCCCTCATTGCTCCACCGACGTACTTCTTCCTCCTATATATACCCATGTACCTTGGAAACATCATATACGGAGCCAAAACCCTATTTCCACCGCCGCAACCTTCTGTACCCATGAGATCCCATCTTGGGGCCTTTTCCGGCGCTCCGCCGGAGGGGGCATTGATCACGGAGGGCTTCTACATCAACACCATAGCCTCTCCGATGATGTGTGAGTAGTTTACCTCAGACCTTCGGGTCCATAGTTATTAGCTAGATGGCTTCTTCTCTCTCTTTGGATCTCAATACAAAGTTCTCCTCGATCTTCTTGGAGATCTATTTGATGTAACTCTTCTTTTGCGGTGTGTTTGTCGAGATCCGATGAATTGTGGGTTTATGATCAAGTTTATCTATGAAAAATATTTGAATCTCCTCTGAATTCTTTTATGTATGATTGGTTATCTTTGCAAGTCTCTTCGAATTATCAGTTTGGTTTGGCCTACTAGATTGATCTTTCTTGCAATGGGAGAAGTTCTTAGCTTTGGATTCAATCTTGCGGTGTCCTTTCCCAGTGACAGCAGGGGCAGCAAGGCACGTATTGTATTGTTGCCATCGAGGATAAAAAGATGGGGTTTATATCATATTGCATGAGTTTATCCCTCTACATCATGTCATCTTGCTTAAAGCATTACTCTGTTCTTATGAACTTAATACTCTAGATGCATGCTGGATAGCGGTCGATGTGTGGAGTAATAGTAGTAGATGCAGAATCATTTCGGTCTACTTGTGACGGACGTGATGCCTATATACATGATCATACCTAGATATTCTCATAACTATGCTCAATTCTATCAATTGCTCGACAGTAATTCGTTCACCCACCGTAATACTTATGCTCTTGAGAGAAGCCACTAGTGAAACCTATGACCCCCGGGTCTATTTTCCATCATATTAATCTCCCGTCAATAAGCTATTTCAGGCGCCGTTTATTTTAGTTTCTTTACTTTTACTCTTTATCATAAAAATACCAAAAATATTATCTTATCATATCTATCAGATCTCAC
This sequence comes from Triticum aestivum, assembly GCF_018294505.1. Taxonomy (NCBI): domain Eukaryota; kingdom Viridiplantae; phylum Streptophyta; class Magnoliopsida; order Poales; family Poaceae; genus Triticum; species Triticum aestivum. Next base: position 70,342,965 of record NC_057805.1, read on the forward strand.
TCTCGTAAGTGATCGTGAAGGGATTGACAACCCCTTTATCGCGTTGGTTGCGAGGTTCTTATTTGTTTGTGTAGGTGGGTGGGACTCGAGCGTGGTCTCCTATTGGATTGATACCTTGGTTCTCAAAAGCCGAGGGAAATACTTACGCTACTTTACTGCATCACCCTTTCCTCTTCAAGGGAAAACCAACGCAGTGCTCAAGAGGTAGCAAAGCACTACGAGGCGCTTCCATTGTGGAGGAACACCGTGTCCTTATGGGTACAGTGGTTGAGAGGGTTCAGTCCGTTAAGAGCGGACTGACCGAAGCCTGCACCAGTCTGCTGACAGGCTTTGAGGTAAGGGACACAAAAGAAAAAGTCATGGTATAGACAGTAGCCCCTGAGACATTGTCCGGTGTTCGGAAAGAAAAGCCGGACAGAGGATCAAGTAATTTTCGCAGGAAACTAACTAAAAGATGTCTTACAAGAATAAGCAGTCATCGTTGCTGGCCACAACCTCTCATGCTACGGAGGTCTCCGGACTAAAGCAGAGTCTGGAGCGAGCCAAAGAAGAGCTCGGCCTTGTGAAAAGGCAGCTGGAGGACAAGCAAGGTATGTGGTGGTTTGCTGTATATTCGAAAAGAGTAAATGATGTGTGCTGACCGAAGTGCCATGATATTTGTAGGAGCGGCGTGATAACCCACAAGTATAGGGGATCACAACTGTGACGCCCCCGATTCAATCATACACTAGTCATGCACGCAAACGTGTACGATCAAGATCAGGGACTCACGGGAAGATATCACAACACAACTCTAAAACATAAATAAGTCATACAAGCATCATAATACAAGCCAGGGGCCTCGAGGGCTCGAATACAAGTGCTCGATCATAGACGAGTCAGCGGAAGCAACAATATCTGAGTACCAACATAAGTTAAACAAGTTGCCATAAGATGGCTAGCACAAACTGGGATACAGATCAAAAGAGGCGCAGGCTTCCTGCCTGGGATCCTCCTAAACTACTCCTGGTCGTCGTCAGCGTCCTGCACATAGTAGTAGGCACCCTCGGTGTAGTAGGGGTCATCGTCGACGGTGGCGTCTGGCTCCTGGGCTCCAGCATCTGGTTGCGACAACCAGGAAGAAAGGAAAGGGGGGAAAGAGGGAGAAAAGCAACCGTGAGTACTCATCCAAAGTACTCGCAAGCAAGGATCTACACTACTTATGCATGGGTATCTGTGTAAAGGGGCAATATCGGTGGACTGAACTGGAGAATGCTAGAATAAGAGGGGGATAGCTAATCCTGTCGAAGACTACGCTTCTGGCAGCCTCCGTCTTGCAGCATGTAGAAGAGAGTAGATGGTAAGTTCACCAAGTAGCATCGCATAGCATAAATCCTACCCGGCGATCCTCTCCTCGTTGCCCTGTTAGAGAGCGGTCACCAGGTTATATCTGGCACTTGGAAGGGTGTGTTTTATTAAGTATCCGGTTCTAGTTGTCATAAGGTCAAGGTACAACTCCGGGTCGCCTGTTACCGTGGACACGGCTATTCGAATAGATCAACTTCCCTGCAGGGGTGCACCACATTACCCGACACGCTCGATCCCTCTGGCCGGGCACACTTTCCTGGGTCATGTCCGGCCTCGGGAGATTAACACGTTGCAGCCCCACCTAGGCTCAACAGAGAGGTCAGCACGCCGGTCTAAATCCTATGCGCGCAGGGGTCTGGGCCCATCGCCCATTGCACACCTGCACGTTGCGAACATGGCCGGAAGCAGACCTAGCCCCCTTAATACAAGCGCGGGCATACGGTCCAATGCGGCGCGCGCCGCTCAGTCGCTGACGTCAAAAATACCTTCGGCTGATACCACGACACCGGTTGCCCATATCTTGTCCCACGTGGCGGTTAGTGCGTATAAGGTCAACGACCCAACTCAGATCAAATACCAAGGTCTCGTTAAGCGTGTTATTATGAAGTAACCGCGGACGCCGACCAGGGCCAGGCCCACCTCTCACCTATGTGGTCTCAACCTGCCCTGTTGCTCCGCCACAAAGTAATAGTCGGGGGCCGTCGGGAACCCAGGCCCACCTCTACCGGGATGGAGCCACCTGCCCCTTCAGCGCCCATCTCCAAACAGTATCATAAGTAATGTAATAGTATAAAGTATATAGCATATGCCCGTGATCACCTCCCGAAGTGATCACGGCCCAGTAGTATAGCATGGCAGACGGACAAGAGTGTAGGGCCACTGATGGAACACTAGCATCCTATACTAAGCATTAGGATAGCAGGTAAGGGTAACAACTGTAGCAACAATGACAGGCTATGCAGCAGAATAGGATTAACCGAAAGTTGTAACATGCTACACTACTCTAATGCAAGCAGTAGAGAGAAGGAATAGGCGATATCTGGTGATCAACGGGGGGGCTTGCCTGGTTGCTCTGGCAAGAAGGAGGGGTCGTCAACAACGTAGTCGGTCGGGGCACCAGCAGCGGCGTCGGTCTCGTAGTCTACCGGAGAGAAGAGGGGGAAGCAACAATGAATACAATGCAAACAGATGCATAACGATGCATGACAAAGCAAACAACGGTGTTAGGTGTGCCCTAACGCGGTAAGAGGTGATACCGGCGAAGGAGGGGAAACATCCGGGAAAGTATCCCCGGTGTTTCGCGTTTTCGGACAAATGAACCAGAGGGGGAAAGTTGCATGTTTGATATGCTAAGGGTGCGTGGCGGATGAACGGGCCACGTATCCGGATTGGTCTCGTCGTTCTGAGCAACTTTCATGTACAAAGTTTTTCCATCTGAGCTACGGTTTATTTTATATTAATTTTTAAAGTTCTAAATCATTTTCTAAATTATTATTATTAAATTAATTCAAAATTAGTATTATTGCATCAGCATGACGTCAGCAGTCAACAGAGGTGTTGACTGGTCAAACTGACGTGTGGGGTCCGCATGTCATAGGCTGTTTAATTAGCAGGTTAATTAAACAGAGTTAATTAGTTTACTAATGATTAGGTTAATCTAAACAGAATTAATGAAGTTAATTAATTAATTAATTAGTTTTTTTAATATTTATTTTTTTAAATCTTTTTTATAAACCGTTCTGGGAGGGTTGGCCCCGGCTGTCATTGGGCCAGGGGCCTTAACGGGCGTCGGGTGCTGGGTGCAGGGCGCAGGCGCCGCCCGAACGGGCGTGGGCACTGGGCGGGGCAGCGCGGTGGACCACGCGTGTGGGACGAGCTCCGGCGCCCAGCGGCGTCGCGCGCGAGCAGGGAGTGGCTGCGGGCGTGCGGCCATCGGGGCAGCAGCAACAGGGCTACACGACGGAGGAAGATCGGCGGCAGTAGGGGGGTCAGCGGAGGCAGCAGCAGGCGCGCTGCGGCCTTGCGCGAGGCGGCAGAAACGAGGCCCCGGCGAGGCGGGCGAGGCGAGCGGCGGGCACAGGTGGCTGCGGGGCGGAAGCAGGCGCAGTCGCGGGCGGCGGCGAGCATCGTCGGGCCGTGCGGGGAGGAGGCCAGGGCGTGCGAGGAGGAGGCCAGGGCGTGCGGGGCCAGAGCATGCGCAGCCGTGGATGCGGTGACCGCGGGCGCGAGCGGGGCATGTGCGCGGTGAGCGGGGGGGGGGGGGGTGGGGAGCGGAGGGAGGCGGGGCCTCACCGGCGTGGCCATAGGGTCAAGGGCAGCGGGGCTCGAGGAGGAGGACGGGGACGACGAGGCAACGGGGAGGCAGTCCGGCGAGTCGGCGGCACGGGCTCGTGGAGGCCGTTCGGGGAGGAGGACGAGGATGTCCGAGCGACGGGGTGACGAGCGGCTGCGGCGAGGGACGGCTCAGGCGTCGGCGTCGAGCGGCGAGGGCGCGTCGGGCTCGGGCGCGGCCGTGGGTTCGTTCCCCCGATCCCGATCTGGATCGGGGAGGGGGGAGAGAGACGTGGGGGAGTGGGTGGGGGTTGTGCGGTAGCGGCTAGGGTTTGACCGGGGGTTGGGGGTTATGGGGGAGTGGGGGTGGCTGGCCTGGGCCTGGCCTGGCTAGCAGCTGGGCCGGTTGGCCTAGTGGGGGTTTCTGTTTTTGTTTTGTTTTCTGTTTTTATTTTTCTTTTCTTTATTTTCCTTTTTCTGTTTTAGCTTTGCTAATTTTTTGGGCACCAAATGAGTTTTGTAAAATATGAGAGCCGGCCCACAAATCACAACACAATATACCCTACCACCAAAAACTAGTTTGGGGTAAATATCATTTCATATTTATTTTGTAATAATAAAAAGGTTATTAAATAATGTTTTCAGCCACTGTTTGAGGTTGTTTAAGTCACTTATCAAATTTCAATAATGTTTTCTACAATTTTATCATAGCCTCTGACTTATCTACTATTTATTGAACATTTTAGTTTTAATATTTGAAAACTTTTATTGTTTGCTTGATTTTGATTTCGAATTTGAATCGGTTTCGAACTAACGCGAGATTAGCACCGAGGTGACGTGGCATCGTTAACGTGGGATTACGTAGCCTAATTATCCGGGCGTGACAATTCTCCTCCACTACAAGAAATCTTGTCCCGAGATTTAAGAGGTAGTGAAAGGGGGAAGGTTTGGTTACGAATCTAGCGGGTCATCTCATCCTGGCTTGCTCTTCTCGAAGAGGCTGGTCCAATACATTGATGTCTTCATTTCTCTGCTTCATGTCATCATGATGAAGTCGGCGTCCTTTCTTCAGGAACTCCATGGTACTTACGAAAGAATAATGGGTGGGCATTCCGGGAGAACAGACCTGTGCAAGGTCGACTATATGGTCGATAACATCGAGGAAGGTGGCGGAAGTAACTCTCGAATTGAAACTTACGAAAATATCGAGAGCAAGGTAAGGAGGTATCATGGGAAGTTTCGAGCGGGCAGGCAATCGTTTGATGCCTAAACAGGGCGTGAAAATGGGTTCAAAGCAATGGGAATAAGTATTGTGTCTAATACCGGAATTGATGATTTCTCGGAAGGTGGCTCGTGAATCACATACGAGGCCAAGTGCGAGGAATTAACTTTGGAAACCGGGGGTGTATAGGAGGGTCAGATTTTGATCCTGTGGAACTGTGGGTTATGGGCCCACAATGTGGGTTAAAAGCAGGAAGGGCGGTGACGTCTTGCACGATCATGTAAGCAAGGCATGTCAGAGGATAGTCTATCGGTTATGTCGGCAACAACGTCGGTACCAAGGGCGAGGGACGAAGAGAACCATCTTCCTGCTCGTTGAACGAGGCGGACCAATAGGCAAAGTTCTTGTCCATCGGTGGTTACCGGAATGTCATCAACAATAGTAACAGGGTCTTGCTGACAGAATTGTACACCGAGGTGTTTACATAAGCAGGAGAATATTGCTGCTTAGATCACATAGATAACAAGAAAGGTTAAACCAAATAATGGAAAGGAAAATATGATTATCAGATATTTCAGGGGTATATCCTTCCCAATGATAAGCAGAGCATGATATCCATGACATGATATAATGTAGAAAACCCTTTAGGAAAGGGGAGAGAAATTTCATGACATTACCCATACAACGATGTTTGGATAATTTGATTAAGAAAATTTAGCATTGTGTTCAAGTGTTCTTAGTGATGATAGGAGTACCACATACATGCTTCGAAATAGCATTGACATGGTCTTCAAGCAAAGGTCGGACTTCGGATACATGAAGGATCCATCAGGATAAATTTATTAAACAAGGCATTCAATTTCCTCATGGAAAAATGGTTAACCTTGTTAAAAAGGAAACTATAACACTAGGTCCTCCAGTCAGGTGTGCTAGGCACGACATCACCTTACCGGGTCTCATAAAGACCATTGTTATAACTCTTGGAATTATGTTCCAACCATCATATCTGACCGAGATTCAGATCTGATTGGTGTCAGGATAACTCAGACTCAGGTTGCCTGAGAAGAAAGGTGCAACACAAATTGTCGAGATGACATTGTAAGATTCTCGGGAATTGAACTATGGAAGCGAGTTCCGAAACAAGAGTTCATCATCAAATCAAGAAGAGGTGAGGAGGTGGCTGATTGACTCAGCAACAATTCATTGAGATTTTCAAAAGATGGATTTCCACACTTATGTGAACAAGGAGATAACATTTGTCAGATCAAATGATATAATGAGGTATGCTCGAGGAAAACATACACAAGTAAACATTGGTTGAAAGGTGCACCCAAAAGATGGGCTTAGGTAGCATGATCAACGGTAGAATGGCGGTTCAACAACCAATAGTCTAAGAACGAACTATCGACCATCAACTTCAAAGCAATAGGGTTGCTAGAAGTGCAGAATCCAAGCAGCACCGTTCACTTGTTCATAACCCCGTTAGAATCAACACGGGGACCAAGATATGAACGGAGATGGCGAGAAGTATTACTATATCAAGAATTCTTAAGAGGTGGTGAAATTCTCACAACATTGATGACATAAGAGATGGTAATGCTCCAAAGTAAAGAAGAACAAATGCTGGATAGCAAGGAACTCAAGGTATAAAACAGAACACGAACAAGTTTGTGTTGGAAAGAAGGCAAGGAAGTAGTCGATGACAACACAAATCATCGAGGGGCAAGGGTGGTAATTCTCATCATGAATTTCATTGATATTCTAGAAGGAGTCAAATGTTGATGATGATCACGACAAATTTTGTTGAGAGATTCATGAGGATGTAATCGATTAGCAATGACATCAAGTCAAAGGGATGATGAAGCAAGAGGTTATTGGAACCACAGGTACGACACAAGCTCGAATCAAGCTTGTTGTTCAAGGTGAAATGGTATGACGAGGAAGACCGGCGTAAGCTTAGCTCATCATCGAAAGTTGTGCTCCGGGGTTAAGGACCAGGTAGCACAATTAAAATTAGCATGATAATGATATAGCCGAGCAGGCTAGGACTTACGTGATCAAGTACAAATTTGTAAGTAATGAAGGTTACCAAGAGTTGTTTAGTCGCGGTGCGAGCTCGATTCAGTTATCGGTGTCTTTGAGTGTTTAATAACTCAGAGCCTGTGAAAAATTGGAATCAGTGAGAATGTAGTACTTGATGAAGAACTCATAAAAGGTTATGCAGTTCCATGATAATCTGGAGATACCAGGGTGGTAATACTTGACGACATATCAAAGTAGAGGTTGGACTAGGCTATTGCTCTGTAGAAGACAAGTGCGTAAACTTGCGCGAGAAATGGTATTTAAAGGAGAACATGGTCGGAACCACGATTGCAAAAGACCAGATACCAGATATAAGATGAACTTATACCAAAGGAATAATTAATTTAAGAGAAGCTTTAATGATAAGATCTACATCGTGTCCATGGGCATGAACACAAAGTTCAAGGTCGACTCCCACTTCTCCAACGCATGACCTTTCATTCACTTCTCGCTTTCGATGAAGTTGTAGTGTTGAAATTTTATTTGGCAAAATACCAGAAGAGTATGACTCGTGAAAACTTTCGAGTTCACACATATTAAGGAAGGCATAGGTTCAACCCATCGGGGTATCTTAGAAACATATACCACAAGCTTCAAGAGTAACTAACACAAGCTCGAAAATAGAGCATGGTTGACAAAAGGAGAGGATACAATTTACCAAAGGCATTATGTATCGGAGTAGAACTCACAAGGTGATTAATTATGAAGGACACTGTCGGATAATAATCCAACAGTGGATATGGCGATCCACAATGGAGCTGATGTGAGTATCGATACCCAATCAGAGGAAGAAAGAATGCAAATGCATCGATTTATAGAACATCTGAATAATTCAACGTTTAAATAACAAAGGAATTATGATTTTCAAATCAAGGGATCAGGAGCAAAACACTCTGATCAAGGATGTGTAAGTTGAGTAGGCTTAGGGGTACAATCGATGGCAATTTGATTGGTTGAGATCCAGCTCATGTTTAATATGTCGTCTGAGCTGGAAAGATGAATTCTAGGATTTGACTGAGGAATGCGAGGATTCACAAACATATCGAATCAACGGACTCAAAATGATAAACACAAAGGATGCCAACAATATTACTAGACTTAATGGGATTAACCATGTAAGCAAGCAAGAATTTCAAGAGCAATAGGCTACTGAGGATTTCGAAAGATCGGGCGGTAATTCGAAGACTTTTGTGAAACACATGATCAAGTGGGGATGCATGGATACTTGATAAGCGCGAGGAATTATCCATAGGGGTATTTCTGCGGCAAGGAACTGCAAGGCAGTAGGCACAAAGTATTCTCTGAACAATAGAGAGAATTTCGGGGTATCTTGTAATAATAAGACCAACGGGGAATGATTGTATGAGTGGCAAGTGTATGTGGTTATACATAGGACTTTATCGATGGAAGGGAGTTGCAAAAGCGATGGTACAAAGTCTCGAGAGAACATCGTAGAGTATCTTTGGAATCTTCTGGCGCACCAAGTAATCATCTGGATTGAGGGGCTCTCCGGGAGGAGGTAGTTACGAGAACCTAGAGTCAAAGTTAGTAAAATCGTTTAACCCGAATAGAAGAGATGCCAGAGTCCCAGAGTATAAGTCAAGGAATAAAAGATCCTACTACCACCCAATGGCGACGTGGGCCCGTAAGCCGCACAGCCATGTTAGTAAAAGTTTTGCAATGACTAGACTCAACTTTGGCCAAGGAGTTTGGAAGGGGGATTCCTACAGGCAGTTGGCTCTAATACCCACTTGTGACGCCCCCGATTCAATCGTACATTAGTCATGCACGCAAACGTGTACGATCAAGATTAGGGACTCACGGGAAGATATCACAACACAACTCTAAAACATAAATAAGTCATACAAGCATCATAATATAGGCCAGGGGCCTCAAGGGCTCGAATACAAGTGCTCGATCATAGACGAGTCAGCGGAAGCAACAATATATGAGTACAAACGAAAGTTAAACAAGTTGCCATAAAATGGCTAGCATAAACTGGGATACAGATCGAAAGAGGCGCAGGCCTCCTGCCTGGGATCCTCCTAAACTACTCCTGGTCGTCGTCAGCGGCCTGCACATAGTAGTAGGCACCCTCGGTGTAGTAGGGGTCGTCGTCGACGGTGGCGTCTGGCTCCCGGGCTCCAGCATCTGGTTGCGACAACCAGGAAGAAAGGAAAGGGGGAAAAGAGGGAGAAAAGCAACCGTGAGTACTCATCCAAAGTACTCGCAAGCAAGGATCTACACTACTTATGCATGGGTATATGTGTAAAGGAGCAATATCGGTGGACTGAACTGCAGAATGCCAGAATAAGAGGGGGATAGCTAATCCTGTCGAAGACTACGCTTCTGGCAGCCTCCGTCTTGCAGCATGTAGAAGAGAGTAGATGGTAAGTTCACCAAGTAGCATCGCATAGCATAAATCCTACCCGGCGATCCTCTCCTTGTTGCCCTGTTAGAGAGTGGTCACCGGGTTATATCTGGCACTTGGAAGGGTGTGTTTTATTAAGTATCCGGTTCTAGTTGTCATAAGGTCAAGGTACAACTCCGGGTCGCCTTTTACCGTGGACACGGCTATTCGAATAGATCAACTTCCCTGCAGGGGTGCACCACATTACCCAACACGCTCGATCCCTCTGGCCGGGCACACTTTCCTGGGTCATGTCTGGCCTCGGGGGATCAGCACGTCGCAGCCCCACCTAGGCTCAACAGAGAGGTCAGCACGCCGGTCTAAATCCTATGTGTGCAGGGGTCTGGGCCCATCGCCCATTGCACACCTGCACGTTGCGAACGCGGCCGAAAGCAGACCTAGCCCCCTTAATACAAGCGCGGGCTTACGGTCCAATGCGGCGCGCGCCGCTCAGTCGCTGACGTCAAAAAGAGCTTCGGCTGATACCACGACGCCGGTTACCCATATCTTGTCCCACGTGGCGGTTAGTGCGTATAAGGTCAACGACCCAACTCAGATCAAATACCAAGATCTCGTTAAGCATGTTATTATGAAGTAACCGTAGACGCCAACTAGGGCCAGGCCCACCTCTCACCTAGGTGGTCTCAACCTGCCCTGTCGCTCCGCCACAAAGTAACAGTCGGGGGCCGTCGGGAACCCAGGCCCACCTCTACCGGGTTGGAGCCACCTGCCCCTTTGGCCCCCATCTCCAAACAGTATCATAAGTAATATAACAGTATAAAGTATATAGCATATGCCCGTGATCACCTCCCGAAGTGATCACGGCCCAGTAGTATAGCATGGCAGACGGACAAGAGTGTTGGGCCACTGATGGAACACTAGCATCCTATACTAAGCATTAGGATAGCAGGTAAGGGTAACAACTGTAGCAACAATGACAGGCTATGCAGCAGAATAGGATTAACCGAAAGTAGTAACATGCTACACTACTCTAATGCAAGCAGTAGAGAGAAGGAATAGGCGATATCTGGTGATCAAGGGGGGGGCTTGCCTGGTTGCTCTGGCAAGAAGGAGGGGTCGTCAACAACGTAGTCGGTCGGGGCACCAGCAGCGGTGTTGGTCTCGTAGTCTACCGGAGAGAAGAGGGGGAAGAAACAATGAATACAATGCAAACAGATGCATAACGATGCATGACAAAGCAAACAACGGTGTTAGGTGTGCCCTAACGCGGTAAGAGGTGATACCGGCGAAGGGGGGGAACATCCGGGAAAGTGTCCCCGGTGTTTCGCATTTTTGGACAGATGAACCGGAGGGGGAAAGTTGCGTGTTTGATATCCTAAGCGTGCGTGGCGGATGAACGGGCCACGTACCCGGATTCGTCTCGTCGTTCTGAGCAACATTCATGTACAAAGTTTTTCCATCTGAGCTACGATTTATTTTATATGAATTTTTAAAGTTCTAAATCATTTTCTAAATTATTATTATTAAATTAATTCGAAATTAGTATTATTGCATCAGCATGATGTCAGCAGTCAACAGAGGTGTTGACTGGTCAAACTGACGTGTGGGGTCCGCATGTCATAGGCTGTTTAATTAGCAGGTTAATTAAACAGAGTTAATTAGTTTACCTAATGATTAGGTTAATCTAAACAGAATTAATTAGGTTAATTAATTAATTAATTAGTTTTTTAATATTTATTTTTAAATCTTTTTTTATAAAATGTTCTGGGAGGGTGGGGCCCGGCTGTCATTGGGCCAGGGGCCTTAACGGGCGTCGGGTGCTGGGTGCAGGGCGCAGGCGTCGCCCGAACGGGCGTGGGCGCTGGGCGGGGCAGCGCGGTGGAGCACGCGCACGGGACAAGCTCCGGCGCCCAGCGGCGTCGCGCGCGAGCAGGGAGTGGCTGCGGGCGTGCGGCCATTGGGGCAGCAGCAACAGGGCTACACGGTGGAGGGAGATCAGAGGCAGTAGGGGGGTCGCCGGAGGCAGCAGCAGGTGCGCTGCGGCCTTGCGCGAGGCGGCAGAGACGAGGCCCCGGCGAGGCAGGTGAGGCGAGCGTCGGACACAGGTGGCTGCGGGGCGGAAGCAGGCGACGACGTGGGGAGCAGGGCGGCGTGCGGGCGGAAGCGAGCGCAGTCGCGGGCAGCGGCGAGCATCGTCGGGCCGTGCAGGAAGGAGGCCAGGCCGTGCGAGGAAGAGGCCAGGGCGTGCGGGGCCAGGGCGTGCACAGCCGTGGACGCGGTGACCGTGGGCGCGAGCGAGGCATGTGCGCGGTGAGCGGGGGGGGGGAGCGGAGGGAGGCGCGGCCTCACCGGCGTGCCGGGGAGGCAGCGGGGCTCGAGGGGGAGGACGGGGACGACGAGGCGACGGGGAGGCAGTCCGGCGGGTCGGCGGCGCGGGCTCGTGGAGGCCGTTCGGGGAGGAGGACGAGGACGGCCGAGCGACGGGGTGACGAGCGGCTGCGGCGAGGGACGGCTCCGGCGTACGCGTCGAGCGGTGGGGGCGCATAGGGCTCGGGCGCGGCCGTGGGTTCGTTCCCCCGATCCTGATCTGGATCGGGGAGGGGGGAGAGAGACGTGGGGGAGTGGGTGGGGGGTTGTGCGGTAGCGGCTAGGGTTTGACCGGGGATTGGAGGTTATGGGGGAGTGGGGGTGGCTGGCCTGGGCCTGGCATGGCTAGCAGCTGGGCCGGTTGGCCCAGTGGGGGGGGGGGGTTTCTGTTTTTGTTTTGTTTTCTGTTTTTATTTTTCTTTTCTTTATTTTCCTTTTTCTGTTTTAGCTTTGGCTAATTGTTTGGGCACCAAATGAGTTTTGTAAAATATGACAGCTGGCCCACAAATCACAGCACAATATACCCTACCACCAAAAACAAGTTTGGGGTAAATATCATTTCATATTTATTTTGTAATAATAAAAAGGTTATTAAATAATGTTTTCAGCCACTGTTTGAGGTTTTTTAAGTCACTTATGAAATTTCAATAATGTTGTCTACAATTTTATCATAGCCTCTGACTTATCTACTATTTATTGAACACTTTAGTTTTAATATTTGAAAACTTTTATTTTTTGCTTGATTTTGATTTTGAATTTGAATCGGTTTCGAACTAACGCGAGATTATCAACAATAACCGAGGTGACGTGGCATCGTTAACGTGGGATTACTGTAGCCTAATTATCCGGGCGTCACAGCAACAGTTTTCGAGGGTAGAGTATTCAACCCAAATTTATTGATTCGACACAAGGGGAGCCAAAGAATATTCTCAAGTATAAGCAGTTGAGTTGTCAATTCAACCACAGCTGGATAACTTAATATCTGCAGCAAAGTGTTTAGTAGCAAAGTAGTATGGAAGTAACGGTAACGGTAGCAAAAGTAATATTTTTGGGTTTTGTAGTGATTGTAACAGTAGCAGCGGAAAAGTAAATAAGCAAAGAACAATATATGAAAAGCTCGTAGGCACTGGATTGGTTCTGGAGAATTATGCCGGATGCGGTTCATCATGAAACAGTCATAGCATAGGGTGACACAAAACTAGCTCCGATTCATCAACGTAATGTAGGCATGTATTCCGAATATAGTCATACGTGCTTATGGAAAAGAACTTGCATGACATCTTTTGTCCTACCCTCCCGTGGCAGCGGGGTCCTATTGGAAACTAAGGGATATTAAGGCCTCCTTTTAATAGAGTAACGGACCAAAGCATTAACACATAGTGAATACATGAACTCCTCAAACTACGGTCATCACCGGGAGTGGTCCCGATTATTGTCACCTCAGGGTTGCCGGATCATAACACATAGTAGGTGACTATAGACTTGCAAGATAGGATCAAGAACTCATATATATTCATGAAAACATAATAGGTTCAGATCTGAAATCATGGCACTCGGGCCCTAGTGACAAGCATTAAGCATAGCAAAGTCATAGCAACATCAATCTCAGAACATAATGGATACTAGGGATCAAACCCTAACAAAACTAACTCAATTACATGATAAATCTCATCCAACCCATCACCGTCCAGTAAGCCTATGATGGAATTACTCACGCACGGCGGTGAGCATCATGAAATTGGTGATGGAGGATGGTTGATGATGACGATGGCGACGGATTCCCCTCTCCGGAGCCCCGAACGAACTCCAGATCAGCCCTCCCGAGAGAGTTTAGGGCTTGGCGGCGGCTCCGTATTGTAAAACGCGATGAATCCTTCTCTCTGATTTTTTTCTGCCCAAACACGAATATATGGAGTTGGAGTTGAGGTCGGTGGAGCTCCAGGGGGCCCACGAGGCAGGGGGTGCGCCCTGGGGGGCAGGCGCGCCTCCCACCCTCGTGGACAGGGTGTGGGCCCCCTGGCCTTGATTCTTTCGCCAGTATTTTTTATATTTTCCAAAAATAATCTCCGTGAAGTTTCAGGTCATTCTGAGAACTTTTGTTTCTGCACAAAGATAACACCATGGCAATTCTGTTGAAAATAGCGTCAGTCCGGGTTAGTTCCATTCAAATCATGCAAGTTAGAGTCCAAAACAAGGGCAAAAGTGTTTGGAAAAGTAGATACGACGGAGACGTATCAACTCCCCCAAGCTTGAACCTTTGCTTGTCCTCAAGCTATTCAGTTGATAAACTGAAGGTGATAAAGAAAAACTTTTACAAACTCTGGTTGCTCTTGTTGTTGTAAATATGTAAAGCCAGCATTCAAGTTTTCAACAAAGATTATGACTAACCATATTCACAATAACACTTAGGTCACATGTTTACTCATGTCAATGGCATAATCAACTAGCGAGCAATAATAATAAATCTCGGATGACAACACTTTCTCAAAACAATCATGATATGATATAACAAGATGGTATCTCGCTAGCCCTTTTTGAGACCGCAATACATAAATGCAGAGCACCTTTAAAGATCAAGGACTGACTAAACGTTGTAATTCATGGTAAAATAGATCCAGTCATAGTCATACCCAATATAAATTAATAGTAATGGATGCAAATGACAGCGGTGCTCTCCAGCTGGTGCTTTTTAATAAGAGGGTGATGACTCAACATAAAAGTAAATAGATAGGCCCTTCGCAGAGGGAAGCAGGGATTTGTAGAGGTGCCAGAGCTCGATTTTAAAGCAGAGATAAATAATATTTTGAGCAGCATACTTTCATTGTCAACATAACAACCGAGAGATGGCGATATCTTCCATGCTACACACATTATAGGTGGTTCCCAAACAGAATGGTAAAGTTTATACCCCCCTCCACCAACAAGCATCAATCCATGGCTTGATCGAAACAACGAGTGCCTCCAACTAACAAGAGTCCCGGGGGAGTTTTGTTTGCAATTATTTTGATTTGGTTTGCATAAAGCATGGGACTGGGCATCCCGGTGACCAGCCATTTTCTCGTGAGTGAGGAGCGGAGTCCACTCCTCCTGAGAATAACCCGCCTAGCATGGAAGATACAGACAGCCCTAGTTGATACATGAGCTATTCGAGCATACAAAACAGAATTTCATTTCAAGGTTTATAGTTTGGCACATACAAAGTTACTTGGAACGGCAGGTAGATACCGCATATAGGAAGGTATAGTGGACTCATATGGAATAACTTTGGGGTTTAAGGGATTGGATGCACAAGCAGTATTCCCGCTTAGTACAAGTGAAGGCTAGCAAAAGATTGGGAAGCGACCAACTAGAGAGCGACAACTGTCATGAACATGCATTAAAATTAATAAACCTTGGGTGCAAGCATGAGTAGGATATAATCCACCATGAACATAAATATCGTGGAGGCTATGTTGATTTTGTTTCAACTACATGTGTGAACATGTGCCAAGTCCAGTCACTTGAATCATTCAAAGGAGGATACCACCCTATCATACCACATCACAACCATTTTAATAGCATGTTGGCACGCAAGGTAAACCATTATAAACTCCTAGCTAATTAAGCATGGCATAAGAAACTATAATCTCTAACTGTCATTGCAAACATGTTTATTCATAATAGGCTGAATCAGGAACGATGAACTAATCATATTTGCAAAAACAAGAGAGGTCGAGTTCATACCAGCTTCTCTCATCTCAATCAGTCCATCATATATCGTCATAATTGCCTTTCACTTGCACGACCGAACGGTGTGAATAATAATAATAGTGCATGTGCATTGGACTAAGCTGGAATCTGCGAACATTCAATAAACAAGAGAAGACAAGGCAATATGGGCTCTTGGTTAAATCAACAATAATGCATATAAGATCCAATTCAACAATTTTATTATGGTCTTCTCCTATCGACCCCCAAAGAAAAGAAAAGAAATAAAACTATTTACACGGGAAAGCTCCCAACAAATAAAAGAAGAATGGGAAATATTTTTGGGTTTTCTTTTTAATTATTACTACTACAGCGAGAAAATAAGCTAGCTAAAAGCTACTACTAATTTTTTTGGTTTTCTTAAGGTTTTTCAAACACACAAGAAGAAAGCACAAAAAGGAAAATAAACTAGCATGGATATTACAGTGAAAAACTATGAGCACCGACATCTAGCAATGAGTGTGTGAACATAAATGTAATGTCGGTGAGAAATACATACTCCCCCAAGCTTAGGCTTTTGGCATAAGTTGGTCTATGGCTACGGCTGGCCTGGTGGATACCCGAAGTTGTAACTGGGGTCGTACTGAGATGAAGCCTCGGGTTGCCACTGGTTGGCAACCTCCTCCGGATCCCACCGGTAAACAGACTGGTGTGGGGGGACAAATTGTGGTTCAGGATCTGGCTCTGCAGCTGATGTGGGGTTCCAGTAAGCGTGAATGGCCTCCAACGGAACAAGGTACTCGCCTGGAGATAAATCAAACAAGGAAGGAGCAGGCAAGGTAATAGTCTCAGGGTGATTTTTATCAAATAACAGTCTATAGTTAAGCTCCTTTTTCCTGTTCTTAACAATGAAATCATGTGCAACCATACTCTTGTAATCTAGAAGAACAGTAGGCAACAATTTTTCTTCCATCTCATAATGCCTAATAGGTATATTAAAGTATGCAGCTAGGCGCGAGGCAAAGATGCCTCCCAAGATGGAGCCCTTAGTACGGTTAAGATTTAACCGCTTTGCAACAATAGCGCCCATACTACATGAGTCATCACGAAACAAGGCATGGCACAAAATAACAATATCAGGGGCACTTAGGTTGCCACAGTTTCCGTGACCAATTAAGCATCTACTAGCAAATAATGCAAAGTAACGTAAAACAGGAAAATGTATGATATTAATTCTTGCATCGGAAACTTTCCTAGTTTCCCCTACAGCAATTGTATCAATAAACCCCTCCACATCGTCACGATGTGGTTCCTCTACGCTACCCGAAAAGGGCAGCTTGCAAACCTCACAAAATTTAGAGAGGGGCATCTCCTTATATTCATCATATAAATAAAAATCCACCGAAGGTGGTGACCTCCTAGCATGGAAATGAAAATTTTGCACAAAGATATTAGTGAGTAAGAGATACTGTTCGCGTTGGTCGCGGAGGAAGTCGGCGAGGCCTGCATTATCAGCCAACTCGTAAAAATCATCAATAAATCCCGGCTGCTCTCAAGAAATCATCACAAGGCCATTCACACGGCCGAACTTCCGCGGTGCGAGGGAGATTATATTTGGGCCTCTCTTCTTCTTCACTTTGCTTATCCTTCGAGCTTCGGTTCGAAGAACCCCTCAAAAATCTCTTCATCATTTTCTGAAATTTCTGAAATTTTTAGTAACTTCAAATAAAAGTGAACCAAACTCAACGAAATTGATAGCAACTACTCCTACAAGTGCCGAGAGACTATATCATGCATTAGAACTACTTGGAACCATATAATGACATGCAAGGTCAAGAACATGGTCACCTAGGCAGCACAAATTTGCAATGAATAAAGCACTAGAACAAAAACTAATTGGACCATTAGAGGAGTCACATACCAAGGAACAATCCCCCAAAGCAGTTTTGTGAGAGGTGCTTTGAGCAAGGAGATCGAAAATCGCAGCAAAATGAGCTAGAACTCGTGCTTGAGCTGGTTGGTGATTTTTTTGGGAGGAAGGAGTGTGTGGGGGCTAGGATAAGTGGAGGGGAGCCACCATGGGCCCACGAGGCAGGGGGCGCGCCCTGGACCCTCGTGGGCAGGTGCGTGCTCCCCTGCTGTGTTTTCAGTGCCAGATATTCTCAAATATTCCAGAAAAAATCATATTTCAATTTCGGGGCATTTGGAGAACTTTTATTTTCGGGGTATATTTTTTTATTGCACGGATAATTCAGAAAACTGACAGAAAATACTATTTTTTACTTTATTTATTCTAAATAACAGAAAGTAAAAGGAGGGTACAGAAGGTTGTGCTTTCTAACTTCATCCATCTCATTCTCATCAAAAGGAATCCACTAACAAGGTTGATCAAGTCTTGTTAACAAACTCATTCCGAATAACATGGAACCGGAGAAATTTCGGATAACACTATGTTACCTCAACGGGGATATGCACATCCCCAATAATAAGAATATCATATTTCTTCTTGACAGTAGGAAGAGGAAATTCAAAACCTCCAAAAATAATCGATGGAAATTTTCCAATAGAGTTTATACTATGAACTTGAGGTTGTTTCCTCAGAAAGTGTACCGTATGCTCATTACCATTAACATGAAAAGTGACATTGCCTTTGTTGCAATCAATAACAGCCCCTGCAGTATTCAAAAAGGGTCTTCCAAGAATAATAGACATACTATTGTCCTCGGGAATATCAAGAATAACAAAGTCCGTTAAAATAGTAACATTTGCAACCACAACAGGCACATCTTCACAAATGCCGACAGGTATAGCAGTTGATTTATCAGCCATTTGCAGAGATATTTCAGTAGGTGTCAACTTATTCAAATCAAGTCTACGATATAAAGAGAGAGGCATAACACTAACACAAGCTCTAAGATCACATAAAGCAGTTCTAACATAATTCGTTTTAATGGAGCATCGTATAGTGGGTACTCCTGGATCTCCTAACTTATTTGGTATTCCACCCTTAAAAGTACAATTAGCAAGCATGGTGGAAATTTCAGCTTTCGGTGTCTTTCTTTTATTTGTAACAAATATCTTTCATATACTTAGCATAAGGATTCATTTTGAGCATATCAGTTAAACGCATACGCATAAAGATAGGTCTAATCATTTCAGCAAAGTGCTCAAAATCCTCATCATCCTTTTTCTTAGATGGTTTGGGAGGAAAAGGCATGGGTTTCTGAACCCATGGTTCTCTTTCTTTACCATGCTTCCTAGCAACAAAGTCTCTCTTATCATAACGTTGATTCTTTGATTGTGGGTTATCAAGATCAACAGCAGGTTCAGTTTCTACATCATTATCATTGCTAGGTTGAGCATCAACATGAACATTATCATTAACATTATCACTAAGTTCATGTTCATCACCAGATTGTGTTTCAGCATCAGAAATAGAAATATCATTGGGATTCTCAGGTGTGTCTACAACAGGTTCACTAGAAGCATGCAAAGTCCTATCATTTTTCTTTTTCTTCTTCTTAGAAGGACTAGGTGCATCAATATTATTTCTCTGAGAATCCTGCTCAATTCTCTTAGGGTGACCTTCAGGGTACAAAGGTTCCTGAGTCACTTTACCCCCTCTAGTTGCAACTCTAACAGCATAGTCATTATTCTTACTATTCAATTCATTGAGCAAATCATTCTAAGCTTTAAGTACTTGTTCTACTTGAGTGGTAACCATAGAAGCATGTTTACTAATGAGTTTAAGTTCATCTTGAACTCTAGACATATAATCACTCAAGTGTTCAATCATATAAGCATTGTGTTTTAATTCTCTACCAAAATAAGCATTGAAGTTTTCTTGCTTAACCATAAAGTTATCAAACTCATCCAAACATTGGCTAACAAACTTAGTAGGAGGGATTTCAGCTTTATCATATCTATAGAGAGAATTTACCTTTACTACCTGTGTCGGGTTATCAAGACCATGTGTTTCTTCAACAGGCGGTAAATTAAGACCATGTGTTTCTTCAACAGGCGGTAAATTAAGACCATGTATTTCTTCAACAGGAGGTAAATTCTTAACATCTTCAGCTTTTATACCTTTTTCTTTCATAAATTTCTTTGCCTCTTGCATATCTTCAGGACTGAGAAATAGAACACCCCTTTGCTTCGGAGTTGGCTTAGGAGTTGGTTCAGTAAGTGTCCAATTATTTTCATTCATCAACATATTATTCAATAGAATTTCAGCTTGATCAACAGTTCTTTCCCTGAAAACACAACCCGCAATACTATCCAGGTGGTCTCTGGAAGCATCGGTTAGTCCATTATAAAAGATATCAAGTATTTCATTTTTCTTAAGAGGATGATCAGGCAAAGCATTAAGTAATTGGAGAAGCCTCCCCCAAGCTTGTGGGAGACTCTCTTCTTTAATTTGCACAAAATTATATATTTCCCTTAAAGCAGCTTGTTTCTTATGAGCAGGGAAATATTTAGCAGAGAAGTAATAAATCATATCGTGGGGACAACGCACACAACCAGGATCAAGAGAATTAAACCATGTCTTAGCATCACCCTTTAATGAGAACGGAAATATTTAAGGATATAATAGTAGCGAGTTTTCTCATCATTAGTGAACAGGGTGGCTATATCATTTAATTTAGTAAGATGTGCCACAACAGTTTCAGATTCATAGCCATAGAAAGGATCAGATTCAACCAAAGTAATTATATCAGGGTCGACAGAGAATTCATAATCCTTATCAGTAACAAAGATAGGTGAAGTAGCATAAGCAGGATCATATTTCATTCTAGCATTCAGAGATTTTTGTTTCAGCTTAGCTAATAATTTCTTAAGATCACTTCTATCATTGCAAGCAAGAAAGTCTCTAGCAGTTTCTTCATCCATAACATAACCCTCAGGCACAACAGGCAATTCATATCTAGGGGGAGAATCTTCATCATCACTTTGATCAATATTATCAGTTTCAATAATTTCATTCTCTCTAGCCCTAGGAAGTTGTTCATCAAGAAATTCACCAAGTGGCACAGCAGTATCAAGCATAGAAGTAGTTTCGTCATAAGTATCATGCATAGCAGAAGTGGCATCATCAATAACATGCGACATATCAGAATTAATAGCAGAAGCAGGTTTAGGTGTCGCAAGTTTACTCAAAACAGAAGGTGAATCAAGTGCAGAGCTAGATGGCAGTTCCTTACCTCCCCTCGTAGTTGAGGGATAAATTTTAGTTTTCTCGTCTTTCAAGTTCTTCATAGTGACCAGCAGATATAAATCCCAAGTGACTCAAAGAATAAAGCTATGCTCCCCGGCAACGACGCCAGAAAATAGTCTTGATCAGCCACAAGTATAGGGGATCGCAACAGTTTTCGAGGGTAGAGTATTCAACACAAATTTATTGATTCCATACAAGGGCAGCCAAAGAATATTCTCAAGTATTAGTAGTTGAGTTGTCAATTCAACCACACCTGGATAACTTAATATCTACAACAAAGTGTTTAGTAGCAAACTAGTATGGAAGTAACGGTAGCAAAAGTAATATTTTTGGGTTTTGTAGTGATTGTAACAGTAGCAGCGGAAAAGTAAATAAGCGAAGAACAATATATGAAAAGCTCATAGGCATTGGATCGGTGATGGAGAATTATGCCGGATGCGGTTCATCATGTAACAGTCATAACATAGGGTGACACAGAACTAGCTCCAATTCATCAATGTAATGTAGGCATGTATTCCGAATATAGTCATACGTGCTTATGGAAACGAACTTGCATGACATCTTTTGTCCTACCCTCCCGTGGCAGCGGGGTCCTATTGGAAACTACAGGATATTAAGGCCTCCTTTTAATAGAGTACCGGACCAAAGCATTAACACATAGTGAATACATGAACTCCTCAAACTCCGGTCATCACCGGGAGTGGTCCCGATTATTGTCACTTCGGGGTTGCCGGATCATAACACATAGTAGGTGACTATAGACTTGCAAGATAGGATCAAGAACTCACATATATTCATGAAAACATAATAGGTTTAGATCTAAAATCATGGCACTCAGGCCCTAGTGACAAGCATTAAGCATAGCAAAGTCATAGCAACATCAATCTCAGAACATAATGGATACTAGGGATCAAACCCTAACAAAACTAACTCGATTACATGATAAATCTCATCCAACCCATCACAGTCCAGCAAGCCTACGATGGAATTACTCACGCACGGCGGTGAGCATCATGAAATTGGTGATGGAGGATGGTTGATGATGACGATGGTGACGGATTCCCCTCTCCGGAGCCCCGAACAGACTCCACATCAGCCCTCTCGAGAGAGTTTAGGGCTTGGTGGCGGCTCCGTATCGTAAAACGCGATGAATCCTTCTCTCTGATTTTTTCTCCCCGAACACGAATATATGGAGTTGGAGTTGAGGTCGGTGGAGCTCCAGGGGGCCCACGAGGCAGGGGGCGCGCCCTGGGGGGGCAGGCGCGCCTCCCACCCTCGTGGACAGGGTGTGGCCCCCCGGCCTTGATTCTTTCGCCAGTATTTTTTATATTTTCCAAAAATAATCTCCGTGAAGTTTCAGGTTATTTCGAGAACTTTTGTTTCTGCACAAAGATAACACCATGGCAATTCTGCTGAAAACAGCGTCAGTCCGGGTTAGTTCCATTCAAATCATGCAAGTTAGAGTCTAAAACAAGGGCAAAATTGTTTGGAAAAGTAGATACGACAGAGACGTATCACGGCGACCGGGATCGAGGTCCTTGAGAAGGCGCTGGCCGAGGCCAAGGAGAAAGCTGCCAAGGAACAAGCCGCTCGTGAGAAGCACGAGGCCAGGCTTGATGAGGTCCAGCAGGAACTCCAGGATGCCGTGAAGAAGTGCGATTCCTTGGAACGCGATGTTTCGACTCGAGAGACCGGACTCGCCGAGGCTCGCCAAAGCGCACAAGAGGCCCAGGCCGAAGCCCAAAGCGCTCTCTAGGAGATCCAACAGGCCAAGAAGATTGCCGCGGGTAAGGATTTTATTATACAAAGAAAATATGTGAGGAAGAGGTATCTCTTACTGACCCGGATTTGGAGTTCTCCAGGGGTGTTTGCGGATCTGCCGCGCAGCATTTCTGACGCTGCCGAATTCTTCCGAGCCGAAGAGGGGAGCTGGACGGAGAAGCTGTTCTGGTTGCAATACCTTGCGCCAGAACATCCGGTGCCCTTTAGCGACCAGCTAAAATAGCTGGTCGAGCTGCATAGGGTGGCCGAACTAGCCATGAAGGATTTAATAATCCGGCTGTGGCCTGCCGAAGCTATACCCAGCAGCTACTTCGGGCTCGTGAAGCGGCTGGTCAATGCCTGCCCCCGGCTTGACGCCATCAAGCGGTCGATCTGTATTGAAGGTGCGCGGATTGCCTTTGCCCGTGTCAAGATGCAGTCGGCGAAGATGAACGCCGTCACGGTCGCAACCGGGGGACCGCCCGCGGGCAAGGAGCACCGCACGCCAGAGCGATATTTTAGCGATGTCCTGGAGGGATCCCGCATTGTGGCGGAGCAATGTGTGAAGGATGTAATCTTTGAATGAATATATTCATATTGTCTCGCCCTATATTATGAAACAAGTTCGGCTATGTAATATAATGTCTGTTTAATATTTTACCTCCTGTGCGACCGTGTGTATGAAATGCTGAGAGTTGGCCAATCGTCGGCTTCAGCCCCCACGTAGATAGTACGGGGGTGTTCGGGATGGAATCTAAACACTCTTGATCCAATTGTTTGGTCCTTGAAGGAGGTGTTTAGGGCAACGAACCAGGCAATCGGACTATGCGGCTTTAGCACCCTCACTTAGCCATAGGAGTTTGACAATAAAAGTATAGGCGCAATCCCTAGTATCTGAACTAGGATGCTGTAAACACCTGATCGGGTAAGTACCGATCCCTCGCGTAATGCGGAAAAAATCTCTAAAGATTTGAGACCTCTGAAGAGCTAACCGGCTCTCGCCGCATCATGACAGTCAGTTTTCGGCTTTCTCTACTGAGGTGCTCATCCGGGTAAACCAGGGCACAATCACAGTAGTTCTCCCTTTACTGCCCTAGCCGATATAACGGAACGTAAGGTAGCAAGCACAGGAGCCGGGCAACCCAACTATTGACCAAAGACATGATTCGGAGCCAATGCATATAGTGCTAAATTCGGGGTGCCGAACTATACTGTAAAAAGTGTTCGGAATTTTTTGCCGTATTGTGGGGCGCTATGAAGCTCCTGGCAAATTGAAACGTACCAAAGTGTACGGGTGCTATCTGATAAAGTTATCAATAGAAAAGGATAACAGGAAAGAAGAAACGGTAGTAGGGTAGGGCCGCAGAATTTGGGCCGCAAACTGTTTTCCTTATAATTTGGTTAATACGTCAAAGCGCATTCATACAAATAGTGCAATAAGCAAAAGACTATTTAACATGCCACAACCAAGGGAGAGCTACGTGTGGGTCCTGGAAACAGGTAGAGTGATCGTTAAAGAGACCACCCAGAAATTCCCCTATACGTCCATGCTTACTGCCGTCTTGGTGTATTTATCCTTCAAAAGGAACTGTGATCAGGTCATCCAGGAAGGCCTGTGGAAAAGAAACCTGAAAAGGAGAAAAAGGAAACGGTGAAAGTATGTGTGTCCGGGGGCAGTCGAGCCGTATTGTGGATCACAAGCTAGTTATGCCTCCGTCTATGCCCATGGTATTTTGAGTGCGTAGTTATGTACGCATGGTACGAATGCCGCCACTTGATCGGGACTGGGACGGAGGCCGGATTGCTAGTCGAGCTCTTGACGAGCCGAGCTGTCCTGCTGCAGAACAGTCCGGACTCTCTTGACAGTGCCCGGGAGCTCGGCCGCCGAATTAAGGTTCTGCTTGAAAAGGGCGCTCTGTACTTCTGCTGCTAAGGCAACGATGTGCTCGTCGGTGCGGAGGGAGCGTTCCGTGTTTCCATTGACTGTTATGACGCCGCGTGGTCCGGGCATCTTGAGCTTGAGATAAGCATAGTGTGGCACCGCGTTGAATCGAGCAAATGCGGTTCGTCCAAGCAGTGCGTGATAGCCGCTGCGAAAGGGGACGATATCGAAGATCAACTCTTCGCTTCGGAAGTTGTCCGGAGATCCGAAGACAACCTCTAGGGTGATTGAGCCCGTACAGCGGGCCTCTACGCCTGGTATGACTCCTTTAAAGGTAGTCTTTGTGGGCTTAATTCTTCTGGGATTAATGCCCATTTTGCGCGCTGTATCCTGATAGAGCAGGTTCAGGCTGCTACCACCGTCCATGAGGACTCGCGTGAGGTGGAATCCATGAATGATGGGGTCGAAGACCAGTGCGGCTGAACCGCCATGATGGATACTGGTCGGATGGTCCCTGCGATCAAAAGTGATCGGGCAGGAAGACCATGGATTGAACTTTGGGGCGACTGGCTCCATCGCATAGACGTCCCTGAGCGCGCGCTTGCGTTCCCTCTTGGGGATATGGGTAGCGTATATCATGTTCACCGTTTTAACTTGGGGAGGGAACTTCTTCTATCCTCCTGTGTTCGGTGGCCGGGGCTCCTCGTCATCGTCCTCGCTTTGGGATCCTTTCTCCTTGTTTTCGTCATTTAACTTGCCTGCCTGTTTGAAAACCCAACAGTCTCTGTTGGTATGATTGGCTGGTTTATCCGGAGTTCCGTGGATTTGGCATGGACGATCGAGTATGCGGTCTAGGCTGGATGGGCCCGAATTGTTCCTATTGTATGGCTTCTTTCGCTGACCGGACTTGGAGCCACTAAATCCGGCGTTGACCGCCATGTCATCGGTATTGTTGCCATTGTTTCGACGTTTATGTCTGTTGTGTCAGGGCTTGCCATTGCTGTCCTTGGCTTCGGAGGTGCCAGGTTCACTTGCGTTATTATTACAACGGGCTAGCCAACTATCTTCGCCAGCACAAAAGCGGGTCATAAGTGCCATAAGGGCTGCCATGGACTTCGGCTTTTCCTGCCCGAGATGTCGGGCGAGCCATTCGTCGCGGATGCTATGCTTAAAGGCCGCCAGGGCTTCGGCATCCGGACGGTCGACGATCTGGTTCTTTTTAGTTAAGAACCTAGTCCAGAATTTCCTGGCTGACTCTCTGGGCTGTTGGACTATATGACTTAAGTCGTCTGCATCCGGAGGTCGGACATATGTTCCTTGGAAGTTGTCAAGGAAGGCTTCTTCCAAGTCTTCCCAGCTGCCAATGGAGTTTTCGGGCAGACTATTCAACCAGTACCGGGCTGGTCCTTTGAGTTTTAGTGGAAGATATTTGATGGCATGGAGATCATCACCACTGGACATATGAATATGGAGAAGGAAATCCCCGATCCATACCGCGGGGTCTGTTGTCCCATCATATGATTTGATGTTTACGGGTTTAAACCCTTCTGGGAATTCGTGATCCATCACCTCGTCAGTGAAGCAAAGGGGGTGTGCGGCGCCTCTGTATCGGGCCACGTCGAGACGTAGCTCGGATGTAGTCCGTCTGCGGTTCTCGGCCCGGGCGATAGTATGATTGTTTTGTCCGGCTAGATAGCCGTTGTCGCGTGTCGGGGTGCGCCCCCGTGATCCATAGATCGATCTATTTTGACCTGCTCTACTGTCCAAGCCCTGCCGCAGGTCGTAGGTATGTCCCCGAGCTGTTTTATCTCTGCCTTTACGGTGAGGTGGAGCAGGCTGGTGTTCGGCTTGAGTTGCCGCTTTGTCCCGACCACCTCGTGGTCGGTCAGCCGCATTGCAAAATGATGGTACGGGTCCAGTGCCTCATCATCGAACTGAGGTAGCAATTTACGCTTTGGGTAACTTTTGGCTGGGCGCTTGAGGCCGTATTCCTCAGCTGCTAGGACATCAGTCCATCTATCGTTGAGCAGATCTTGATCAGCTTGAAGCTGCTGCTGTTTCCTTTTCATGCTCCTTGCAGTGGCTTTTAGCCGGCGCTTAAAGCGCTCCTTCTCAAGAGGTTCCTCTGGCATGATAAAATCCTCGTTGCTGAGGCTCACCTCCTCCTCGCAGAGCGGAAGATAGTTACTGTCCTCCGAGTCTTCGTGTATGGCCTGTTCATCAGGGCTAACTTGCCCATCTTCCCGTTCGTCCTGTTCAGAAGTTGCATCAACGGGGTCTTCATTGTCTTCGGCACCGTCCGGAGTGTTATCTTCTCCTGTCCCGGTGTTGCTGTCTTTGCTGTGGTGTGATTTAGAACGGCGCCGCTGACGCCGGTGTTTTGGTTGTATCTCAGGAGGTTTATCCTCAACTGGATCTTCCTTGTCATCGCCGCTATTCTCTTTTGGTGCATCCACCATGTATACGTCATACGAGGAAGTGGCCGTCCAACGTCCGGTAAATGGCGGATTTTGGGCCTCTTCTTCTCCGGCACCGTCGTCCATATCGCCGATGTCTTTGGAGCCGTAATCGAGCGTGTCGGTTAAGTCCTCGACAGTTGCTATGAAGTGGGCGGTGGGTGGGAGAAGAAATTCTCCGTCATCAGCCTCCAGTTCGAACCGGATATAATTCGGCTGTGAGTCCCCCGCTAAGGATAGATTTTTTAATGAGTTTAGCACATCGCCCAAGGGCGAGTGCCGGAAGATGTCCACGGAGCTGAATTCGACGATCGATGACCGATCAAGCTCGATGTACGCGGACGCACAAGGTTCGGAACCTGTAGCCGGAGACGAGTCCATGGTTCCGGTGACACAGATGTCACATGAAGTTAGGTCTGTGTGCGGCTCCAACGCCGCTGAGTCTGTGGCTTCCGCAGCGGGGTTGTGCTTCCCGTCCTCGGATGGCGCGATCTTCTCCGGATCTAAGGCCAGAGCAGTTACAGGCGTTATTTCCTGGGTGTGGTCCGATGACAGATTTATGTCATGTTCATCGTGGTGGCAGGGAGCGGCTGCCGTGGTCTCGAATCCGTCGAAGATCAAGTCTCCGCGGATATCCGTGACATAGTTCAAGCTTCCAAATCTGACCTGATGGCCAGGGGCGTAGCTTTCGATCTGCTCCAGATGGCCAAGCGAGTTGGCCCGCAGTGCAAAGCCACTAAATACAAAGATTTTTTCGGGGGGGGGGGGAAGACTTCCCCTTGGACAACATCGTTATAGATGATTGAAGGAGCCATCAAACCTTTTGACGACGGCACAGTGGAACTCTCAATGAAAGCACCAATGTCGGTGTCAAAACCGGCGGATCTCGGGTAGGGGGTCCCGAACTGTGCGTCTAGGGTTGATGGTAACAGGAGACAGGGACACAATGTTTACCCAGGTTCGGGCCCTCTCTATGGAGGTAATACCCTACTTCCTGCTTGATTGATCTTGATGAATATGATTATTACAAGTGTTGATCTACCACGAGATCGTAATGGTTAAAACCCTAGAAGTCTAGCCTGTATGACTATGGTTATGATTATCTATCCTCTACGGACTAAGCCCTCCAGTTTATATAGACACCGAAGAGGACTAGGGCTGTACAAAGTCGGTTACAGAGAAAGGAATCTTCATATTTGGACGCCAAGCTTGCCTTCCACGCCAAGGAGAGTCCCATCCGGACACGGGAGAAAGTCTTCGGTCTTTGTATCCTCACAGCCCATTAGTCGGGCCCATGTCCAACAGGCCGGACGCCCGAGGACCCCTTAGTCCAGGACTCCCTCACCCAGCTTCCGCCATAGTGAGAATAGTCTTCCGCAGGAGGACGTCCCGCGTGTGCACCCGCGCCATGGTGAGCAGCCAACAGAAGAAGATCCTCGCATTGTGTTCATTCCAAATCTCTCAAGCCACAAGCATGTTGAGTGAAGCCATAGCCTTTTGGCAAGCGAGGCCATCATGCACAATGCCATACCATCAAGATTTGGCGCCCAGGAAGCCATGCCAAACGTCCTTGTAGCTGAAGCTAGTCTCTTAAACATGCACCCCCACCTTAATGGAGAATCTGAACTTGAAGAGGAGGTGTGGCGCCGACTCCAATACTTGGTTAAGAAGTGGGCAGTTGCCGCAATTTGTCCAACCCCGCCTCGTGAGGCGATCGGCCATCCGCAATTATTCTGCATGACCAGCCAAGCAAAAAACATACACTTGGGCGGCGCCCAATTCTTCCATATTGTGGTTTTGAAGCTCCTTGTCGTGGCACCAATGAGGTTCCACCTATATGCCAAGGCCATGGAATAGTGACCCAAGGCAGTTAACTTCCAAGTAATGGTGTCAGTTGTCACGAAGATTGGGACAGAAGTGTCCAAAGCAAAGTGAATTACTGGATGTGCAACACCGTGGGTCCATTTGACAAACTGATTTGGTCCACCCAGGCTCATCATTTGTTGCTTTTGGATATGTCAATAATAAGAGATACAATGTGCTTTGGCCTTAGTCCCTCCAGCCAAGCCAATTCTGAGAAGCCCGCCTTGTTTCCATCTCCAACGACGAGCTTAGTAAGCCCATGAAACACGTCCATATCCTCCCCGTCGCATGGGTTCCGGTGCCAACCCACAGTTTTTGCCGGCGCTTCCTTCAAGCCACGACCATCCCAGGTGGTGCGGCGAGCAACTTGTCAAGGTGCAAGATCCCAAGGATCCAAAGTTGACGGGGCGGCACACCGCCAGCAAAATAACTTTGCACTTGGCACCAGAGACTTTGTTGGAGCCGGCCCAAAAGAATGCCCTACAGATCTTTTTAATGGCTTGTAACATCCCCACCGTTGTGACGAGCGATGTGGTGTGGTAGATTCTGATGGCGATGAGGGCCAACTTGACCTAGGCAGTATGGCCCGCCATTGTGTAGTGTTTTCCTTACGGGGGTGGGAGGGGGGTGGGGGCAACTTGCCAGCGAATTGGTCCTCGAGATGCTGGAATTGGATCCGCATTAGCCGCTTGACCGATAGGGGTAGCCCCTGGCGCATTAGAAAGGCCAATCTCACAACCGGGAGGGTTTGCATGATATCCTCAACATCCAAGCCACCGCAAAGAAGGTTTTTTCAAAGTTCGTAACAAGCCTGACGACCTCCCCAAAGCTCTGGAGAAAGTTGGAGACTGTCTGAATGTCTTCTTTGGTAGGCACAACAAAAATGGCAGGGTCATCCGCTTGGAGCGAAGTCAGAAATTGCCCACCCTCCGTCCCAAGTCGTGGAGGAGTCCCTGCTCGATGGCCAGCTGTAGCACTCGTTGGAGGTGGTCGATGGCGACGACGAAGAGCAACTGGAGGGAGGTTATCCCTGCCGGAGGCCGCGGTTGTGCCTTCCTCAGGGACGCCATTGAGAAGGGCACAATATGTTTTGGCTAGAGAAGGGCGGAAATCCAGTCGTGGTACCACAGGGGAACCCACACGTCTAAAGAAGGTCGAAGATGTAGTTCCAATGCACGAAGTAGAACACCTTCTTGATGTCAAGATTTTGGAGAAGAGGCGGTTTCTTTCACCTATGGAGCCAACACACATAGTTCCTCACAAACATGAAGTTGTCTTGGATGCTCCGACATTTGAGGAAGGCACTTTGCGCATTGGGGACCAAGTCATTCATGTGTGGAGCAAGCCTTTTCCCTCCTTTGGTAGGAGGACAATGTTCACCGAATCAAACCATGTTTGCATTCCCCCTAGTGCAAATTATCAATGCAGGCACATTACTTCTTCCTAGCCCTCTCGAGCACCGCAAGGGTGATGAAATGCCGCTTAAACCTTGTCCTAATATCTCTCTGAGCCAACAAGACTAGTTGTTGCTCCATAGCAATATCAAATCGAAGGATGACCTCAAGGTCCATGTGTAGCTAGACCTTGTGGTTGGAGAATATAGACTCGCTCCACAGCTTATGGCGCCAGACCATGCACTACAATTTGTGGAACATATGCTGTCAAGGCTCGGTGTGGACAGATGGCTCGTTCCACGTGTTTTGCACAAACCTCAGAGAACCATGACATGTGTAGCCAGAAGCTCTCTAATCTGAAGGATCGAGGTCTCTTCGGACACAGATGCTAGCAACAAGTAAGGGCAGTGGTCCAAGAGGGATGAAGAGAGTGAGTGCATGATGTGATCACCAAATATTCAGCCGAAGATGGTTGATGTTCTTGTTATTCTTGTCCCGAGCATGGAGAATTTAGTTGAAGTCGCCAAGGGCGAGCCACCTCTCGCCTCGAGCTGGCTTTCGAGCCCAGATTTCCGCAAATAACTCATCTTTTCTTGAGTTGCCAGTAGGGCCATTCGCATACATGATGATCATAAGGGACGGCGATCCCCCCTTGCCATGTTGGGGGAACTAATTAAGCTTTGCAATGTAAAGAAACCTTGATTCAGTACGAGTTTTTGTGGATTGGTAGTTTCTCATTCTGAAAACTTATGCGATCAGACATTGAATTCTCATATTTTTCACGGATAGTGACTTCTGTTTCTTACCATATAAGCAAGGATATTAGTACCAAGCAAAATATTTATTCCATCTCTTAATTAAAAGATATGAAAAATTTGTTCAATACTACATTACTACTTATCATACATATAAATATATTCCTTGATTAAAAGATATGCAAAGATATCTTATGCACATTGGATTCTAATGTTTATATCAAACAGTAAATTTGTGTGTTTCTTAAAAGATATGTAATGATCATTTTAGCCCCATATATTTATTCCATTGTTGGAAGATATTACATATTAAATAGGCGAAAATCCAAATCGGTGCCCAGGCTCATCTGCTCCTGGTCAGAAAAAAATTCAAAACAAATACTAGAAAAATTCAATAAATCCAATTTTTTTTGGTGTGATACGTGAGGTCCGCTCCAAATTTCAACTCATTTGGATATCTGAGCAGCTCTCGGCAAAAAAGACAAATCGGGTCAAAACAGTGCGTGAACAGTATACATTTTGACAGACCCCGATTTTGTCTTTTTTGCAGAGAGCTGCTCAAATGTCCAAATGAGTTGAGATTTGCAGAGAACCTCACGCATCAAATTATCTACCACCCAAAAAAATGGAATTTTTTGAATTTTTCTAGTATTTGTTTTGATTTGTTTCGTCAGCGCGGGTGCAGCTGAGCCCGGGAGCAGAAACGCCGCACTCAAAGTTCAATACCAAGTTTAAAACATTACAATAAAAAATAATCCATATGATTTAATTTGTCAAATATTAGCTTTCTAATTCATCGCACAAGCTCTACCGAAAGGAACTCCCATGTTCAGTTTTTGTCAAAAAAAAACTTTCTATCTTTATATCTTTGTTGAGCTAGCAGCCATTTAAAAGAAAAACCTTGGACCATAGTCTTTACATATCATGTTGGCCATGGCCAATTTTTATTAAGAAAAGAAATATTACTCATGGAATGTGTCCGCCATAGGAGGGAGGGATGTCAAAATTTTCGATAACATATCCTCTTGGTTTAGAGGTGCCATATAATATTTTTATTGAGTTAGCCAGATGAGGCATTCATTTGAAATTACCAAGAAAGGACAGTCTAAACCATGTGTAGAAAAAAAGAGTAAACAATGACCTTCAAAAATATACTAAATATTTATCTAAATTCATTGCGCTAACTGTACTAGTTGCAATGGCCCAAACAAATGAACAATAGCGCACACATTCCATGAATTATAAGCCAAAGAAATCCCTCATAAAAAGAAGCCAAATATATTCCTCTTAGAAAAAGAAGGCGGTTTTTTTTGGCAGCTCAAGTTTGAAGTAGAAGAATTTTTTTTATCAACACTAGTGCTACATAGGTAGAAAATGCTACCAGGAGCAAAGCCTTTCTACAACATGAGTACATTTATTTGAACAGTGGGTTGTCTGAATCATACCTTATATATCTTGAGTGAGATTCTTGTTTGCCCATGTGGTAGCTCTAGGCTATCTCCGGGCGTAATAGGAGCCCCATTTACAGGCACAAAGCCTAGACAATTCAAGTTATAGCATCCGGTCTCATCCTCCCCATCAGCCTACCAGTAAATTTACAACATTATACACATATTAAACACACACATTTAAGTAGACATGGAGCAGATTTAGTGCAGTACCGTCCAAAATACGAAAAAATGTGTTTTGCTATCACCATAGATGTCTGGATTGACCTGTTATGGAAATTAGTTAATTTCTTGCTGCTAATAGTGATCGCATATGTTAAAGTTGTGATAATATATATTATTCCGAACCTCCCATCCAGACATAATTTTGTTGACGTTGTCGCTTTCACCATTTCCTTTATTTATTACCCAGATTTGGGCTGAACTTCATTCACCCTTAACCAAGTTTGGAAAACCATATACATCAAAAGTGGCCATAGCACCAGTATATTGGTTTCCAGCGGCTTGGTACGATTCATATGCTGCAAGTTGCATATAATCACTTTTAAATTTGTTTAACCTGGGTGCATGCACATATATTGATAAATTTAACTTGTACTCCTCCTCCATCCGGAATTACTCGTCGAAGAAATAGATGTATCTAGACATATTTTAGTTTTAGATTTATCCATTTCCACGACAAGTAATTCCGGATGGAGGTAGTATTTTGTAGGCCCAACCTTTATGAATAGGAATATAAAGTTGTAAGAAATTTCCAATCCATGTATCCAAAACTATATCACAACAAAATAGAATTGACCAAAAAACTATTATGTACAACTTTATTTTACTATATGAAAAAGAGTTTTGCTTCGGTACACCCCCTTAAAAGTTTGCACGAATCTTAAGTTATTTAAAAGGCTATCACCATATTACCTTGCAGATTAAACAAATTGAATAGATTGATTTGGATAAAAAGACTATATTATCCTCTTTTTTGTTGAAGTGATACCTTCTAATCTTCACCTTTAATCTGCATCGAAATCCGTAAACTTTTGTAGGGGTGTGTACCGAAGCAAAGTTCTATGAAAAATCCAAAAATCCCCAAAAGGGCTTAAACTAAAGCAACAGAATATGATATTAACTTTAAAGAAATCGTACAGATTTGACCAGAAATAGGGGCCATACATATGCCGCAAGTAAATGCTCGATACACGTTTGGTGCAAAAAGACCGATACGAGTCACTATAGGATGCATCTATAGTATATATAATCTTCTTGGCATGACATGCGTTATGTAAATCTGCATACCCATGAAGAAAATTTGTACAAAAAAATCAGTAAGAGAAATAGAAGCTTACATGAACAACTTGTCTCGGTCTTGGCCGGATTGACATCATTTCAGCATCTAATAGTTGGGAGCTACTGTTCAAGGATAAAATTCCTCTATGTTGTAGTACATTCCTAGGATATTCATCATAGCTTGGTGTTGTGGAGACATGATGCACAAAAACAACAAACATTAGTGGAAAAAGGGACACAAGATGTGCCATTTTCGGACAAAAAAGTACCACCATGTTTGAGATAGAGTATACCACTAAAATAACAAGTATAAATAAGAAAATGTTGTGCGTAGAGCTAACTTAAACACAAGGCAGATATGCGTACCTGCTTTGTTAGGAAAATAATAATTGTATAATATTTGCCTATTTAAGAGTGCGGCGTTTCTTTAGTATTCGTTTTGAATTTTTTTCTGACTAGGAGCAGATGAGCCTGGGCACCGATTTGGATTTTCGTTGAACTTTAACATATTTTGCTCTCTGTAATACAACTGTTCTGATAAAAAAATACATTTGTGCTGCAGAATAGAGACGATGGAGATTGGTGGTTGCACTACGGAAATGATAACATTGGTCTTACTAGGGTGGGATATTGGCCAAAGGATCTTTTTACCACCCTGTCAGACCATGCCGCACTTATAGCATGGGGTGGGAAATGGGCTGGAAGAGAATCGGCAACAGTTCGAAATGTTCAGTATGTTGATACAAGTGCTGGAGGTTATGACCCCCCCTACATGGCCTGCTGGTCTCCATATTGTTGAAACACACAGAAACTGCTATCGTGCTACCACTTTTGGCGATGGCATGTTCCACTATGGGGGTCCGGGTGGTTGTGGTCGTTAACTCGTTAATTATCACATGTTTTAGTGTTATTGAAAGAATTGATGAGGTGAATTATATGTTCAATATAACTTGTTTAATTTACTTCCGATCAGTTTGATCCTTCTGAGAATTAGTTTTCCTAGGTGGCAGAGGATTCAATCACTATGGCAGTTAACACTGGAAACTGGATAGATACTAATCTCTGCACACTATATAGATAGATGCATCCATAAGGTACAGGGTTCATAACTGGTCACAGCTCACCTTTTAAATGATTGCATTTTTTACGAGGCAAAAGATTTGTCATTTTCATTGATTAAGAAGAAGAGAGTTGCCCGGTTAATTAGAGGAAAACCGTGCGAAAACCTAGACACAAACCCCAAAGGGGCAAACGTGGACGACTTGGCCACAACAATGCCAAACAATCGACCGCAACGTCGAGGACATGGCAGATCCGATTTTGCTGACGAGCTTCACAGAAGAAAGTTGCTAGCCTCGCACCGAGGTCCTGCGCAACAACCGGAGAGCACCACCCGCTGAAAACCGCCCTCATGGAGTCATTTTTGCCACAACGGCCCTGCCGCCCGCATCTCCGTCTTCTCTGTCACAGCCAGAAACCAACACAGGCACACCCATTGATGCACCAGACCTTCGACATCAAAAGGACAAGCCACGACTCAGCTCTGCTCACCACCATCGTCGTTGCCACACGCGTCGCAACGCCACACCAACCTCACCGCCGACCGGACATCTGCCGACCGCGATCCCATGCACGTTCAGCCTATAGGAAGCACAAAAGGGACCAAGATCTTCGAGACGGCACGCTCAAGAGGGAAAACGACGTTGAAGACGACGCCGCCGTCTGACCCAACCAGAATCCTGACTTTCGCCTTGAGACCTTGACCCGAGAGATGAGGATGCACAAATCACTACGACGGCGCCTCCAAGGAAGAAAGCGACGCCCACAAGCGCCGCCGCCGGCGGCCAGCGAGCACCGGCCAAGCTTTCGCCCGGATCAATAACACCACCACTCTCACGCGGTCGACCGACACCAACCAGCACCTCCGCTGACCCGCGCACCCCTGCACAGCAACCGCGCCATCGCCATGCAAGGACCACCACCACGCCTCGCTGAGCTGCCTAGACAGGAGAGACGAGCGTCCCTCCACCAAGAGCACCGCGGCCACATGCTCCAACCGCATACACAGTGCCTTAAACAACGGCTGGTACTCCGCTCGTTATAGCATAGACCACGTACGAATCGATTGCGTACAACGAAAAATACCCTACAAAGGATAAGCATTTTTTTTCATTAAAGACCAAATCATTTCTACTAGCCAAAGCGACTCTAGTAAGGCATATGCTCCCACCTTTATTAGCGTTTTAAACCTACTTGAGATACCGTCCAACCAATAAGATTGGCAACACTCGTAGGCGGGTACAGATTTGACGTTATTTGGATGACTGCCCACGTAGAGCCTGCAAGCTTGCATTGGAAAAAGAGGTGTTTGATTGTCTCGTCATGAGTATAAAAACTACATTTTTCTTACTTCCTGACCAGTTGTGATGTGTAAGGTTGCCTTTGGTTAGCACAACTCCCCTTCGAAGATACCACATGGTATTTTTATTTTTCTTAGTGGAATCTTTGACTTCCAAACTTTCTCCTAATTATTCACTGAGACATCTGAATGAGTGAGTGCACGGTACATAGAATCGTTCAAGAATGACCCAGATGTAGTGAGGTTGCAGTGAAACACATCCGGCCTTGTGTCAGGTAAATCGAATCCAATCGGGATAAAAAAATTGCCATGGCATAAGTCGGATGCCAATCAAATCCTGCTTGAACGGGGATGAACTGAGAACCCGCACAATAATATTATTCTTATCGCGAATAATGTCATACAAGCCTGGATATTGTTCTCGATGACTACCATTGCCTAGCCAGATGTTCTCCCAAAAACTAATCTTTGACATGTCCTTTATCGCGAAGGACCCAAAGTGAAAAGATGCTTTTTTGTCGTCATTAGGCCGGCCCAAAAGTGCAAATCACTAGGTTTTCAATAGGCCCGAGACACAACTTTTTGGCCTAGATACTTATTGAGCAACATAGATTGTGAAACACCATCCTAGGTAAAAAGTTTAAACAACCATTTACAAACCACACTCCATTTGGCCAACCTGTATTTCTTATTTTCGCCGTTTCCTTGCCAAAAGAATCTGGACCTAAAACAATCCAGTCTTTGTAGGACCCCTTTTGGATGTTGGAAAAATCAGAGCACAGAGAACCATATTTGTGAGGAGAGAGTTGATGATGACTAGTCATCCTCCAACTGAGAGTAACTAGCCTTTCCAACTGCTCAACCATTTCTCTAAGTGTTCTTCTACATGTTTCCATTCCACATTAGTGAGACCCTATAATGAATCAGTAATCTCACATATTTAATTTGGAATTGACCATGCACACACCCCAAACAAGTCTGCATAATCGGACTTCGCCTCACCGGCTTCTCCAAAGTAGAACAATTCGCTTTTATGAAAGTTCATTTTAAGACCCGACATTTGCTCAAACGCTGAAAGCAATAGTTTCAGGTTTCAAGCCTTATCTAGGTCATGTCCCATAAAAATAATTGTATCATCGGCATATTGTAGAATAGAGAGACCACCATCCACAAGGTGTGGCACTACTCCTACAATCTGACTGTCGTGCTTGGTGCGTTCAATCAGAATAGCCAACATGTGACCAACAATGTTAAATAACATTGGGGACATTGGGTCACACTATCGCAGTTCTTTTTTTGTCTAAAAGTAATAGCCTACATCATCAATGATTTTTATGGCCACACTACCTCTAGCTACAAAATTTTGGATCCATTGGCACTTATCGTAGAAACCTTTCAGTCTCAAGGCCTATTGAAGAAACGATCATTTGACCTTGTCATAGGCATTTTTAATCTTTTTCCCGTGCATCTCATGAGCGGTCATGTAGGATTACTACTCCATGAAGTATATTCCTTCCTTGCATGAAAGCCGTTTTGGGTGGCCAGATGACATGATCAGCAACCGAATTTAACCTATTAGTAGCCACTTTGGTGAAAATTTGGAACCTCGCATTAAGAGGGCATATGGTGAAAAAACTTCACAAATTTGGAACCTCGCATTAAGAGGGCAATGGTCAATTTTGTTCCAAATTTTGAACTTTGGTGAAAAACTTCACAACTTTGGTGAAAATTGTTCTGGGTCTATATTGTTCAAGCGACATATCTTGTTCAAGTAATCTCAAAATAACAATGGTCAATCTTGTTCAAGTTCCATATGGCTCCAGTTGACTCCACAAGTCCTTCTAGCTGGGTATGAAGTAAGTTGTCTTCTACATCCCCTGAGCTCTTCAATTACACCCTCAAGCAGGTCAATGACACCGAGAGGGGTGTCTCAGAGCATCTTCAATTGGATTTGGCTAATTTGGCTTCTCGTGTTTTTGTCTGTGTTTCTTTTTCTGCATTCTATTGGCATACTACTAGCAAAAGGGCCCGTGTGTTGCAACGGGAGAAAAGAACATAATACCCAATGGCCATGACCACATTTTACTGCATCACCAAGATACACTATCACTCTCAATTTCGTGAAATCATGAATATTTCTTTAACCTCGTGCACATATTTGAAATCACGAACATTTTTAAAATTCATGAACACTTTTACAAATAATCGGACATTTTTTGAATCCATGAACATTTTATAGTATTTGCAAACATTATTTAAAAATTGTGAAGTTTTTTAAACAATTTTCTTGAATCAGCAAACATTTCTAGAATCAACTTTTTTTGAAAATTGGTGAACAATTTTTGAAATTCACGAACACTTTTTTGATTTAACAAACATTTTTAGAATGCATGATCATTTTTTGAATCAGCAAACATTTTATGAATCAATAAACTATCTTGTAAGTCACAAATAGTTTTTGAATTTTTAGGATAATTTGCATTTCATGTACATTTTTTGTATTGGCAAAATTTTGTTCCATTTATTGACATTTTTTATTACATGAACTTTTTAATAAGTCATGATTTTTTCCAAACATTTTTTTCAAAATTGTGAACATTTCTTGAATATGCAAACATTTTTAAAAATAGCGAAAATTTTCTGAATCCACAAGCATTTATGAATTATTAAATATTTTATTCCAAAATTTGCGTTTTTTTATTTTGGAACTTTTCTGAAGTCCCAAGTTATTTTAAAGTAGGAAAATAGAGATGGAAAAGAAAAACCAAAAATCAAAAACAGGCCGCCCGGACATGGGCCGGCCCAAACAGGCGCAATGTGTCTTCTTCGAGCGCACAGAGCGTAATATAGAAGGTTCCTACTCTATGGGCCGGCCCAAATAGGCGCAATGTGTCTTCTCCTAGCGCGCAGAGCGCAGTATATGGGTCAGCCCAGGTGGGAATTTCCCTGTGTAAAACATTTTTTACCATTTATAGGTGGCATCGATGGGTAATATTTTGCAACTTTGGGGGCAATTTCGGTGACGTACTGCTAGAAGCAATAGCCCCTTTATTATTAGGTAAAATTATGCTACCAGACCATTTAATAAATTATTTGTCAAACAAACAATAAATAAGGTGCAATAAAAATTAATTCAATAACATCGAATATATATTGGAGTTGCACAAAAATTATGAGCCGGTCAAGGAAAATGCCAATGTCAATTTCACAAGTGCTTGAATTGATTTCAAAACAAAAAAGTTTAAAAATTAGTTCAACACAACTATTAAATATTCATGCAATTATATGCTCAAAAGTGTGGAATTGCATTAGTTGCACATTTCGAAACCTAAAGTTGCACACACAGAAAATACCCATTGTAGGCTTACGAATGTGCAACTATGCTAAAAACGGTGAATATATAAGTGGATAATACAAATGAGTTGAGGGGGTTGATTAATCATTGATGTCACCACTTCTCACATCCAAGTCATGTGATTGGATTTAGCAAGTCGTCACATAGTGTTGTTTACCATGTATGTGTGGATACCTGGGAGGCGTTTCTTTTGCTATGCTTGGGAGCCATACAAGAAACTCACGAGTAGGAGAAGGTTGTATGACTAGAATTGCATCAGACATGCTTCATCAACTCTACTTCTTGCTAACCTTGTAATTTCTAACAACAATCGTTCCTGGTTTATGTGCTAAGTTCTTTAATTTGCGTTCGCGTAGCCAGCCCATAAGCCAACATGGTCTAGTTCTTATACTCCTACATGTAAAACTCTTGGATGATGTTGATTTGTCAAATTGAACAAGTCATAAGCATCTCATAATAAACAATGTCATAAAAAATTGCAGCATAATTGCATACACTCACATGCTTCTGATACGGACACCACCCAGATGTTGGCACTGAAAATTCTCGTAGCAATGTTCCCACTTATTGCAACACTCTTGAATTTCATCCCAATCAATTGGACTCACACTTCTTGTTGCGATGATATTGATCATGAATGTGCATCCAATAAGTTATATGGCTTTGTTCACCATTGGCGACTGCATCAAGACTCACACTCCCCCATTTCAAGATCAAAATTAAGCTCATCTTCTTGTGTTGAGTGATTGGTCCAACCTTGAACCTTTTATCTTTGTAAGTGGAGTTGGAACCTCTGACATCCCGGCTTAATAGAAATGATAGACTACTCTTATCAACAAAGCACACCTTCTTTTTCGGGATCCCATCTAAAAGGAACCTTAAAGTTAAGCGTGCTCGGCTTGAAGCAATTTGAGGATTGGTGGCCGACTTGGAAGTTGATCCCAGGTGCGTATGAGTGAGGACAAAGTTCACAGGAAAGACTAGTATTGGTTTGTGTGGACAATATATATCCTAGGCGCAACGACCAGGAGCCGGTGGGTGAACCGATGGGTTTGGTCGGGGCATTACAATTGGTGCACCTTCTTTTCCGGGAGCCCATTCGAAAGGAACCTCAAAGTTAAGCATGCTTAGCTTGGAGCAATTTGAGGATTGGTGACCGACTCAGAAGTTGATCTTAGGTGCACATGAGTGAGGACAAAGTGCATAGAAAAGACCGGTGTTGGTTTGTGGGACCAGTTTAGATCCCATGCGGAACGACCAGGAACCGATGGGTTTGGCCGAGGCGTTACAGAACCTCAATGACATCGTGCAGGATCAAATTCTATTGACCAGAGAGTAATCTTGACCAAAAATTGTACTCCAAATTTTAGTTGGCAAGGTTTTAGCCTTTTCTGTTTGTAACCATAGGAACACTTGCACATGCAAGTCTAAAATAAAGTACGAGTGCGGAAGTGAAGCTTGCACGAACGTAGGAGCAAGAGAAAAGGGATACAAAAACTGATGAGGCAACGGTGTTCTCTTGTGGTTCGCATAGTTGGCGGTATCTTACTCCTCGCTGATGGTGATTCAGACACAAAGTATTAAGACTACAAAGGTCTCAGCAGTGTCGCTCATAAAGCACATGCCCACCTATTCCACCATGGTTTGATACTAATGTCGTACAAATGTACATTGCTAACTAACAAGCACAATTCACACGAAGTATTGTAACCTAGTCTATATGCTGAATTGAAACGAGTTAAAGGAAGGCAACTACCGAACCCACAACTATGGTGTCGCATACACGGCTACATTCGCACCCAAAATGTAGTTTGGAAATAGCCTATTCTATCAGTTGCTAGGAAACCAGTAAGCAAGAAATTGACTAAGTATTAACTAAAACGTAAAATAGGTACTAAGACTAAACGGTAAAATAAACTAGAATTAGTGCAATGTTTACTCAAGCAAATGTGGTGTCCAGGTAATAGGTTTCTAGTACTCATCGGAATTTAATGTCATTCTATCTATCGACCACTAATACTAGTAGGGTCACTTCCACATAGTTAAGTGATTAAGTAATTTACCATGCATGGGCGGTCCCTCATAGAATTAGCTCTAAGCTGTCACTTATTGAAATAACTCAATTGTCCTTCTTCTTGTCGGACATATGCCACAACTAAAATTATATTAAGGTCATAAAAAGACCATACCAAATGTATTAATTTCTATGGGCAACCCTGCTTTCTAGATATATTGTGCTCCTCTCAAGATACCAGAGGTTGTAACTTCTAAGGTCGATTCACACAAATAACGATCAACTTCATGTGTGTCTGGGAAGTTGAACGTCTCCAACAATGCTGGTGGATTGGATGGCCCCGGTCACTAGGTTCACTATAAATTTATTATAACATGAACATACACGAATGAATAGATGGCAACCATCATCTAACATGGTATACTAGATCACCACATCTATAACCAACAATTACTCAAATAAACATACCATTAACAAAGGCATTCAAGAGTGATTACAACCCATCACGCAGATCGTGGTCGGAAGGAAGATGGGGCGATGGCTGAGTTGACGACGGCATAGGGCCGGTGCCCGGTGGTGGCGGCTCCTTCGGTGTCTTCTTTCCTGGCCTTCTTTCAAGGTTGCAATGGATCGAGATAGACTCTTACGAATACTGATTTGTGCATTGTTGGACTGCTTGGACTCCTATGAATGATCCCGATAACCTCGTGGTATTGGATATTCAATTTGGGCTTATTAGGATATCTCGTTTTTTCAAACTCCAGGAAAAGTCTTTATGTAGTGCTTGTAATTCCTCTTGATTGATTCCAAGTTGCGTCCTTTTATCATGCTAAGTCCATGAAAGTTCCAAATCACCTACACATACAACAAAACAAAGAAAAACTAATTTCAAGTAAATTATGAAATCAAAAGAGAAAATGTAGTGATTAAAGGAGAGTGTAGGAAGTGGCTACTTCCCCAAGCATAAGATTAAGCAAGGGTGGTACACTTTAACCGTGGCACATATGACCTCCCAGTCAATGGATATGAACCTATGCTTTAACAATTTTTCCTTGTGCTCCGGTGACTGCCTTCCTAGGGAACCTGGTAGAAACCAAACTAACAAGGAAACAAAGTATTCTTGTGCTTTTGAAGTTTTTAGGAAAAAATTGTAACACAAAAGGGTTAGTCAAAAGTGATAAAAATCATATATCTCAAAAGATAGGTTTATCAACCTAAGCACGCTTAAGTCGACAAACAAAGTCTAAGAGTGTAGACTCTCCTAGAGTCTAAGTGAAGCGTGTGTGATACAAGATATGCGACACAAGTGTGCAAACTTCTAGGTGCCTAATTAAAAAGGGGATCCTCACTTAAGGTGAGAAACTCCTGACTAAATGGCTTTTATTGAGCAAGGTTCAAAGTGGAAGGTATTACCAGGCACTTGTTGTTGATGCCCGTCGAATTGAAGCTACCGAGCGGCTTGGGAGGGTCTTTATATGGTTGGCACCATATCATACATGTCGCCACATAAGGTCCAAGCCTCTGCGAAAATAACACATGAAATAAAAAGAAACAACTTGTTATATTAATAGAGTTTGTATACCCAAGTAAAGAAAATAAAAGAGAACATAAAGTACTCTGGAGAATAATAGGCCAGGGAGCTTCCAAGGGGTTACTGCCTCGGTATGAAAACATAAAGCACAAAGGAGTGATTAAAAAGTAACCCACTAATCTCCCACAATCGAAACAAATAAAATAAAGGGTTTACTGCATCAGTAGGTGCACAAGTATGATTGGTTGCATCTGTACCATGCAACATCTTCCATTTGTTGTCTCGATACCCATTGCCGCCCTCCGGTATGAGCACGAGTATGAGACCACACCCTATTTTGGAAAGGGTGGGTTGCGCGGCTAAGTTCTGGTATGACCACTTGTATGGTTGTGAATGGTTGTATTGCACATCGCCTTCTCTTTTTGAAGGGTTCTCCCTTCTATGCCCGGATCGGTACACGTATTGGTACGAGCGCATGTGCTTGTACTATAGCTAGTCTTCTCTTCTGGACAACTTTTTCTTCCATCGATCGAAGCTGGAACGAGCGTTGGTCCGGGTACCGCACCTCGTCTTTCCTTCTAGAGTTGCAAACTTCATGATATTTTTTGTTCATCCTCCTTGTATCCTATAGATAACATATTTGCAACCAAAACTGTAAGTAGGGATGTAGAAAAATAATATAGCTGACTCAACTGATACATTAAAAAAATTACCTTTCAAAGATTAGTCCAAAACCAACTCTAATAGTATTTCATGCAAAAAAGTAAGTGTCAAACCTACTGGCTTCTGGGTTGGCTCCCGGGAAGCACTTTCTTTATGCCATGTAGCCAATCTTCGATGTTCCATTCATTCACCCGGATCCCAAGGGATATCGACCCGAGGTGTAATTATTCTCACCTCCGACCGAGGTTTGGAGCACCTCATTGGAAAGTTCGGCTAGAGTCATGCCCACTTATGGTGCATCGGCATCATGTAAGTAAATAGGTCCTCGCTCTCAAGCGAGAACTGATGCACTGAGTGCGGTGAGCATGTGTTCTCATATATCTACAACGCGATGGTTAGAGATTTCTAAATGATCTTTAGAATATTACCTTGGCTACCACTATAGGGGAACACTTCATAATATCCTTCTTTCAGAGTGGTCAATTCACCACTCTTTAATAGTGTCCACGACAGGTCCATTACCCACATGCCAAACTAAGCCTTTCTTCAGCATTTCAAGATCGTAGTTGGTAGCTTTCCATGAGGAAGATGCATTCCCAACAAACACAATATCATCCAAGCGCCCATTTCGATAGTAATATGCCTTGAGCAGTGGGGCACATAGACTATCAGGCTTAGTCAGCAAACATCGGTCTTGTCGAGCTAACAGGGGCCCATTGAAACAAAAAAAAATTGATGAGTTGGTTTTAAAAAGCCTAAAATCTCAAAAACCAACTCATCAATGTTTTTTTTGTTTCAACGAAACTTCCCAAAATTTCATACGTGTTTTCTTTGTACCCTATCGTGTTCCGCACTAAAAACCATGTACCATCTTTGTTAGTTCATCACACACTGAGAGTGAC
The DNA here is from genome assembly GCF_018294505.1 of Triticum aestivum. Taxonomy (NCBI): domain Eukaryota; kingdom Viridiplantae; phylum Streptophyta; class Magnoliopsida; order Poales; family Poaceae; genus Triticum; species Triticum aestivum. The sequence goes on from NC_057805.1 coordinate 70,387,191, forward strand.
AGTTTAAAGACCCCCATCACATATGTTGGCAGTGCTTGAGAGGCTAATTTTGTTAACATTTACATACCAAGCTGAAGACGATGGTCATCCCCCATTGCAAAATACGCTTTATTAACTTGGCCCGCATATTCTGAAACTTACCTTCTTCATACCATTAGGGTCAGGAATCCGATGTACTTCTCTTCAAAGCTAGAAGTAGTCGCATTGATCCCCAACCAGACTTGCTCCTGGACATCTGCAGGATATGCCTCGCCGAATAGAAGAGAACACTTTGTACTCTTTATGCATTGTCATGTCCTCATAGTATATTCCTCTATGATAACCCTCACATTTCCTGCCTCACCCATTGATACTTTGAAGAACAATAGGGTGTGATCTGCGAATAATAAGTGTGCAATAAAAGGATCCTGAAGAGTAACTTTGAGTGGTGAAATATTAGTTGAGTCAACGCACTTAACTAGAGCAGGAAGTCCGTCGGGGAAAAATAATAACAAAGAGGATAGTTGATACGTCTCCGTCGTATCTATAATTTTTGATTGTTTCATGCCAATATTATACAACTTTCACACATATTGGCACCTTTTTATATGATTTATTGGACTAACCTATTGATCCAGTGCCGAGTGCCAGTTCCTATTTTTTGCATGTTTTTTGTATCGCAGAATATCCATATCAAAGGAAGTCCAAATGCAATAAAATTTTACGGAGAATTATTTTGGAATATATGTGATTTTTGGGAGTTGGAATCACCGCAAAAGGAGGCCCACATAGCCCACAAGACACCAGGGCGCGCCAGAGGCCCCTGGCGCGTGGTGGTGGGGTGTGCTCACCTCGTACATCGGTTGGAGCTCTACTTCGGGTGCAAGGAAGCTTATGTCCGAAAAAATCGTGTTAAAATCTCAGCGCAATCGGAGTTACGGATCTCCCGGAATGTAAGAAACCGTTTTTGTCCAGATCTGGGAGCGCGAAACAGAAGAGAACAGAGAGGGAGATCCAATCTCGGAGGGGCTCCCGCCCCTTCGCCGCCATGGAGACCAAGGACCAGAGGGGGAACTCTCCTCCCATCCAGGGGGAGGCCAAGGAAGAAGAAGAAGAAGGCTCTCTCCCCCTCGCTTCTGGTGGCGCCGGAGTGCCGCCGGGGCAACGATCGGGACGGTGATCTACATCAACAATCTTGCTACCATCAACACCAACTCTCTCCCCCTCTATGCAGCGGTGTAACACCCCTTCTCCCTGCTATAATCACTACTGGAATCAGCTAATTTGCCATCTGCCAGCTCTTTGTCGTCTGCTAGCTGACGTTAAAGAAGCTCTTTGCCATCAGCTACCCAAAAGCAGACGGCAAAGAAATGGCAGACGACAAAACAGGCCTTTGCCATCTGCCGGCTCTTTGCCGTCAGCTAGCTGACGGCAAAGAGAGAGGTGGCCCCCACCCCCCCACCCGTTTAGAAAAACTTAACGCCCCACCTCTTTGCCGTCTCCTAGCAGACGGCAAAGAGAGATAAAGGCGGACGACAAAGATTGGCGGACAGCAAAGAGCAGACTAACTAACGGCCCCCACCCCC